>NW_008824032.1:7814315-7878386 GCF_000699105.1 Pygoscelis adeliae | reverse complement strand
CCTTGAAACATTCAAGGTCAGGCTGGACAGGGCTCTGAGCAACCTGATCTAGTTGAAGATGTCCCTACTCATTGCAGGGGGGGCTGGACTAGATGACCTTTAAAGGTCCCTTCCAACCCAAACTATTCTATGAGTCTATGATCGGAGAACACTGTGGGTCTGTCTGTGGATGAGTAGCCTTGAGAGTGCATAACTTTGGTGTTATTATTTGCTTTATACAGATAAATGATGAGAAAATAGTTGCCAGTAAATGTAAAGATAGACATGGAAAGAATGAAAAAGAATCAGCAGAACTCTAAAAAATTTCTGGAAACAAAGTTATGTGTTTAGATTGTTCATAAGGTGAGACATTAGAAGACCAGGCGTGACAGACAGTAGTGGAACAGTTTGTGCTTGTATTTTGTGACTGCCTTCAAGGGAATATGACATGATTAAGAGAAATTTCTGCTCCTTGCTTGAATGCCTGGCTAAATTTTATGTCCATGCAGCACAATGCAAAGTGTCAGCACTCATTGCTTCTGGAGCTGATGATTTAAGCTAACTAGAGATGTGCGTGGATAAGTCTTGCACTACTAGGTTAAGCTATCTCTGTAGCTGTACCCAGTGACACTTTCTGGTGAAGCATGGGAAATGGAAGGGTTTGTTTTCAGTAGCCATCATATTTTCAGCACCAGCTGAAGGCAATAAGGGACAGAACTCACCATTCTACTAACCGTGGACAGCAACACCTTGCCTTCCTCATGCCGTGATGAGCACAGTATAGTTCAGGTTGGAAGGCACCTCTGAAAGTTTCTGGTTCAAATCAGGGTTTGCTGAAGATCAGAGCAGGTTGCTCACAGCTTTATCCAGTCTTGAAAACCTTCAAGGATGGAGAATGCACAACCTCTCATTTTTCCACCTGCAAACAGAAAGTATAAGTTACAGTGCATGGCAATGTAATATTTTTGTGACCAAAGGAACTTGATGACAGAATTGAAGCTCCTGTTACTCTGCCACTTCTGCACTCCTCTGCTCTGTAGTTGTCTTTATCACTATCGCCTTCAAAGTGATATATTGAAAAAGGTCTGTTTTTCAGTTTAGGAGGAGTGTCCTGCCTCTGTGCCCTTAGAATACTTAGCAGTGCAGATGCAGATGCACACCACACATGCAGTGAAAGTCAAAGACTGTTTCTCAGCCTGTATTAGGGACATTTGCCAGCTCTCACCTGGTTATTTCTATGAAGGATGCAAAACCCAGCAGCTAAAAAGAGTGCATCAATGCTCTTTTATGTCAGCAATGGGTTAGACCAGTTGCCTGGGGAACTGTCATTGTCCCTTAGTAGCGCTGCAACTCTCCAGATGCCCTGGCAACATTGCACCCAATAAAAGAACTGTGCTAATTGCTTGAAGCCCTTTTAATATCTTCCTCAATAATATTTTTGTGCATTTAAACCTAAGCTTCAGCATAATAGCAGTTCAGGGGGAGGTGCTGGTTTAGTAAATCCTGGAGTCCTGGGTTAATAAATCCTGACACACTGGGTTGAGTCACAGCTCAAGCTGGCTCTGCCACTAGACTGTTCTGTGTCCTTTAGCAAATTACTTTGCCTCTTCATGTTCCTGTTTGGCCTTCTGCTCATTTTTGGCCTTTCTGGCCTGATGCTGTAAGCTCAGTCATTAAGTTACTGCCTCTTACTATGGATTTGACAATCAGTGTCTTGCAACCCCAAGCAAATGCCCATATTCCCCAGCTATTAACTATTTGTTTCTTGCTTCTTGCTCTGTGTCTTTTCACAGAAAAGCTCACAAGAGTCTCTGTCTTGTCCTATTGTGGAAGAAGATGGGGAAAAAAGCTTCCAGCTATTCATCAGAAAATGAAAAATTGTTTCTTACCCAGCAGTTATAATAACCGCTATGAGCCTGTCTCTCTAGACATATGATTTCCTGACATTAAATAAATTTGACATTTACAGCTGCTTTTATTTCTTCCAAGAGCCTTGTCTCTTTTTTCCCCACTTAAAATGCTGTTTTACTCTGAAAATTGTTGTTAATATTGGCACCATGGGGGACTCCATATTTCTTATGTCAAATTTACTCAGAGCACAAACATGTGGATTGACAGCAGAAAACTCCTTGGCTTTTGTGGCCTTTGGGTCACAGTGGAAAAGGCCTTTGCTAACTCATAACCCTGCAAACCTAGATCTCAAAGTCTGCCTGAACTGTGCAGAAGTGATGGAGGGCGATGAAGGAGAGCATGATGCACAGCGCCGAGAATAGGCTGAGCAAGAAAAGCAGAGAGAGCAGGCTTCCCTTCCTTGTCCCACTCTTGCTGCTATGGAGGATTTATGACGTTGTAACAGGCTTTGCCGTGAGTTGAATATGAATAGCACTTCTCCCGGACTGTAGTACAATCAGCATTTTTGCTGCGTTGGCTTCATTGCTTTGCTTCAGTACTCCAGTGAGCTGACTGACAAAGTCCAAAGCTACATGCTAAGATCCTGGCAGCGCTGCAGGCAAAATAATGCCCAAGCTGCAGGAATAAGGAAATAATGTACCTCGTAAGTGCCCTTCACTTAGGCAGAGATTCCCTGGGGAACAGAGAAAAACCTGGAAAGGGTGTTGCCAAAAATTCCTTCTTCACTGCCATCCACTGCAGAGAAAATAATTTGCATATAGTTACTGCTCTACGAATTGCCTGATACAGTCTCTGCCCTCCACAACAGGGAATTGCTGGCTGCCTTCATACACAACGGACAGATCCAGATTCCCATAAACATGAGGCTGGGATGATGGGATCACTTATCATTTCACCAAGATGAAACCCAATTAGAAAAAGCAATTTCATTGCAGTATCTACATCTCTTACCAGCTTAATCTATCCATTGTTGTCTCTTGCTTACAGTCTAAATATGAGACTCTCGAGTAAAGATCATTAGGTGTTCACAGTGCTTAACACAATGGGATCCTGATCTTCCTTCATCAATCACTATCACCATCACATCAGCATTTATTTGTTTACACTGTCTGTTCTTTCAACAGGAAGCTCTGCTGGGAACTATAGTGGTAATAAGGATAGAGCACTGCTTTTCTCAGCCATGCCTCCTTTTAAGAATATAAATGGCTTAGGTCTTTATGGCACCCAAAATGGCATTTTTCCACAGATACCAGTAATTATTTTCTGAGTTGGCTTTTCTCTTTTATGCCTATCTGGTGCTTTTTAACACTGTAATATTTTATAGCTTTCTAGCACTTTCCGTTTAAGGATCTTGAGGCATTTATATCTATGAGGTACAGAAATGTTATATCTATTTTACAGACATGGGAAGCTGAGGAAAAACATGGTAAGGTTTACTTGTCATCAAGGTCATGCATTGAGTTTATAGCAAAACTGGCAATTAAAAAAAAACAGGTCACCACCATTTCTTACCCTGTTTTTAGCCATTCCCTTCCTTTCTGCCTAATCTCCCTCCTGTCTTCTTTTCCTTACACCATTTTGCCACTGTCTCATCCTCTCTTTCAGCAGGTCTTATTCCTAAAAGTGGGGTTTGTTTTCCAGATTTGTGAATCTGGATCTGATCCCCAACCACTCCTTTCATGTATGCATATGCCATACAGCACTCACACACTGCCAGTCCTGCTTTTCTTTTACATGCTAACAGCTAGGAATCTCCATAGCAAACTTCCAGCTATTTCAGGGATCTTGGACACTGGCAGTAATTCTCACCCCTCCTGCTTTTTTCCTGTGGTCCATTATAGTGCTGGCATTTAACTTTGTGTTATTGGCCATTAGTATTTTGCTTTATAAATATGTCATTCTGAAATGTTGTGGAGCCTGCAGTGTGTATGGACTTGGAGAACAGCGTTCCCTGGGCCCTTCTGGACTTGCTATCTGTTGTATGAGTATCTGCAGTAGTATGTGGGGAGGAGGGCCATCTTTTCCCAGCCTGTATTTCAACAGAGATTCCTAATACAAATTTTCTTTCTGTTATTCCCACATTGAAAAAAAAAAAACCAAATGCTTCCTGGATGAAATCTTCAGTGTTTGCCCTGCAGTACACCCCAAAAAGACAATCATCTATGTATGATGCAGCTGGATAAAGGGAAGTGTTTAGAGTTTGAGTGGGTTTTTTGGTTTCGTTTTTTTTTTTACCCTTCCCAAAAATGACATAACTTCTGCACGTGGCTATTTCAGAAAGCTCAGGGCAATGTACTCTGTGAGGTAAGAATAGCCAATGCAAAATTCTGATTTCTGTTGATGTGGGCACTCTGTATTTTAGGCACTGTGTAAATGCCTTTTCTGGATAGATTTGTTATCTTGTTTTTAATACATTGAAACAAGGGGCAGCTGCTAAGGAGGAGGGCAGGCTCTTTGCCAATGTAAGGACACCAGGGAAGCTGTCTGCCAATTTCAATAAGAGAAGAACAATTTTTTTTGCTTTCCACTCCTCTACTCATTTCCAGTGCTTCCACTCCTTCACATTCTCTCCTGGATAGAGGTAGGAGTTCAGTCTCCAAACTGAATCAGTTCTTGCTCCCTTCACTAAGGCTGTCAGCAGAGCAGTTATGTGTCATGACAGTGTTTCTGTGTTGTGGGTAGCTGCTGGGTTGATATAAACAGGCTTATAACCCTTTTCCCCTTTAGCCTGCTTGATGCAACATGCACGCTGCAGATCACTAAGGCTGGGATTAACTGGCTGCACATATCTTCCCTAAAATTACTTCTACCCTTGTCTCTCTCCTAAAAGCACTGGAAGATCTCTGAAACCATGTCTTTTGTCTGAGTGTGCTCAGACAAAAAATTCTTCATTTTAAAGATCTATTTTTCTTCTCACTTTTTTTACATCACCAGTTATCTGTATGAACAAGGCAAGGCAAAACAGCCATAAGAAGGAGTAGTCCCATGCTGATAAGATGGCCACCAGCTGATCTGACTTTGCAGCATGTTCCGATTAGCTCTATCTACAAAAAGCATCAGTGACTGGAGTAACAACATGGATGGGAGATTTGGCAAGGTATTCAGCCAATACCAAGAGCATTGCACCACAAGTACAAGTGGATCAGCAGCCTCATGTTAGATGCTCTGGTGCTGGTGGAAATGGTAGGTTTCAGGTGGGACAAAAAACTACCTCCCTGCTATGCTGTTTTCCACAAGGTTAGAGGCTGTCACAGCGTTATTCTAAACATGCAATAACTCATTCATACATATCTGTGACACTTCTTACTGGATGCTAGTTACATTCTGCCTTACTCAGAATTTCCCAAGCACTCTTCATATGTAAAATCAATCCTCCCTACTTTCTGCCCCGGACTGCTGCTAAATAAGTAGATGTGTTACTGTGTTAGGGGGAAATTTGCCCTGTACATGGAGCAGAGTGTATACTGGAAATGGCTAGTGTCAGCTTGCTAATCAATGGAATGATGAAACTCATCCCAGTTGCTTAAATGGGGTCATTCATACTTATTAAGCTATAGTCTAATGATGGAGTATTAATCTGGACAGAGGAACTTCTCATCAGGTTGGAAACCCATGTACGGTTGGTGAAACAGCATCTAAAGTTGGCCTCTTGTTCCCCCTTAAAGTTTTAAGTGCACTTCAGCTTTTGAAGCTAAACCAGTCTGCTGGAGGACTGCCCGGTCTTGCTTTGGCTTGCCTCTTTCTCTGGATTCCTGCCACATAAGAGATGTTAGCTACTTCGGTTGTGTTTTAGAAACATGGAAAATGTGGCTCATGTAGGCTTATGTTAATGGATTGCTGGACTCTCCAGGCTGATGTTGTCTCTTGCATTCTGCGTGCTCAAGAAGGCAATTTGTTTTTCCCCTTGTCTAAACCTCGCCCCTGTTGTTTGTTTGCAAAAAGAACTCTTTTGCAGAGGTAGCAAGATCTGCCGAGAGTAGGAAGGGAAAGGGCCTCATCATGTAGATGTAACATTTTCTCTACCTTGCTGGAGTTTTGCAGCAGGATCTTGTTTCGCTGCTCTCTGAGGTCTTCTTTTGCTGTACTTTTCACTGATGTTTGTTAATGCTTAATCACCGGTCAGCAATGCTTGAGCTATCTCATGGCTTGTTGAGGTCCACTGACTGTCATCATGCAGCCCACAGCAGCCTTGTTTTTGTAACATCAGAGTGAGAAGAAAGCTGTCTAACAGAAGCATTTATTACCGGAGCATTCAAACAGACAGCCACCACAACTCTTATCCCATTGTAGGTAAAGATATGCTCATGAGGTAACAGGAGTGCAAAAAGTTATTTATTTAGTAAAATACCATATATATTTTTTTATATATTTATATGTCCCTCCCTATTTATATCTCTCTCTCCCTACATATATAGGTATTTATATAACCCTTCAAAATTAGGGACTGTCAGTGATTATCTGCAGTGCAGATACTAAAGTGGACCATTTTGATGTGAGGTCCTTGGGCATATGGCAAGTTTCTCTCCATACCACAAAGCATGGGCTCCCCACATCCCTAAGGCTTGCCTGCATAAGTATGGTTGTGCTAAGGTAATGTGTGGCCTCACTGTTTCACTTCTCCCCTCCTTTCTTCGGGTGTGACTTCCTGTCAAAGGTATGGCAATATCATCTTGGCGTCAGACTGGCTCCAGGGAGAGAGGGTTGGCTTAAGAGCTACAGAGCTGGCTTGTGAGACAGTTCGTTTTTCTTTTGGCCTTTGCATACTTCAAGTGCTTCAGCCATTTCTTGTTTGTAGGGCAGTGACAAACTTCTCAAGTGGATGTTAAGGTGTGAACACATGGAAGAGTGGTGAAGTGCGCAGCCTATCCCATGCTGTGGCCCTGATTGTTCTGAGGAATTACACACTGTCAAGTCCCATTTGTTATTCCTCTCTTGATTCAGCCTATTTTCTACCAGAGGGAAGGGAAGGTGAACTGCTTAATTTGCATAGCTCTTGGAGGCAAAGATTTTCAGAAAAATTAGGGCCTTGACATGGTGATTTTATATGCATGTGGATGTCTTGTCAGCCCATGATCATCCCACAGAAATAGCATTTCCCTGAATGAGAAGGTAAGGCCTATGTGCACAGAATATATGATTTCTGATGAGACGAAATGCCCTTAAAATAAACCCTGGCCCCACAGAAATTAAGAGCAAAGCTCCCAGTGACATCTGTGGGGCCAAAGTATTACAAAACTTGACCTTCTAGAGATGGTGAATGGTTGAAGTCTGGATGGGCCAGATTTTTCTAAGCTGCTAATAGGCTGCTATACAGGAGGATCTTTTTTCTTAGCTTAGCTTGCTGTGAAAATACATTTTGCTTTAGAAACGGTCTTCCTGTGTTGACCAGGTGAAGAGAGGATCATAACCACACGCTTGATAAGAGACTCTAAAGCAATATGGGATGAGGCCATAACGCTCTTCTTTGAGCCGTGTGGGGTCTCATGGAAAAACCCTGAAGCACCCCTCTGAGAAGACTAGGAAGAAACCTACCTCCAGATCTTGGATTCAGCTACCCTGCTGGTTTTTCAGGGTTCAAATTTCAAGCCTGATCTGGGATACAAATAGAGGCATATGGTCACTCTCTCCTTATAGAAGACCTGAAATTGCAAGCTGGCATTTCCCTGATCTCTGAGTTGCTCCCCATACAGTGTTTTGTGGCATCAGCCCGTCTCACCAGCAGCATTACGTCAAAGAGGACCCAGAGGCCTCCCTGTCAATGGCAAAGGAGTTTTGCTTTCTTTGCTGACGCATCATTCCCGCCCACAGCCAAGCTCTGAGATAAAGTTGGCCTAGGAGGATTGCTCAGATGTGCAGGTCATGGAGAGGCCAAAGCATGTAACCTTGGAGTGAGTCAGCCTCAGTACCTCTGTGAGACTGACATTTGAAGATGAAGAGAGAGAAGGAAGGACAGGCCATGAGCACAGGTATTGATACACTTGTGTGTGTACATGTGTGAGTGAATCTGTGGGTAAGAAGCTGAAAGCAGAACTGCTGCTGTGCTTGGCAGGCAACAGGGCTAGCTGGACTGGCCCTGAGCATGGAGGAAAGGGTAGAGGCAACTTCAGACCTGAACAGTGCCATCACAGGGACTGGACTGGACTGGATTGACACCGTGCTGTTCCATTGAGTTCTGTGCCATGCAGCCACGGTGACCACAGCCACATTTAACCCAAGGTTTTCCTCTTCCTCCAGGGGAGGGGAGGAGAGGGGCCAAAAAAAGCCCACATACATTAGCTAGCTTCGGAGCTGTGCTGTAGCTCTTGTTCAGTCAGGGACCTCTGAACCGAGTTTCTCACTGCAGTATGACCAGCGGGTGTTCAATACCCCCTGCACAGGGCTGCACGGAATTTTCTTGTGTGAGTGAGGGGAAATGGTTCACTCCATGACAGGCAGGGTAGCACCAACAGGAATTAGAGGAAAACTTGTGCATAAGAAGGGGGTGGAACTAAAACTGGCAGCCTAAAGCCAAAACAGTTTATTTCTTAGGAATTACATTAGTAGCAGATAACAACAGGATCAGGATGAGTCATATGGACAAAGGGCACTAGTGGGACAATTTTTACTACAGATTTCCCTGTAGCTGTTGCACAGATCAAAAGAGACCTTCAGCATTCATTCCTGGGAACAATAACAATCCTCTTGATTATAGCAGTGTGAATCAGGAGTGAATCTGTTGAATTTAGTGCAGTTGTTTTGACATAGTGAAATGGAGGCTGAAGACGCATAAATCCATCAGCCAGGAAAGGGACAGCCCTGAAGACTTAAAGATACGCTGAAATGACTGGCACTAGAGGCAGTAAGAGTGCAATTTCTTCCCGCAGCACTATTCAGCCAACCGTGACCTTTAGGGAGAATTACTATGTGAGGACTGCTCTGCCCCCATATCCATTTTGGCTCCTGGCTGCTCTGCAACATCAGCCAGCAGGAGGGCTGGTGTGAGGTGCCTGGCATCAGGGTACCCAGCAAGGCACCCTGCTCTTGTACCAGCACGGGCCAAAGGGTACCTGTGGCAGTGTGAATAGCTCTGAAGGAGCAGTCAGCAGCAGGGACTGGTGAAGCCCTTTCCTTGCTAACCCTGAGGACGGGCAAGGACTTGCAGGGATTTGTACTGTTTAGTCTCATTGTTTGCTCCCATTTCTCTCACTGCTGGATAATTGGCTGCTGAAGCTGAGGTTATTTCTAACCTCTTAGGCAAAATTTTGCTTCCACCTTCTAGCTGGTCACATCGGTGCTTTCTTTTCCCACTATTGCGCATGGCAAGGCTGTCAGGACAGTGCAGCCCAGAGCAGAGCTACGTGTCCACGGAGCACCCAGGAGCAACCCCAGGACAGCAAAAACAGCTGGTTCTGCTTCCATGTGCAATATGTTACGCCCACTGCAAGGAGAGGGTTTGGGATGCTTGTAGGATTTTTTTGATACAGATGACAAAGATGATATCTTCTCCTCCCCCCAAAATACCCTGTCCTAAGATGTAGCTTTGCCTCATTTCCTGGAAGCCCAGACCTTAGTGGGAACCCATTGGCACTGTGCTATTGTGCCTCTCCACAACACTGATTAGTCTTCATTGGCCTAGTTCTCCACTGACTCCGGCCTCCTATCAACAGCTTCAGGGAGACTTAGGTGTAAGGTGTGCCCTTTTATTCCACTGCCTGTAGGAAGAGTTGGTGATCAGGCTTGGAAGACAGGCAAAGATACAAAATCTCTGCTTGCTCTCCATTTCCAGACTCCACTTTCTCCTCTTACCAGATTAGAAGATGTCTATATTTCAGATATATTTTTCCAGTTTTAATGGAGAATGTCTGCTAGTATTTTCTGGTTGACTGCATTCATTTTAGAGAGCAATCTTATAATTTTGTCATTCATTGTGGCCTTCTGTTCCCTCTAGTGGTGGCTGGGCTCTCTGTAAGCCATAGCTACATAGGGAGTTTGTTTTAGGTCTGAGCCTACTTTCAAGATCTAATTTACCCTCAATCTGTATTGTTCACCACAGATACTCACTAAAAGGGCTAGGAGACATTTAATCCAACCTCTGGAGTTTGGGTATAGTCCTTCTGCAGGCCTGAACTTCACATGACCTGGTGTGTCAAGCACCAGTCCACCAGCAGGTGTCCCAGAAGCCCATTGGTTTCTCACCACAGTAGGCACAGGATCTCTCATACCTGGACTTGGATCTTCTGAAGGGCAGTGTGGATGCCCTGCTGTGCCACAAGCAGGATACAGCCAAACTAAAAGCACAATGTACAAAAGGAAAGTGCGTGGGGTTGTGGGACTGGGTGTGCTTGAGCCATGATCTTCACCTCACCATGTGGATACGCTCCTTTCAGGGGCTGAGAAGCCTGCTGTTGCCTTGGTGACTGGAGCCGGCTCTATTAGCACAACCAGGAAAGCCTCATCCAGTATAGTCCAGAGGATAGGAACGAGTCCCTGCAGGGCAGTGCGAGAAGGGGTGATTTCAAGGATGATGTGAGGCAGATATCGTATTTTGTGTCACGTTTAGCCAACACAGAAGTACTGGATTGAGAAGCTGAGCTACTTATCATTCCCCCGTGCTGCAAAGCGAGCATTATCTTTCTTATATTCCAGAAATCCTTTTTCTTTGAAAGGGACAAGAACTTCACTGGGGACTACCAGTTCTCTATTAGCAGTACTGTCAACACACAGTAGTTCCTCCGGCTCTTGCAATGGAAATGAAACCTCTGTCTAAAGGAAAAGCAGTAATAATGTTGTATTAGTCCCTGACAAAAGCACAGGCGTATGTGCTAGCACCATCTAGCCAGCATCCCCATCATTGCATCATCAGCTACCTCTTTCTCCCTTTTTTTCCATCTTCCAGCTTGATGCAAGTAGTTGTCCCCTGTTTTCAGCTACAACTCTTATTTACTGCCTTGTATCTTTTGTCCTCTGGCATTACTGCACATCCTCCCCCACTCCCCACCATCTTTCACGGAGAGGCTGCAACCTTGCAGCAAAGCCATTGACCATGTCCCAGTACTTGGGAATGAGGAGGAAGGGAGATGTTCTGGTGATATCCCAAGCCTCAGACCCTCTGACAATGGTGAAGCTGTAGTATTACTGTGCTCTGCTTACAGTAAGTGCCCGAAACATTGTGAAAATGGCTATAGGGCATGCATTGAAGCAGCCCCTGGGGAAGCTCTAGCTTGACACAAGGCACAATCCATCAGCCCTAAAAGCAGGGAGCTGTGAAGTCACCTTTGCTACCTGCTGTCTCCAGGTGGGGTAGCCCCAGGCATGGATCAGCTGGACCCAACTGTCTCATTTCAAGACCATGTGTCCGAAGCAGCAGGGGAAGGGCCAGATGAGCAGCAAGTAATCACCTGAGGCAGGTAATCACCATAGACTAGGCAGTGCTGTGGGGCCTACCATCCTTGCATGCCGTGTAAGCAGTACCCTGTTTCGTGCCGCAGAGGCTGTCCTGGCAGCCCACTCTGTCTTGAAGCTTGCGCAGCTCCTGAGCTCATCTCCTGGTCTCCTTTTTCGGGGTGCGCTCTGCCTGGGTGGTGACATGGAGGTAGTACAGCAGCGTGTGAGTGAGGGCAGGATATCCCTGCAAGCCCTCGGTCCTCGTCCCCAGTGTGTGAAGGTCGTTGGCTCCTGGGTAAATTTCCATCGGATGCGGCACTCTCCCGTTGCGACTCAGCATTTCTGACACCCGACTGCAGCTTCTCTTTCTCATTTGATCATTTTCTTGGTAAGAGGAACTAACAGCCGTTACTAGAGTGATTTGGCCACTGTCCAACAGTGTGTATATTACTCACACATTTCCCTGCTAGCAAAAGGCTTTTCTTTTTTCACTGTCTGGTTGCAGCCTCTTCCTATCTTCATCATTAGATAGCTCAGAAGGTCAGGGCTAAAACAGAAATCTCGGAGGTTTTTTTTACAACCCAGAGTAAGGGAGGGCTGGGGGGGGAGGGGAAGGGTGAGAGGTAGGGGAGGGTGAGCCCAACTGAATTGATTCTTCACTAGGGTTGTCTCTGATACAGCTGAAAACACGACCCTGGAAAATGGGATATTTATAGAAACTGTACTGCCCCAGCTGGGTAAATCTCAAGGTCATCTGATGATCACTGCAAAAGGAATGGCCAGATACTGCTGCTGTTGCCCGAGCATCCTGAGACTGTAAGACCTTCAATTCAGCACTGAAATCTGCATACAAAATGGGATCCTACTCCTTCTCCCTAACAACCGTCTCCCCTGAAACTGCATTAAGGAAATACACAGCCCAGCAGTGAGGCTGTTCAAAATGCCTGCATGGTTTTTTTTGTTTTGCTGTGAGAACATTAAGCTATTAACTCTAATTCCCTTGGAGGTAGAGGTCTGCAATTCATTTCATATATAGGGCGTCTCAGGAGTTTGCCTGAACAAGCAAAGGAGCAAGTGCTGGCCTGAAGCCAGTTCTTTCATTTTTGAGCCCTTCCCATCCCTTGAGGAAATTCTGCATGGAGGTGCTGGATGCCAGAGTCCCCAGAGAGGAAAGAGGAGCAGAGGACTCGTGTTGTCACTACATCTGTTATATTCCTGCACAAAAACAAGTCCTGACCTCATCATCAGGTGAACACAATCCTTCCACTGCCCTTACGCCCCCAAAAGTACTAGCTGTAAAAGAAATCTGTGGTAACAGGGAAAGGTGAGAGCAAGGTCATGACCGCAGCTATTTCACTCTGGCCCAGACAACTGGCCAGGTCCAAAGAGTGAGGGATCTCCATTGGAGAGAGTGGAGTCAAGGAGGCACTGTCCTGAGGCAGCTACCCACTTCTGAAAGTTTAAAACGCTCTCCCCTTCCAAAACATTAAAGGCAAACTAAATGTGACCTCTAGACAACCTTCCTGAATTGCTTTTCCTGAGCACAGAGCAACATCTTCCCTATTATTTTCTGTTTCTGACATATCTTTTCTCCAGTGGGGGTGCTTGCAAGAGCCTTTAAGTTTTGTGTACAGGGTTAGTACGGTAAATTAGGGTAATTATTCATATCTTCAAACATTGATTCTGCTGTGAACCAAAATACTTGATTGCAGTGAGAGTATTGTAGCCAATACAATGCAATGCAAAGCAGTAATAAAAGCCAAATGAATCTACACAAAAAAACCCTCAGACTGTGCCACAGTGGTCTGCGATGAATGTGAGAATAATCGTGTGGCAACAGCAACAAAGAGCATGGAAAGTATACAGCAAAGGTGAATGCTCACAAGAGCACACCGCACGAAGGGTACATTTTTGCTGTTGCATGACCTTGGGTCAGATTAAGCTAGGCCAAGCAAAAACAAGTGTGCCAAGCTGTACTGGAGCGTGTCCTTTGAAAAGGTGTGCTCACTCAGGTGAGGCTGTAGGACTTCTGCAGTCACCTCCCAGGTCCTCAGCCCTGCAGTACCCCAGGGATACATTTTCTTCTGGGTAGCTGGAAGCTGGTCTGGGTGTCTCCATGGAAATACTAGAAATATTACCTGCCCATCAGACTGCATTGCAGGTGGGTTTAAACCTGGTATATACTGTCTTAGTGAGGGGTCATTTCTGATGTAGAAGTAGTGAGTAGGTAGCTGACCAAGAATATGCGGCCCAAGGAAAGTTATGGAAAAGCACTGGAAGACTAGTACTTTTGAACACAGTGGCTAACAACCTGAGCCTGAGCCAAGTTGAATGGCTCATTAAACTCAGGTGATAGGTTTTTGTGGGTCAAGGGGAAATGGATAAGGAAAAATCCTGTGGAAAAGCTTGACTTAATGCTGCAGGTGAAGGTGAACACTGAGTGTGAATATGCAGTGCTGCACAAAAAAAGTGTACAAATACGAAAGAGAGATATAGGGCAAGACAGTCCAAAGCATTTGACCTCCAAATTCCCATAATGAACCTTCCTGCTCTGGGAAGGAAAAATTATATATAGGTTTAAAGGTGGATCCTATGGGAAAAGCAGTGGTTGCTTGCCTCTCTGAAGAGTAGAGGCTGTAGGGGGTATGAATTCCTAGCCTAGGATGGTCCATCTTGCTAGGACTTGTGTGAAATTGAATCCACTCTAGAGGATTCATACCAGAAAGGCTGCAGCTAATACACATGACATTCTCAAGGATTAGAAAGATGATTTTTCATGGGCCAGATTCCTTCGGAGACATTGGCGCTATCATATCAAGGTGAATCCTATTGTCCATCCAGGAGTACACATGACAAATATGAGAGCCCCACTGGGGTATGAAATGTAGAGGCAGCTTACTTAGATGGGAGGACATGATGTCATGGTTTAACCCCAGTCGGCAACTAAGCACCACACAGCTGCTCGCTTACCCTCCCCACTGGTGGGATGGGGGAGAGAATTGGTTGAGCAAAAGTAAGAAAACTTGTGGGTTGAGATAAGAACAGTTTAATACTTTAATAATATTAATATTAATAGTACTAGTACTAGTACTAGTACTAGTACTAGTACTGTTAATATTAATATTATTAAAGTATTAAACTGTTCTTATCTCAGCCCACAAGTTTTCTTACTTTTGCTCAACCAATTCTCTCCCCCATCCCACCAGTGGGGAGGGTAAGCGAGCAGCTGTGTGGTGCTTAGTTGCCGACTGGGGTTAAACCATGACATCATGTCCTCCCATCTAAGTAAGCTGCCTCTACATTTCATACCCCAGTGGGGCTCTCATATTTGTCATGTGTACTCCTGGATGGACAATAGGATTCACCTTGATATGATAGCGCCAATGTCTCCGAAGGAATCTGGCCCATGAAAAATCATCTTTCTAATAGTAATAGTAATAGTAATAGTAATTATCATGCTAAATCCAAAACACAGCACTATATCAGCTACTAAGAGGAAAATTAACTCTATCCCAGCCGAAACCAGGACAGATGGTTAAATGCAGCAGTGGGAGAGAAGCCTGTAAGTACACTGTTTGTCTTGTTAAACTTTAAAAGTTTAAGGCAGAGATTGTTTCTGTCTTGTGTTCAGTGTTGTCTTAGCCATATTTTGGAGAATGTAGGGTTGGCTTTTGCTTAGTAAGGCCCAGCTCAAAGAGGCAAATGGTGCATGAAGCACCCAAAATATAGCTCCTGGCAGGAACTCTACACTGTTTCTTGAGAGATGTTTTAACTTTTCATTTGAATGCTCTCAAAAGGGAAATATGTTGCCCTGATCTGCCAGCTGCCTTGATGATTAATGCACTGCTGAGGCAGTAGGTGTCTTCAGGTGGCCTCACAGAGGTGTCTGGTAAACAAGAAAGACAAAACTGTAGCTCAATTGTGGAAGCCTTTGTCTGCTCTTTTTTCTCTTATTTATTAACACTTCTCGTTGAAGAAGGACTGTAATATAATTATTCTTATTCTTACACCCCAACTCATGTAATTGAGGCATGAGCAAAATTCTCTTCTTAGGTCTTGTTCTTTGGGTGTAGCACCAACACCATATTTGGGTGTAGCACCAACTCCATATTCGCACTCTCCTACTGGTTGTGGGAGCAAGAATAAGTCTGTACGTTTTTAACAGTGGGGCAGCCATCCCCAACAGTGCAGGTAAGAGGGACATAATCCATTCATTCACTCCTTCCAACTCTGTTTTGTGCCTCTTAAATTCTACAAAGTCACAAGAGGCTCCTCCTGCTATGCATATTTTTGAAAGACCTCCAAGCAGAATGACCTCCTTCTCTCCTCCCTTGGTGAGAGGACACCCTTCTGCCTACAGTGAAATGAAGCAAATAATAGCATCTGCTAGTCCAGGGGGCATCTTTCAGCAGTGGAAGCTTACAGGTTTTGCCTGGTATTTTCCCTCTTCCTAAAGCGCATGTTAATGATTTTGACCTTTCTAGTAATTTGATTCCAAAAACGGTGTTGCAGCAGCTGAGCCCTAAACTGTCATTTTGAAGAGAGGATTATTATTGCTCTGAAATCAAAGCAAAGGGCTGCTTGTTCAAGCCTGTGTGGAGATCCCCTCACGTATGGAGATCCTCATCTCTCTGTGTCCTCAGCTCTGCGCCTGCTGTCAAGAAGTTCCAGTCTGGTTGACCAATGTAAGGATAAATCTGCTGCCAATTCTTTGCATCAGTGTAGTATAAAAAAGCTCTAGGAGAGCCAAAGTAGTTGAATATTTTGGGGTGATACCAAAGGAATCCTTGTACACAAGTACCTAGGATAGAGCCGGGGGGGGTGGTGGTGGTGGTGTGTGTGAAAACATTTGTACATGATGTGCAATAGTCGAAAGGACATTTAGGCTATTTGCAGATAGACCAGAAAGTGTTCCCTGCTTGCCTTGAGCAGAAGCTGGCTTGTACGAAGGGTCTCCTTCCAGATCTGTGTTCCCTTGGCTCCTCCCACAGTGTGAATAATCCCTAACATTTCTGTGACTCAGTGGATTTGCGATGGAAATCACGGCAATATTTTCAGAGTCCCAGTCTAACACCTGAGTCCCGACAGGATTCTTGCCCCCACATCTCTGGCATTTTGCATAGTTATGTAACGCCTCTTACTCATGGCACTGAAATCGGGAGTATGTCCGTGTAGTAAGGAACTAGTGAAATTTGGAGTAAAATCCAAACCTCCCTTTTGTTCAATCTTGAAAATCTTTTCATTCATATTTGGGTGTGCAGCTTTTTTTTAAATGTGATTTTTTGGTGGCTTACATTTGCAGATAGCTTGCTCTATTGGAGGGAACAATAAGGTCACAGCTTTGTTTTTAACTTCTTGCTTTTGCATTGCAAAAGTCAAGTTACTGTATAGAAAGAAAGTCCGATTAGCTGCTTCACAAGATTAACATGAGCATTGGCCTTCAGCTTGGCTGTTTCATCCCCTTTTCTCCCGGTGCCCTTCCTCCTGTTCCCTAAATGCTTATTAAGAACAGCAATTGGAAGAGCAGGTGTGTAAAAAACAGAGAAAGAAGTAATATCTCATCCATACAAACCCCTAAGCCCATGGCTATGTTTCTTGTATCAACTGAATACAAAGCTGCTGTCCTCAGAAAACTGATAATAAAAATAATTTGGGAGACTCACTGCTCAGTGCAGAGCAATGTCTGTTCTCAATGCAGTTTCTGGTTGCTCCTTTATGGAAAGTATCCTTCTTGCTGTGCATGGCAAAGGTGGTTCTCCCAGGTTAGATGGAGCATTCACAGCCACATGTAGAGGCCACAGAGCCTCGTCATGGGGAAGGTACACTGGGGAATGGTCACAAGAGGACTGTTCAGATATTTTTGTGTCATATTCAGAGAGGGGGTTTTACCTGGATAACTGAAAGTTAGGGGTAAACCACTTTGCAGTGAGTTCACATATATGAATGCAAATAGGATTTGAAAGTGGTAGGCATGCGTGTCTTGCATGTCTGCACCATCTGCCTTCTCTGTGCCATAATCACCTTTTCTGAGAGGTTGTATCAGCCACTACTGCTGCCTGTAATAATCAGAGTAGCACTGGCTGCACTGTTCATATATTCACACAACCGTGGTCTCCCATAGCAAAAGCTGCCTCCCTCAAGGCTAAAGACTTGAAAGCAGACCCACCTGCAGACTGCCATGCCAGCAGCTGTAGAGCAGGCGGAGAAGCCAGGGCCAGAAAAGCAGTCATGCATTGCAAAACCACTATCAGGCTCTGTTTCACAGGTGAAGAAACTGAGACAGATGGAGGGCAAGTGAATTGCTCAAAGTGGTATGAGTAATATCACTGGCAATGCCCAGTCTTGAAACTAAGCCTGGCTTAGGCCAGATTCTGTTCAATGTGTAGTAAATTGGACTGCAATTTACCGGGCTCCCCACTCTTGCCCCAGAGAGACTCACTGCAGACGGCTGGCACAGCTAACACTGTGGTTGCACCACTGTGTTGGCTCTGATCTGACAGTACTGCTAGGGGACCTTCCCCTTTCTTTCTTCTAAGGATGTCTGTGGTGAGAAAGTAGCTGATTCTTTACACAATAGGTGCTCTTTCTTAAATTAAAATAATCCCTTCTGGGTTTTGGTCCTGTTCTGCTCAGTCTTCCCTTTCTGGGCACATGACGTAGTTGGGTGACTGAATAATTTACAGGTACCACCTGGCAGGAGCAGAGACAATGACAGTTAAAGAGTCAGTAAGGATGAAACAAAGGCTTTGTTGTTTGCTGATGCTCCAAGAATAGGCTGCACTGAGAGCAAGCACGCCTTGTATTTCCCCTCTGCACCTTGCCCCTTTGGTACCCCCTCCCAATCCACTCCAGTCTGCATTTTCCACTTCTTTCTTCCCTCCTTCACTCCCTACAATTGGCTGCCTCATGGGAGCATGAAGCTCAGGTGCTCCATGCCCTGGTTGCACAGAGGTTTCAGTAGACCATGGGCAAAAGTTGAAACTATCACCTTTTTTGCAGTCAGATGTATTGCAGTGTGATGAATTGGGACTCTCCCCAACCTCTTCTAACTGGGAGCCTGGGGTGGACCAATCTGCCTCATTCCTAGACCTCTGAGTAACTCTTTTCTGCCTGATTTCTTCTTTCCATTTGCCTAGGTCTAAGCATCTGCTAGACCCCTGTCTCTGACTAAAGAGCATTCTCACCCATGAGCCCTGTTTTGGACTTTGACCTTCCTCCAGCTTGTCCAGACTGTGGTCTTGGGGAGACTGGTCAGGTGGGCAGGCCAGCCTGCAGGGACAGTGAGGGCTGAAAAGGAGAGACGTGATGGAAATCATCCCAAACAATATTTGCCATTTTGGGCAGCAGTTTAATTACCCATGATGTGATGTGTACCCACCCTGGGCTACATCTAATCTGCCAGTTCTTCTTGTCTTTCAGGAAAGATGATGGGGTGGAAAAGAGCCAAACAGATTAGCTTGTTTTGGGGCTAGGACTTTTATGGCTCGTATGGGTCTTTTATGGCTCACATGGCTATGTCAGGCTAACCCATGATTCATTGAGCTTTCTAGTTATTCAGACTTTCCGTAGCTGTTCATCACCCTAGGAACCAGCTAGTTTCCAGAAAACTAATTCTCCCTGCCAACAATTCCATTTCAACCCAGTATCTTTGGCAATCCTAGGACACTTCTCTTACTGTTTGGTATACTTGGATCTGGCCTCAATGAACGAGGAGACCTTGCTATTGCTCTTTGAACAGCACAACCCTCTCTGCACTGATTAGCTGTTAGGCTAAAGTATTTGAATGCTCTAGGTGATGTGTTTCACTTTCAAAAAGAGAAAGACAGAGAAGAGCAAAAATATACACACAGAAACTACCAAATAATAAAAAGCAAAGGGGTTTCTAAAGTTCTCTTTTCAGATTGATAACTTGCCATCCAGTGTTAATGGTGTATTGCTCACGTCTCCAGAAAAGGTATTTAGAAAGAAGAGGGAGTTGCACATTTCTGGAGCTGGATGTATTGGAAAGGATAAATAGCTCCATCCCATAGTAACACTAGACAGTCAGGCGTGTGCTGTGTGTCACTCAGTGGAGGAGTGCCTGCTCCACTGCGCAGCATCTCTGCTGTCACTGACAGTAGCTTCAGTCCTGTATTCCTCTTACCTTCCCACCGTGACTCTCCTCTGCACCTTCCATCCTTTAGTATCAGGCTGCTCCCTGCTTCTGGGTTACAGATCAGCTCTGGGAGTACCTCCCCTTTCTCGTCTGTGCCATGCATTTTGTGCCTCTATGGCTTTTGCAGTCTCACGTGCTGACCACTTTCACACTTTTAATCTCCTTTGTTTCTTCCTCCCCCCTTCCCCCCTGCTCTTCTCAGCATTATAATAGTACTCGACAATTCTTTGAAAAACATTTTAAAGCCATAATCATATTTTCTTCAGGTTTTTATAGGTTTAGCCTATATAATCCTTGCAATGCCAGCGGGGAAAGTGAAGCTAAGCACACTTAGTGATCATCCCAGGAAACGTTCATGTCAAAATCAGAAGCAGACTTCAAGGTATCTCAGTCTCAGTGCATGGTTCTGGCTCTCTTGCAGGGCCTGGACACCACACTCTGCTCCAAGCCACTCAGGAGGTGATGGGTCCTGCCATCACAGATCAGCCAGTGGGATGGGCTGTGCCAGCCAGCTAGTGGGCTTTGTAGGTGAGAGTCATTCGCAGGATCCCATCACCAGCCCAGTTTTGGGGGGGCCAGCAAACAGCTGGCTCTGCAGAACTATGTTAAATCTTTTCCAGATGCTTGAAACATATGCCTGAAAGCCACAGACTAAGCAAGAGGGAAGGATGTGATAAATCAGATAGATAGTTCATTTATTTGCCCCTTCTGACCTGTATGATAATGTTATATGTAATACGTATGATTATGATGTATCATTATCCGATGGTGTGCTTTCAGAGCACGAACAGGCCTTGTGTGAGCCTCAACACAGGGGTGAGCATAGCTCAGCTACCTGGAAATACATATGTACTTTGATTTGTTGTGGGGAGTGTAACAGAACGGAATAAAACTAAACATTTCTCCCATTTATGGAAGGTAGTCTATGTGTCTGCTATATATTGTTCCTCCTTGGACAGAGCTGTTGAATGGCTGTCAGCACACTGAAGGCTTTTAAATATAATAGAAAGCCAACCTAAACTTCCCTCATCTGGTCTGGATAATATGACTGATCTCACCATTCCTGCCGAACAATGGAAAATTGCCTGAATATTTAAACATGTATTGTTCTTAGGGAAAAAAAGTGTTCAGCTAGTTTGGTTGCCTTAGCAACATCCACTTCTAAAAATACAAAAGAGACAATCTACAAAATAAGTGAACGTGTAGAACAGGCAAGGAGAGAAAATGCTTCTTTCTTCCTGACCCAGAGCAACTGGGTCGTGGGCATGAAATGCTTTCATTTAAATCTCAGTGAAGGATTTAGGGCGTATCTTCACACACTTGTTGCACAGGTTTAATTTTTAATAGTTTAGAACGTGACTAATGTTAAACCCATGCAAGCCCCTGTGACATCTCTTTCATATTGGCTCCAAACCAATTCTGTCGGTGGTACGTTTAGAGTGATGTGAGCACCGAAAGCACAGATCGCACCAGAAGTAAGCAGCAGGTCACAGTGATGGTTGCTGTGTTAGGGGGCAAGAGGGCTAAAACTGTAAAGGATTAATTAAGAACGATCAAAGGCCAACCTGAGCTAGACCTTGCATAGGCAAGTAATAGAAACAACAAACGATTCCTTTGTGACATGGCATGGAAAGCACCTGTGCATGCTTGGGGAAAGTAATGAGGGGATCATAGGTGTGACCCAAGGACAGCATGAATTAAATGAGTAATACTTCAGTTTTCAGTAATTCTGACAGTGGAGAACACAGGGCGAGTGCTGTGTGTATAGAAAAGGAAATGACTGCATTTGAGATGAAACAAGAACGTAAGCATCTTGATCAGCTCCAGTCACGGAGACCAGAATATCTCAGAATATTGAGATAGCTGGCATATGAAATGGCAAGTCTTCCAGGGCGGATTTTTAATTAATCTATGAAGTTGATGGTGGCACTGTCTGACTGCAGAATAACAGATGCAGTACTTCTGTTATCTCCAAGAAAAGGAAAAGGGTGTAATCTAGGGAAATGCAGACCCATTCTTCTGACCGTCACAGTGCATGCAGCTTTAGAGCCAATCTGTAGGAGGGAATAATAAAAAAACATGGAGACAAATGAACAATGAGGTACAATGCAGTATTAGTTTGTCGAAGGCAGAGCATGCCAGATTAACTCGATATTTCTCTTTGATAAGACAACTATTTTGGATAGGGGAAATGATAGCAATCTTATCTGTCCAGACTACAATAAAGTACTTGACACAGTGCCATATGTGAAATTAATAGCTAAAGTAGAAGTTATGAAAAAGTTAGAAGGTGGATAAAGAGCTGGCTGATGGGGAGACAAAGGTGGGTTGTAGAGAAAGGGAAGGTATCAGATTAGAAGAATGGAATTCAGTAACTGGCTTTGCTAGTGCATTAGCTTTAATATGCAGAAGTGTATCAGCATCCATAACAGCAACACTCTGGTGGCTCAACAGCTGGAAATGCCAGAGAAGGACAAAAGCTTGCACTTAGTGATACATTACACTGTCATCACACGGTGACTGTGAGCCCCAACATGTTGCAATTGTGAAAAGGCAAATAATACCCTACAACCTATCCAGAGAGAGAAGGAAGAGTGAATAGCAGTATGCAGGACTCGGGAGAGATCTCATCTGAAAAATGGAGTGCGATTCTTGTTGCCTACTTGCTAGAAATATGTATTCCAATGGGAACAGGTGAAGAGATGAGCAAGCAGATTATACCAAGAGCAGGGAGACTCCTAGCCTATGTGGAGAGACTAAGAGAGACTGGCTTTTACAGCCAGCAAAGTGAAGGATCAAAGAGGCTATATTTCCTCTCTATAAATGTATCGGGGTGTAAAAATCAGAAGAAGAGGGAGTTATTAAAGCTGAAGGACAATTGTGTCCCAAGAAAAAGTGGGCATAAACTGACCATAAATGAATTTAGCCTGGAAATTAGAAGAAAGCTTCTAGCCATCAGAGCAATTGGGTTCGGGAACAGTCTCTAATGGGAGAGGCGAGGAAAGGAGGCCAGCACGCTTTAAGAGGATTTCACTCAAATGAAAGACATTCTGTGCTGTGGCTTCCTGTGATAGCACTTAGTGACCGAGAGCTTTCTAGGGCTATATTTGCCTAATCACAAATCAATCATATCCAAGAGGTCTCCACTTTACCTAAACTTAAGTTTATGCTTTCAGCCACACCAGTACAACTCAGGGTGCAAAACAATGATTCGCTGGAAAATACTTGGTGCAGAGAGAATGACAGCAGGGAAAGGAAAGGAAAATACTATTTCAGCAGAAGGCCCTTATCTTTCCCTGGTACTGAGGGGCAGGAGATAACACCACATTTGCAAATTGGGGATACAGCCCTGTGATGCTGATGCCAACAGATGAGCCAAAAGAGCTTTCTAAACGTATAGTAACTGCATACACTGTTTATAGACCCATCGCGGAGACAGACAGAAACAGCCCCAACTCTCTCCCACTCTGTTTCTGTTTGCTTTCCCCCATGAACTGTGACTTTGTTGGGGCTGTTCAGATGAAAGCCGCCTTTTTTCTGGACGTTGTTCAGCCTGTTTTTTATCACTTACAAGGTGGTTGCCATGCTGTATTTATGCTCCTCATGACATTTTGTGACAGTTCTTCTCACAGAAACCTTTTACAGAAGAGAAACTGATGTTCAAGCTGATGGGATGACTTGCCTAAAGTCACTCAGGAAGTCCATGGTAGAACAGATTGTCTACCAAATCCCTACTCCCTGCCCAACCACAAAGCCAGTGTCTCTGCTACTCTTTCTTCCTTGTTTCTTTTTCTCCTTCCATTTTATTCTGCTTCTGTCAAGCTCACTTCTGTCCCCTTCACTCACTTCTCCTTGCCAGCTGAAGCACATGGCTCGGGTGCCCCACTGCAAGCCTCTGCCCTCTGATTTCTCATGGTTCTCCATTTGCTCCATCCATCGCTCTCACGGCTCTCACGGTTGTAAGTCACCACAGCAACAGCACAGGGGTGGTTAGGAGGAACGTAATGCAAATGAGTTATTGTGACTCCAGCTGAGGCAATATGCGTGTACAAATGGGAAGCAGGGCTTTGGGAGAGCCCTGGGCAGGTTTCTTTGTTTATACAGTGGATAGAATCTAATATGACAGGCTTGCCAGATCTTGCTCATCAGGGGTAAAACTCATGCAATTAATTCCCACCTTGTGCTCCCCTCATCAGGCAGCTTTTGCTCTGTGTTTTCTCTGCAGCACTGCAGCCTCCGTCTCCCCTGTGCCCCCCCTCCCGTGCCAGGCACAGCTGGTGAGTGTAATTTGTGATCCACTGAAGACCATCTGGGGGGACAGGGGTGCCACAGAGCAGGACACAAACCTCTCGTGCTGCCATGTGAGCCAGTGGGCCACATGCAACTCCCATCAGTATAATGCATGGAAGAGAAAAAGAGTTGGCAGAGAAGAAAGCAAAGGCAGTGGATACTGCAGTTGCTATGCAAGACTGTTGAAATGATCTGAAATGACTATTCTGGGGGGGATCTATAATGCAAGGATACTCACATGTGCGTATCCTTCAACAGACAGAGTAAGCTGCAGCTCCTCTCTACATGTGCTTTGATTTGGAAAAACAGCTAATTATATATCATTCACACTCCACTGTAATTATTCTGTTGCCAGAAACAAAATTTATGGGCAGTGTGGAAAGGGTCTGTCAATGCCACTGCAGCCCTTTGGGTGAACAGGCTTGCGTGAGCCTGGTGTTTTGAGTAGGGAGATTTTCTGCGAAGTATCAGAACTTTTTTGTGTTTAAGTTGTGATCAGAATGGAGACCTTTCTCATCATATGTGTGGCTTTCCAAGCAGGGAGTCTCAAAAGCAACTGTGATATGGTGAACATGATATCTGACTACACAACCAGTTAAGAGATTCTTGCCTTTCACAATCTTCCTGTCAGTCCCATTTATATGGATGTAACTTCTGGTGCAATCGCAGCAATTGCTTACAAGGGCAATGACTTAGTTGTGTATAAATGTGGTCAGTGCTGTAAGTGTCTGAGAAATCATTAATCATAATGGACGAGATCTTCAGATGAATCAAGTTAATATTTGTCTCAGAGAAAAGTGTGCAGGGCAAGGTGACATAAGCTAACATTTTACCCCGCTAACCCTCACCCTGTAGAGATATTAAAATGGATACAAAGAGAATGTTATTAAAAGGAGTTTAGGGTTTGCTCTATCTATGCCACAGGTATATGTCCCTTGGAGACTGCTATAGTGGCCAGAGATTTATATGTGCTCTCCACTGTCTGCTCCTAAATAACAAGGGAAGCAAGAGACATAAAGCTGCGTTTTTCATGGCAGTGCTTATGAACTTGTTGTCCAAAGACCACAGGTGTTTGGTAAGACATTAAAGGTTTTCTACAAAATGCTGTAAAAATACACACTGAAAGAAAATACGCACCTATAGGCCTGCTTGCAAGCAACAACAAAAAGAAGAGGGAGAAAGTAAATGCTATTTAATTTATATAAACAGAAGGAGGAAAAAATAAAGGCATATACAAAATTTTAGTCTAAATTTTAGTTTATTATAAAGGAAAAGCAGTGAACTATGTCTTTTTTTTTTTTTTTCATAAAGACTGGATTGCTAAGAAACACTGCTACATTCTGCCTCAGTGCAATCCTTTTGATCAGCTTTCTGCCTGCTTTGTACCACAGACTCTCTGACAAAGCTGGAGCCACAGATCTGTCCCCCTCTCTCTCTCTTTTCTCTCCATCCCGTCTCTCAGCTAAGGAGCTCACACACTATGGTGAAGACTTGAGGGCTCAGATCTCACTATGTCCACTACTGTGCCTCAGTCTTACCCCCTGGAGAGTTATCACTTTCTTTATTGGCAAGATAATTAAAGGGAAGCCCACTTCATATATCAGCTGCTCCTTTGCAAAGCTTCATGCAAAGCTTTCTGCTTTGTTCAGAAGGATTCTTCTTCTTCCCCGTTAGCTGAATTACTGATGTGGGCTCATCCCCTTTTATCTGAGGCATCATGATAACAGCAAGAGGTTCTAACCCTGTAGTCCAGTGGTCGAAAGCAGTGATCCTGTGATGTGATCTTCTCTCCCCTGCATGTGTATTCCTGCTTGGCCTCTTTCATCAGGCTGCCTAGCTGTCACATCCCCTTCTCCATCGGTGATTTCCAGCTGCTGGTTTCCTGCTACCCCTTCTATGACCTGTGATTAAAGTAGCTGTGGGAGTTCACTGGCTCTGGGGACTGTCATCACAGGCTTTAATGAGTATGTGGTGATGTGGCAATGCATCACCTTACAGTATGGGGACACAGCGTAAGAAAGAGGAAGGGAACAAGTAGTGAACTAAACTCCAGCAAAGGTTGTGTCTGCTCAAGGACACGGTGGCAGGCAGCCGCAACATCTGTATGTGCTTGTCTGTAGTTACATACGGCTCCTCTGTCGTTCTCTCCTACAATACTTTCCACCAGGTGGGAGAATCTGCAAGGATAAAAGTTAATCTCAGTGGGGAGACCCCAGGACTTCTCTCTGTCAATTACAAAACCTACCCAGCTCATCTGTCACCAGCTTTTTGCTTGTAGCTTTGATTGCAATTACTGATCTGTTCCTAAAACTGGGGGCAGATATGAGTAAGACAGTAATAATGCCTTTACTCCTCTTCCCCCTGTAGGAAGGAAAAATGGTCACAAACTTGGAGATCCAACTGGGCAAGGCCAGGAGCTGAGTGGGGCTCCCTGTTGAAGAAAGACTGTCTTGCCCTGTGGCTGCTTCTGCTCTCCCACTGTCAGAAAATGTCCTGAGCCCAGGAACATCCCTGCAGACAGACACTAGTTCCTGCTAGTGCTTCTGCTGCACAGCCTCTGCCTGGGACCTGGTAGGAGTGTGAAGCGAAACTTCCATTACAGTAGAAGTGTGGATCATGAAACTTGGGTATTGAATGGGCTGATGCCTGTCCTCATGCAGAAAAAAGCTTTGTTTCAAGGTATTTAAGAAACAGTTCACAGGACCACATGGAGGAACAGGGGAAGCTTTGCATGTTCAGCTTTTCTGTCTGAAGCAAAGAACTCCCTCAAGGTTTCAAAGATTTTGGAAGTGGGGTGCATGATGTAACTGGAAGTTTGTACTTTCTAGTTAGCTGAGGTTTTCCTCATAAACAGGTCTAGATGGCATTGAAGTGCATGGCAGTACTGTACATCCACCATGCTGAGACTATGAGCAAAACCAGTTCCTGCAGCCTTACAAGCACAGCAGATCTCCACAGCCAAACCCAGACTCCAGTGAAGTCTTTCTCTGTCTTGGGTTTCAGTAGAGCCAGGATTTTGCCCCCACATCTACTTTCATCAGAATAAATTTTTTTAATCCTCCACACTGCTCCTTAGCCAGCATGCATCCCAAACCATCTATCTGACCAGTGCCTTTTTCCCATTTAAATCCTTGGCTGTCTTCTTCAAAGAATCGCTTAATATGAATTACTGCTTTTTCATTATGCAGTCATTTTAGATATCTGTAAGACTTTCCATAATCTGTCTGGCTATGCTATACCAACCTAAACTGGCTCACTGTGTTTGTTACAATTCTTCTCCCGTATTGTGCCCCAGTGATTTCCTTACCCTTCCATTCCCCCTGCAGTGAGATTCTAGGTTCCTGAGGGGAACCCATCTAGAGGCACTAAATACAGCAGGATTCTGCCTACCAGAAAGCTCTGACTCACATCTGCCTCTCAAGGGTGAGTGCCCCCAATTTGTTGGTGCCCCAGCTGATGTCCCCACCACCGTGCATGCCCACGGAGGCATCCCACCCAACCCTTTGCATGCTTTCCAAAAAATCTGGCTGGGTCACAACACTGCAGTGGGCATGAGA
This sequence comes from Pygoscelis adeliae, assembly GCF_000699105.1. NCBI lineage: Eukaryota > Metazoa > Chordata > Aves > Sphenisciformes > Spheniscidae > Pygoscelis > Pygoscelis adeliae. The sequence continues at coordinate 7,851,131 of NW_008824032.1, read as the reverse complement.
AAAGCTGCCCTGAAGTTTGCCTTTAAAGCCGTCAACTGATGACGTTGTCAGCACATAGTGTTCATTCCCAAGTCATGAAGTTTATTCTGGGACCACTCGAGAGCTTCAAAGGTCCATCCCCTTGCCAGGAAAATATCTATGCTGTTGAGCTCTCCTTCAAATTCTCTCCACATGCCATAAAGGAAGTGTTCAGAAACGTAATCTGAGGGGGATGGGGCTGCAAATTCTTCTTGTCTCTGTTGACTTCATGAGGCACGAAATCTGAGGGTGCTGTAGGAATCAAGTGGTCTTTCTAATGCACACCAGCTGTGTCATGCGCCTCCAGCAGGGAGGCAAGATCTTATGTGTCCCTATTACTTCAGACTCTGCACTTGCTGGTACCCTGCTTCCTTAGAAGGACCCTATTGCCTGTAGACAGGACTGCTGCTAGGTAAGCAAATAGGAATGACATGTTCTTCCCTTGGGGTAAGAGTGAGAGACGAAGGATGGTCTTGTGACTGAGGCACTGAGCTGTGACTCAGAAAAATAAAAATTTCTGTTCTCATCTCTGTTGCTCAATTATTGAGTGACCTTGACAAATCACATTTACTGTTTCAGTTCCCATCTTTGATCTGGGGAAGATAATGTGGGTTTTTTTCTTTGTCTAACCTGTGTCAGTCCTCAACTTTTTATGCCACAGACTGTCCTCAACGCTATGTTTGTGTGTCATCTAGCACAGTTAGCCCTTCACTCTGCATGAGCCTTTAGGTGCTATTACGATATCCCTAAGTAGGAACAGGAGTGGAGCCTAGGGAATGAGTGGGCAATGCACTGATCCTGACAGCTTCTTGCTGGTCCTGTTCTCTTGGTGCATTTTGACTCAGCTAAGGCTGTCACAGTCTCTTGAGCATGAACCCCTTAGCCTGAATTACAAATAACTACCACAGCCTCAAATGGATAAACACTAAACATTCACTGTCAGATGCTGCATTGTAAGTGAAGGCAGATAGTTAACCTACTTTGGGTACCTCAGGCAGGATGTCAAGATGTGCTCTCAGTTTTGCTGACAGAGACTTGAGGAGTTAAGTTAAATCAAGCTACGTAACCCTCATGATCTGTCATGTGGGTCATGTGGGCTTATGTGCCATCATTTGGAAGGCCACAGAAGTGCCAAATGCCTGGCAATATTTGGAAAGGATACGACTACAGCAAAGCAATGGCTGTTTTGGAAATTATATGTAAAATGCCTATAATTGTATACGGGGATGTCTAAAAAATGGAAGCCACTTCCGCAAGACAGAGAGCACACAGAAATCAGGTGGGAGACAAAGGGAGAATATGTGCCCATGCAGAAGAGACATTTCCTCAGCAGAACATACCTGTTGGTAGGCTCTTTTCTTGGACCATATGATCCCAAGTTAAATCAGCTATTGAGAATGACTTGATGTCGCCAGAAATCAACAGGAGGGTAAAGCCTTGTATAAATGGGCACCAGAAAAAACTAGTTTAAGGACGTGATCCTGTAAGAACCTGCTTCAGAATCCAAACCTGGGTCAACTCTTCTACACCCTGAGCAGAACAAGAGCTGTGGGGTGGGACAAAGTGAATTGTGAGGGAAAAATTGAAGGGAGGACAACAGAGAAGAATCTTGTGAAGAAAATGGACAGAAAAAAGGAATAGAGACGAGGAGGTTTGAGAGAATGGGGTGAAGGAATGAAATGGGGGAGTTAGGGAGTGGTTGGAAAGAAAAAAGATGAAAGAAAATTGAGAGGAGGTGAAAGGACAGAAGATTTTTAGTGGGGGTGTGGTGATGCATTTGTTGAGCTGGGTGTACCTTGGAGCAAACCTTGAATGATGTATCTGTGGCCCTCCTGGCAGGCCTTGGAGAGGAATGTCTTACACTTTCCTCTTACCTTTTGATCTGGATGGGGAGAAGGCTATTACTAAGGCTTAGACCTCTTCTTTAGGATCCCTGAGTATCAGAGCAAGCTAAAACCAAACTGTTTTCCAAACACAAGAGTGTGTCACATAAAGAGTGACATTTTTTCAGTGCCTGGAATTCCTTAAACTCCTGTCTCTGATTTGAATAATCCCTACAAAGCTATGTGATTTCAGGTATATCTTGCTGACAGCAAAGGCAGATTTAGGGAATAAGACAGTTTCACAGAGATAACCTAGGCCCTGAATGACAAGGTCTTCTTTCTTCAGGAAATAGTTTTACAGGCTCTTCCTGTTATTTTTATAGGCCAGTTTGAGACTCAGTGCTGGCTTAGATCTAGTATGAAGCTATCATTGCTTCAGCCTTTCTCCCAGACCAGCCAGTCACTGATTCCTCAAGAGCTCACTATGGCAGTTACCGCCAGCTTTCCCTATTTTATTGGGAGTTTCTCAGCAGTCAGAGGTTTTGTGTCAGAGTTATGGGCTTAACCAAGGGTCAGCTTTCTTTTTATTAAGAGTATGTTTCCCTGATGCTTGCTGCGAAGACCTTTAAAACATGAAATTTAGAGGCTTAAAAACTAGAAAAAAAATTAAAAGAATTCCCAATTTTGGAAAATATTTTTTACATGAACGTCATCATTACTAGTTGACTCATTTGTGATTTTTTAGCAGATTGAGTTTTTCAGAGATTCTGGAAAGGGAAAATGAGATGGTAGACAGTGTATTTGTGTAATAAATTTTCTGCAGGATTTTAAGATAGCTCAGGCAAGAAATGTGCAATACAAACTGTCAGGTTAATTTCTTTCAGTGTATTTTCTTCCCAAAAGTTTTTCCCTTTGAAACAGAGTGGTCGAAACAAGTGCGAAACTTCACAGAAGTAACTCACTAACGGCAGTGAAGCTGAGGGCTTCTTAGCATTAGGCAATCTGCATAGATAAAAACTACATTATGAAGTTGTCAGAATGGATCACATTGGGATTGCACGTGTGTTCTGGCATTTCCATCGGCGCACCTCCAGCATTTAAACAAGCCCTAAAACGTTGTGGTATGCTGCAACAGCGTGTCAGAAATTGTGCTGCCCAGCCCTAGGAGTCACCTTTGCCTCTGATTCCTGCAGTCCCCTGGTAGTGCACAAGGTTGCTCTACACATCCAGGCATTTCACTTGACCTTCCAGGCAAGCAACAATGCCCAACCCCAATTCCTTAATTTAATCTTTGACTGTGGTAGCAAAACCAATCAGACCCTAAAATTACTTCCTTGATTGAATTAGCAACTTCTATTTACTGTTGCTTTTACCACAACATGATTTGTTAATAACCCTTAAGAGCCTTCTTTATCAAAGCACCCCACTGGCTAGTACAGGCTACACCACAGACAGATTACGGAAATAGACTTGCAGAACAGCAAACAATCTTTCACATAGCTTGAGTCCTGGCTCTATCTGCCATGCCTAATGTATCCAGTCTGCAAATCTAGACAGCATCTAGGAACTCTCGTGGTCTCAGCACACAGACACACCGGGCCCCCAGGAGCGGCCAGCCTGTGGCTTCTCACCTGCCTGCAACCTGCCAGCAGCCCAGGGGCAGTTCTCCTGTTGATGCTACAGTGCTCAGCCATGAGCCCCGGGGAGGGAGTGAAGTGCTGTCAGCTGGGGAGTTGCTTGGTAGCGGAGGCATGGAGCTGGGGCGTTGCGGTGCCTGGGCACTCGGCCCAACAGAGTCTTTTTTATTTTGCTAACACAATCAGGAAAGGCTGGCTGCCCTTGATGCAAGGGCAAGTTGACCACTGTGTTACTATTTCCCCTGCATGTAGGTTCTCAAAGGCTCCTCTTCCACTTCATGTGGTTCCTGATAAAAACATACCAGCCTCTGAACTCAAGGCTGATGAAAACTGGTGCTTTCTCCTTCCCTGTGACATGAAGTGTATGGTAATACAAGCAATAGAAGGGACTGCCCAAAACAGCAGGGGTGTGAAAATAACCTGTCCTTTGTGTCTCTTTTCCCTGTGATCCCCTCCTGTTCCACAATATAGTCAAGCCAGCGGCCTGTCTTGTTTCACTGCTTGTGGAGAAGTCACTGTAGATGGTCAGGCACCACATCAAATACTCCACATCTACCAAGAACCCATAGACAGTGGCTACTGTGCAGTCTGCAAAACTAGAAATTAAACCCCATTGGGCAGCAAAAATAGACATCGTTGCTCAGCTAGAAGACTAGACACACTAGCAAGGAAGAACTGAAAGATTATTGAACTTAAGAGCATGTATCTTCAAAGTCATGCCTATATATCAAAACCTTATATATGTATGCTATGTGCAAGTGTATGTCCTCCAGCACACAATCACATGTTCACTTGTGTGTAGACATACACATAAACATAGTTTTTGTGAAGTGGCATGCTGTTGTGGGCAAAAACAGTCTTGGGTTGGGGAATGTCACTTAATTTATTGCCAATTAACATAAAATTTTAATTACTGATTCTGGAATTGAGAAATAAAGAAGGCAAATAAGCAAGTGCTTAAGGAACACATCCCAGCTTCCCTCTGGATACCCCTCCTCCTCCTTGCGGGTCTCCAGTTCCCTAGCCACATGCTATGCTTAGTCCCCTCAGTGAGGTGAGGGGTGGCGCAGGAGGTTGGGGTTGGTGTCTTGTGGTTCCTTCGCTTTTGCAGCTCTTTGTTTCTTACTCAACTGCTCCAGCATGGGTTTCTCCATGGCCTGCAGTCCCTTCAGATGCATGTTTCCTCTTGTGGCTCCTTTTGCTCTGGCATGTCTCTTGCTCTGCCCCTGCTCGGGTGTCTCATGCTCCTGCATGGGTGTCTCATGATATGCCTTCACTTGTGCCTCCTCCTCTCTCTCTGGTATCTCCTGCTCCAGCAGCAGCTACTGCCCTTTCTTAAATATGTTTTCACAGAGGCTCTGTATGATCTTCTGACTGGCCACGATGTTGAGGCATGGTGGGTTGGTGTTCCCTGTTGCTCAGTTGGTTGGACCTGGCTGGGACCGGCACTGGCCAGTCCCTGATCTTGTCCCACACAGGGCACTGTGCAGCCCCACCCCCCCGTTCTCAAACAACTATTTATAACATGCTAAATTATATGCAGGTCAACAAAGAAGTTTCATGGGAGTCTTTCTGCTTCAGCCCATGGGGTAACATGCTCTTCCAAAGAAACTTAATTCCCCCAGCTTCCTATTGCCCTGTGAGCTGTCTTCATAATTCAGCGAACTGTTTAATGTATGCCTTGGAGCTGGCTGCAGGAGGTGTATGAAGGACCTGGCTGACTGGTGACCTCTTAGACAGAGTTGTCCCTTGTGACAAAGCGCATGGAAACTCCACTTTGCCAGCCTGAAGTTTGAGGGGTTTGCCTGTTGGACACTATTCCCCAGGCTAACTGGCACCGTGTGCAGTCTCCATCACAACAGCATCCACACAAGCTGTAGTTAGGACCAAGCAGTCATACTGGTGGCTTCTTTCCACACCTTGCAGGCTGCAGTGCAGTAGTAACAGCATCTCTCATTTCGCATTGTCTCCAGCCTTAGTAAAAGGATCACCAGCAGAGAACAAAATGGTAAAAAAAGGCTCTACCAGTGAGACAAAGCTGATTTATGGCCTAAAGGGGATATGAGGACAGATCTAAATGGTCATCTTGGTATGTGCTTGACCCAAGCCCTACAGCCATCCACACTACTTCCCTGCTGATGCTTATCTGGACCCATTCTGGTGTTTTTCTGGCTCCCCTTGGTGCACCTTCTCTGCCACCACAGAGAGTGCAGGGGTGGCCTGAAAGAAGAGGGAGGAATGCAGCCATCCAAGCCTGGAGAGAGAGAGACAGCAACAGCACCTGGTGGGAATACAGAATCCTCAGTAAAGAAAGAGAAGGCATAAAGAAATTGGCAGTCCTGTAGTGCAGGGCTGAGGCTGTTGGAACCCAGGATTCATGAGAAAGGTGGACTCTTTTCCTCATTTCGTTCTTCCTACATAGACTGTATATTATGACAAGACTCTCTTGGCAGTGGATTTGCATGAGTAATGTGGCTGTACTGTACCCAAGTAAATAATATTTTGTTCTCAAGCATTCCCAAGTGTTGTTTGTATTGTCCTGGAGTCTTAAAATGCTACCTGCCCAGCAAAAGTTTGACTTTCGTAATCAAAAGGAAGTGATTCATCCTGTAGGACAGGAAACCCTCTTCAGGACTGCAAGAATGTGGAGATTCCAGGGCTGCACAAAACAAACTTCTCTCACTGCAAAGCTGTAGATACTTCTGGGTTGAACAGCAGCTGTTGGGTACCGTGTGACACCATGACGTACCAAATCAGTTCAGGAAATGGAAAACTGTCAAACAGATGCTGCTAGGACATTCATGGTGGGAGAAGTACTAGTAATTTTGATTGAGGTACACCATTTCCAATAGTGACCCTCTAGAAAAGACATCTTTAAAGAGTTGGTCTGTTGTTGCTTTTACGGTACAACAGAGAGCATCTTCAGAAGTGTAAGACTGCACGATACCATGTGAGGGTATTGGATCAACCCTTGAGCAGGGTTTTCTTTAAGGTCTCACATCCAAGTACTGACAGGTATAACTCAATAAGAATGAAAGCAAGACCACAAAAAAGTGGAATAAATAAGTATTATTTCAAGTCAGTGAGAGAATAACTAAACAAAACATGCTGAGCTCTTTATTTCCAAAAACCTAGTCAGATAAACCAGTTACCAGGCAGCAAACACCTCATAAGCTGAGGATCTCTAGAAAGGGAAACGTGGTATAAAAGTGGTTCGTAGCTAATTAAACTGGGATTTTATTTTTTTTTTTAATTTAAGGTTTTCTCATTACTAACAGGAAAAAACAGAGAGGATGCTGTGGTAACTTGAAGCTGCTGGTGTGACTAAGGTAATTAAAGCGGCCCATATGGTTTTCAGACCACCCACCTATCCACCCCAGCCTTTAGTCAAGTCAAAACAAAGCATTACATTTTTGAAGAGTTGCAGCTATGGAAAAATATAGGCCTCTAAAAAGCTTTTTATTAGACACTGCCAAGATAGTTTTTTGATGAGCATTTCTTTTAATTTGGCAACATAATAAAACACCAGAGTTTTTTATTATGGTATGTAATGCGAGGTGGAGGCTCTTTGGCAGGTATTCCCCTTCAGGGCTTGTCTCTCAGGCGTAGGAGATGCAGGTGGCAGGGCATGGTGGCATCTTCTCAGGGTTGCTAGTTTTCACACATTCATCTCAGTGAGCCAGATTCTCCTCTCTACAATGTGGTACACCAGGAATAATTCCATAGAAATCACTGGTATAGAGCCAGCATGAGGTCATCACTGGAATGTGAAATCACAAGCAGCTTCTCCCTATAGAGTAGCAAGGGACACCCTGCTCCCAAGCAGTTGAGGTTCTACAGGTGAGCAAAAAAAATCTGTGGTTTAGGACTACCACTTCTGCGCATTACAGATGGCCCACTGTGAAATTTTCCAACCTGAGTGACCTAAGAACCCAACAGCCATTTGCATGCAAAATTAGGCTCCTAAGCGATTTGTGCCATGCCTACAGTCAGGAGTTCTGCAGCTGTTAGATTTTTTGGTTTGTGAGCGGTGCCTTTATCATGTCACCAAAGATGGTACTTGTCTCCCCAAATGTGGCTTGCTGGCTGAAGTTGAAGTGCCCAGCAGAGGGTCAGCCGGTGCTGTCCTCAGAGCCTGATACAGTGCCCTGCGGGACATCTTTGCAGGGCATTTCTGGAGGCTGTTGCGACACTCAGTAAACTGTGGGACTGTTGTATCAAATTCCCATGGCTCTATCTTCCACTATGTGTTTTCCACCTCTTCTAATATTTTAGCCTCTTTGTAAACCTCCACTGTTTCTTGTGTCCTTCCTCAGGATAATAATGTTCTTGGTTCTGGTGTACAAATGGATCATCCAGGCTGAGGAGACCAGACATGGGTCTCAGGAAAATGCCACTGCCCAGTGGTTGCCTCTCAAGAGGAGGATGAGGAGAAGGCCTTTGAGGGATTGCATCATTATAGCAGGCAGCACCTGTGTTTTTCTGCTTCTGAAGGTCTTGAGGCCCCAGTGCATCTCTGCCCTCACACTCCTGCTGGGGCAGGTCATCCTTTTACCTTCTGCCCTTATGGGATTCCTCTTTCCTTAGCCAGAAACTTTTGAATAGGGTAAGATCTGAGACACAGTCTACATCACGCTGCTTTTTTTTTTTTTCTTCAGGTCCAGGTCTGGCAAAACTAGGTGGGGAGGTTGTGCATTTCAAGGACACACTGATAGGAGAAACTAGTTTAAAAAAAAAACCCCAAAAGAGACAATAGAAACGTCGTTAGATTTATACCAGTAGTCAAAAGAAGTTACTTTTTTGATAGCTAAATCTTTTCTGTAACCTTCTGGGGAGATGCACAGAGGTGTTTTCCTGTCTTCGGAGTTGCTTAGCTTCAAGTTACCCTTGTGGCCCTAGCTGTCAGCTTGTAGCAATAAAGCAAGGAAGATTGATAAGGTGAGTCCCAGCAGAAAAGTGAAGGGATGTGGCAGTAACTGTTGCTCTGGCTGCTGTGGAGAGAGGTGGCTGTGGCTCGCGCATCTCCCCCATGGCTAACGAAGAGCTGGTGGGAACAGATGCTTCCGAACTCATCCCAACCCATTTACTGCCCACCTGCTTTCAGCATTTGTCCCAGCCGAGCTCCTCCTTGAGGCTGTGGAAAGGACTCCTCGGCAGGTGGAGGCAGCAGAAGTGCCATTGCTAAGGCCAGGGTTAAAGGATCAGAGCATGTGGGAGCAGTTTTGAGCCATTGGGACTGGATTCACTGACCGTCTGTTCCAAAATAATTGATAGCACTGCAAATTAGTGTAATTCTCTCTCTGATGAGAGGAGATTAGCATCCTCCACAGGCAGTCAGGTCTTTGAAACCTGATGTTCCAGCTTCTCACGACAGAGAAAACACAAGTGTGTAAGAGGGTCAAGGCAGGGCACAGTTTTGGATCTTTTTTGCTAAGAAATGTTATTAAGAGTGGAGCTTTTTATTTCTGTCATTTAACTTGCACGAGACACTCAGAGATGGATATTAAGACACAGATAATGACTCCGGAACATCAGGCAGGCAGAGCAGAGCAGAGCTCTTCAGTGCAAGAGCAGAGGGAGAGAGAGAGAATAGCTGCAGCAAGTACATTTCAAGGTCAGCTTTGTGGAAGAGAAACAAAAGGCTGTAGACTTTGAAGGCTGGTGGCTCCTGGGTGTAACTTCTGCCTGCTTTTATGAAGTGGGACTGCAGGGAAGAATCCTACATATTGTGACAATATTTCAGGATGGCGAGTTTTGGGAAGCTCTCCAATACTGTGACAAGCCAAATCTCAAGAACTGATAGATGAATCTCTAAGTGTTGGAAATTATGAGGTTTGTCTACACAGAGAAATTGCAGTGGCTTTAAATATCCTGATGGAGTTAAAGCTCTGTGATCTCTCCTTTACTGTGAATGAACATTATATTTGTATAAAGGTATATGATGCCAAGTTAGGGTTAGGGGCAGGGGCAGGGGGTGGGGTGGGGGGGGGGGGTGAGAAAACACACTCCCAACTGAAATAGTTATGCCTGTAGAAAAAAATGGCTTGGAACTACTTAAGTAGAATATGTGGATCATACCAGACAGCTCCAAAAGGCTGCATTATAGTCATTAGGAGATGAAGTTTATATCCTTGACTAAGACTAGATTTGAGACTGGAGTAAACTGATTCTGTCCCTTCTCCTGGCTTCTGCTACAGCTGCTGGCTCTAAGGGGCTGGAGGAAACTGTCCTGAAAGAGGGATCATTTCCTAATTTTTCCAGCCCCTCAGCAGCCATGGCAGTGGAATTTGTTATTGGCAACTAGATATATAGTAGTTTTGGTAATTCACATGGGAGTGGATTTCAGGTTGAAAGTTACCCAGATAAACTTAGCATTTTTGCTCAAGTTCCCTGGCTTCTCATGCAAACATGAGCTGATTCTGGATTTTCTCAGATCTTCTGAATGGAAACAACTTTTATGGGGATAGATGGGGTGACTTTCTAGAGTTATATACCTTTCTGTATATACATATCTGTTAGCCACTTACACAGGGACTTGGGCTTGGGCTCCACTTCAATGGAGTATCAGCAGATTCCTAGTTTAGCCTGAATTGATTTCATTTGCCTTGTTCCAAATATAATTCAGAAAACATTAATCTAGACAGCAGTGACAGCAAGGGACTTCCTCATACCATCATCTAGGGGTGCAGGGGAGGATATCTCCTACAAATAAATGTCACAGAGTTAGATGCCCTGCAAAAGAATAGTGTCCCCCAAGGACCTAGCAGAGGAGGGGGAAAAAATCAGATGAGTGACTGGCTGCATGACTGAATCCTGCTTTATGAGTAGATGGGGTCGAGGTCTCTGAATAGATAATTCAGCTGGTGCAGTTGCTGGTATTCTGAAAGGGAAGCTTTGAGTGCCTGACTGCCAGTTTCCTTGTCTGGTTAACATGAACAAAGAGTTTCAGTGTTGCTTCTCCACAATGTTTCTTCACCTTTCATAAACCCCACAATTACATGAACTCACTAAATAGTCACTAAATTTTATCTCCCTGAAACCTATATTACTTTAGCGAAGTTGCAACCAGTTTACAGTAGTGCTACTAAATTTATCCAAATCTCTCCTCTAGCCTGTGTAACTTAAAAGGATGTTATGTGTTAGTCTGAGTGCAGAAGCCAATAACTGTACATTATTCTAGCTTTATATTGAATAACAAAGGTCTGTGTAGCTCAGTAACCTACATGCAGGAAAAGGAAAAGGAATATAGCTTAACTCTCCCACAGAGAATTGCTGTGTTTTACTGTAGCATCTGTGCCTCAGTTTCTTCCCTGCAATGAGACCAGACCTGTTCCTGTCAAGGGCTTACAGCTTTCTGAATGACAAACAGCTGCTGTAATTGTTGAGGTTAAGAGCAGCTCTCTTGCTTGCACTAGCAAAATTCCACAAAATAAGCAGCTTGTCATCTGAAATATTTACGTATTCATCCCTATAAAAGCACTTATCCTCTCTGCAAAACTACAGTGAAGCAAAATACACTTACTACACCTTAGAAAGGCTGTCAAATAATTTAAACTTATTTTCTTCTTTAGTTCTCTTTACTGCATCTTCTGTCTTTAGAGAGCAGGTCAGCCATCTTGGAGCATTAAATACAAAACCTCATTGTGTGCAATGCATAAAAACAGGGTCCATTGCAGCAAATGAGTTCCAGTGTCAAAGTTCTTGCATTAAACTGCCTATCCAGTGGCCCCTTCTTACTCAAGCTTATTCTGATATTTGATGAATTTAGGAGAGTAGAACAGCAGAAGTACACAGATCTAAATCTTAATGCATTTCTTGGGCTACTCCGTGTCACAGTGGATGCTTAACAACCGGAATTATGGATTAAAAGGGAAGGAAGATATGATAATTTAAGCATTAGTCCAGGATTCAAAGACCTGCATTCAGTTCTTAGCTGTCATGCGATCTCAGTCTCTCCATTCCCCATCTGTAAAACACTTTTAACAGCTGTAGCCTTTCTCTTTGGGAAGTCTTATGAAAGTGGATGAAACAGCATCAAGAAAACGTCTAGGTACCATACAGCTGTGTAAGCCAGTAATGTAAGCAATGTATTGAACGGTGTATTGAACAAACCATTTTTTCCATATGCGATATTAAAAACTATGAGTCTTAGAAATGATGAAGTAGTGTGATTTTCCCCTTCCATTGATTCCCAGCATTTTAGCAATTTGTGTAGCTTTCTGTAGTCCTTTCAAGTTCCTTCCCAAGCCAGAAGGTGACTCAGGTGTGCCTTCTGTGCCTTGCACATGGGATACACGGCATCAGGACATGGTGAAGAGGTGGTGAGAAAGTGTTGCGCAGACCCATGAGGGGACAGGAAATTCCCCCTGATGTCTCTGCTCGCCCGGTCTGCTGTAGGAAACCCAAAGTGTTGGATTTATGGATATGTTTCTCACTTTGAGCTTTTAGGAACTTGATGAAATTGCAGATACCCTCGTCTCCTCTTCCCTGAAGCCTCTCTCTAGCCTTAGCTGAGATAGCAAAGAATGCTTTCTTTGTTGGGAGGGAAGATAAAAAGGGAAGGCAAAAAGTGGGAAAATAATCTTATCTTTAAAATGTAGTTGGAGCTGGTGATGCAGTAAACTCGGTTGCTGCTTTGCAGTTGTTTGTTTCTGCCATCACCCACTAATGTAGTTGAAAGGCTAACTACTGAAGTGATTGAATGCCTTCTGATTTATTCTTTCCTCTGTTCTATATCCAGTATATATTTTCATAAGTTGGGCTGTCATTCCCATGAAGGTAAAATTTCTGTCCTTTCTCTAGAGACTACATGTATAAGAAAATAAAACCACAAAATATTTATAGTATCACTTGCAGTGTATCTGAGTATACCTAGAGTCTAAAAATAACTATTTTAATTAGCGACCTCTTGGGGGTGAGCTGAGCGCTCCATTTTTAGTTACAAGATATTGGAGGAGATGGAACTCCAGGACAGTTTCAGGGCAATAATGTAGCACGGATTTCGGAAGCATAGTTCCTAGCCCAGCAGAGGAGTGCGGAAAGTTTGTGACTATGCTGTTCAACATCACAGCGTGCTTGCACTGTAACTACAATGTGACTGAGACATCTTTAAAGTCACAGTGTTCTATATTAAAAATCCTGGTGATGGCTAAGGGATTAAAACATGGGGGAGTAAGAACTGCTAGAGCCTACTGTTATGGGAAAGCAATTATGTACTAAATACCTAAATGCAGATACATTTGATGGAAGGTATTGGCTGATGGGCTACTACCTGCATGGAACTGGGCTTGTAAAGAATAATTATAAGTTAATCAGTGGAATAAGTCAATTTTTTTAAACAGTTACATTAGAGAATTCTCCTTTGAGTTCTGCTTTTGTGTTCCCATTGGCATAAATGTGAGTCTACTCCTAAAGCAAAAGGCAAAATAACAGTACTGTGTTAAATTATTTGCCAGATTTATGGTCTGTCACATCCTGCTGTCTGACTAGCCCTGTTGGGCAGGGTTAATACTGCTGTGGAAAACTGAATTTAAGATTGTCTGATTTACTAAATCTCAATCTTTATCTTAACAAATATTATATTAGGTAAGTGGGAGGAGGGAGGAGGAGCATTTATCTTGCACAATGCTATAAAACAGTAATTGTAATTGAAAAGCAGTTGTGTCTTGTTATATTGACTTTTATTGTTCTGAAATAGCAATGATGGTAGACAGTTTCCTTGCTTGTCTCTAGACATATGCAGGTGTTATTGCAGGGTAGCTAGGGAAGGAGCTCATTTGCTACCAGGAGTACCAGCCTGTGTGCATGCTCTGCCCCTACGGTAAATTTCAGCCAGCTTGCTCCCTTTTCACTAAGCATAAGCTACTTCAAGCTTATATTTACTGCTGCATAAGAGCATGTAAGTGAGAAAATAGACAATATTAACTTATTCCTGTGCTTGGCAGTAATAGCACTGCACTGACTTCAGAAGAGCAATGCTTGGTCATAAGAGTAAAGGAGATCAGGCTGGGATCCACAGGCTGGAGTTTTCAACAGGGCATGGAGAAGTGGAGACGGTACCCACTAGCTCATGAAGCTCCCTTAGACCCTTGTGAAGGTACCATGTGCTGTGCTTATCTCTGCATTCCTAGTTATTAGCTCTGGGTGGTTTAAGAACAGTCGAGTTATAGCTCCATACTATGGTCAGTATGATATTCTGTTCATGTGCTATCAGTGTGGGACATCTGGGCCATTTAGGGGCACACATACCTATCAGCAGTAGGTTAGGTTAGATGGAGGACTTGAGCTAACTCTGCTGAAGCCAATGTGAGTCTTTCCCATGACTCTGATTTGAAGCTAGATAGATAGAGCCATATTTTTGCATGAAATTTATGCATACTTCTTAGAAAGTGTCCCTGCAGGACAGAGTTGAAACGCAACATTGGAGGAGGGCTTAAGAGAAACTTGTACAGCTGTGGTCAGTGTTACACTTAAGACTGTACAAGCTCACCTGTTCCAACTCTGTTTACAGTGGGACGTCTCTGTTTTTTCTAAGGGAGGTGGCATTTTTGGTGGTTTGTCCTTTCAGATGCTCTTCCTCCTCCAGCTGTTGTCAAATACACTGAATTGTTACACAACTGCTGCATTTGTTATGCTGTTATATGACTGCATTTATAGGGACAAAAAGCCCAATAGGTCTCAAATGATCTCTCATTCTCAATGGCAGGAGCAGTGGCAGCAGCAGCAGGTATATACTAAGAATACCTCTGGAAGAGAGAGGAAGAGCAAGTATGCATGTACGTATCACTTTGCACACTGACACTCCTCCCAAGGGAATTGAGGAAATAAGCCAATTAAGCTTGAAAAAGGCGGTGTTAGTTGAAGATCCTTCTCTCTGATTCTGCAAAGATTTAACCAGACCTCCGAGTTGGCAAGAGATTCATTTTAAGAAACAACTGCTTAAAGAGTTCCCCTTATTTGTCTGCTATCAGTCAGAGTCTCAGTTTGCTGTCCCAGTGGTAAACATTCACCTCCACGCTGGGAGCGTCTGTCTCTGTGTCCCCAGATCTTTTCAGCGAGCGGGAACTAACGCCGAGGAGTCAGCACATCTTTATTACTGGGAAGTTACACTGTCTGTGTGCAAATGTTGCTGCTGTTAACTTGAAAATCTGGCTGTGTAGTGCCGATAGCAAGAAACGTTCATAAAACTGGGATTCTCTTCCTGGGTTTGACTGTAGTTGGTGGAGGCATCAACAAAGATACGCAAGGCTGGTACAAATAGTACTCACAAAAGAAGTAGTTACTCAGGTGACCAGAAGGAGCTGCTCAGGTGCATTTATTGCTGGTTAGAAAGTGCCCTTGAAGGTAAAATCTTCCAACTAGTCACAGAATAGGTGCAGCAGTGGTTACAATTTCTACCAATGTGTTCAAGCTCTGACCATAATTAGACTCTGTGTCATGGTATCTGTCCTTGAATTCATACCTACAGGTTGTAACGATGTGGCTTGACATGGATAGCTCTCTGCCGGGAACTGGATGAGGATGTTAATTTGCTTTGCACAGACTTCTAATTGCCTGTTGAAATTAAAATAGGTTTTGGCCACAGTACCTTGGGCTGATTTTTAGTTAGGTGAAAGCATGGTAGGTCCCATTTATATATATTAGAAGAGCTGGGAAGAGGGATGGGTACGAGATGGTAATCTTTGCAGATAATTAGTTTGTTTAGGCTAGGTAAATCTTCAAAGAGTGAGAAGCTTCACAGGCATATAGCCAAAGGTATGTGGATGGGCAGCAGGCTGGCTGATCTGTGCAAGTGTGCATGTGTGTTAGTAACTACTGGGGAGCTAAAGGCAGGTAGGGACTATTAATATATCTCATGTGAGTTAAATGCAGCCACAGAGCCAAGGCGCTTACTACCACTGACTGTCTAATGGTGCTTCATTAGCACCATGCTTTTGAAATAAGTTCTATCTATTATGGATTACAGGATAAATTTATACCATTTCTTGTATTTTGCCCAGAGGCTGAACTCTCATAGAGAAAGGACCATGGGCTGGATGATCTTGCGTGAACTGATGTGCTACAAAAGACTTTAAAAGATAAAGGGCTCTGTAGTCCATTACCATTCTTCTGAATCTTTCATATTATTAAATTTATCTCATTATAATGCCTCTTTTCAACAGGAAGCTATCAAATGGATCCCAAGAATGTGGTCATTCTGACTTAGCTCATTCAGATTCACTTATCTCACGATACAAAGCATAGCTGGAATACACCAGCTGTCAGAAGCAGATAAATAGTTCAGATGTCTATTTGGAACCACTGTAAATACAGCTTTTCTCTCCAGTAATGTAATTTTATCTGCTGTATCTAATTGCGGGTAGTTGCTGAATCTGATGATGAGGTTGCTCTGTCTTCTGTCTTAACAATGTCTCTAAAGCCTGAAGCAATGAGAAAAATCAAGATTATTTAAAACTGTCCTGAGTGGTTCCACTGTTGCACAGAAGGATGTTTTTCTTGGGCTTTCATGTATTTCAGTAGTTCAAAACTATATTGTCATCTTCTATGGAAAAGAAGTTCTAAAACCTCCTGTGAGATGAGAAGGTTCATGAATTGGTTCAGTAGTCAACCACCAACATGTGAGACAGAGACTGAACTAACCAAGTGTTCTCTTAAAAACATCACCCCCAGAAGCCATTTCTGACACTTGTAAAATGTAGAATTATGATGTGATGCTTCTCTTTTGGTGATACTTCACTGATTTACCTGTGGTTTGCATGAGAATTTCTGTCTGCGGCAGCAGAAGGGCTAACCGGTTGCTCTGCACTGTTAAAGCAGATCAGTGGCCTCATATTCATGGCCACAGTGCCACCTGGAATACAACTTGGGAGTCTCCTTGCCAGCCATAGACCTCCCATGCTTGAGCAACAGCTGCCTCACCGTTCAGCTGTAGGTGTCTGTTCCATTTGTACATATCCCCGACCTTTAAATTATTCAGCAAGTTTGATCCCTGCACTAGAGGGCAGTGAGAGTCAGCTGCACCAGCTGGTAGGTATGTCACACCAGCCCCAGGAAAAGTGGGAAAATCTGTGAGCAGAAGGGGCTGCCAAGTCTCAGGACTTGCCTTTCAGTCCTTCAGCCCCTTAGTATTAGCCCTTTGCCAGAGCCAGGAGTGAGCAGCACACGCACTGCCATTTCTCATCGTGAATGAGAAACTGAAGTGCAGTGGCTGCTGGATCCTTCTCCAGAAGGTATTTATGCAAGCTGATCCCTCTTCCTTGGCTATTCATAACCCCAACTTTGCATGTATTTTCTGGGCCCACCTCATAAATTTTTAATGTAGATAAATCAAAAGGAAAATAACTGGATAGGAATGAAATGATGAAAAAATTGCTGAATTATATGATTTCAGTAGGACAGGACTTGGACAGCTGTCATTGATTTAAATAACATTTAACTGCCTGGGTTTATCTGGAAAATCAAGTGTGACATTTTTACGTAGTCCCTTATAGCCCTGTAGACGCCATCAAAGCATTTCCGTCTCCTGCAAAGCTTTGTGCTATTCACAAACCCAATTGACTTGCTACACATCACCTTCATGAAAGGCTACATTCACTTATTTGGAATATGTTGTCCTGCGACATTTCAAATCCCATTTGAATTGCAAGACAGACACTGGGAGTATCCCTTCCCTTGCCTGCTTTCTCCCCAAGGTGGCTGAACATGCCTGGCTTCTAGCTGCAGTTTGGTATGGGCTGTTGGGCTGTGCGCTGTGGCGTGTAGCATGCCAGGGGCAAGGGATTTGGTAGATCCTTTTAGCAAGAGTGTGGGCTCCCATGAGACACAGTTCGCCCAAGATTTGGAAAGGAAAGCCGTCATGTGATTGAGGAAGTGTATGTGAAGCACAAAGCAGAAGAGAAAATGGAGTTCGATGGCAATAGGTCTGGGACACAGGGCAGTTGATTTATTTAGGAGAAAGGAATTTTTCTCCCTCATAGCCAGCACTGCACCATCCATGGCATTCTGAATTTGCCTCTTGAGAAGTAAGCATTGCCTGATGCCTCAGACAAGATGCTAGACTTGGTGGTTGCTAATGTGACCTGGCCTAGCAGATCCTGTGGTGTGTTGAAGGGAGAACCCTGGCAACCATCTGCTTGGAAATTCCTGCCCTAGTGTGCAGCCGGATTTACAGCACCACAAGCATGGGGAAAGCATATCAAAACAGGAACCTCACATAAATACCATGCTGTTGAGTGAACGGCAGCTTTTAGTAAAGAGCAGTTGACTTTGTAGACTGGCCCCAAATAGATTTTGGTTAAGAGCTGGTTTTTTTTCATCAAAAAGCTGACAAAAGGCAGAGAAGCAGACAGATCTGTCATCAGCTCTGGTTGAGGGCCCATGCCACCAAGCCATCTTGGTGAATCCTCCTCCTCCCTTTGCACCTCACATGCACTGCTCAGGGCTGTCCGTAGCCCACTAGCTGCCAAGCCTGGTTTTCCACCATCTGCACTAGACAACCTTTTCTTTTGGCTTGCTGCTGCTGTTCACGGCTCTATCAGTTTGAATGGCAAACATGGATACAAGCATTAGGAAAAGCAAAGCCCCATGTGGAGGTGACGGTGTGCATCTGGAACTGGTCCAAATTGATTAAGTCTTCCTTCACATGCTTAAGCAGGAACCAGGAAATATCTTCAAGGGATTTTTTTTTTTTTCTAATTCCTGCTTATTCTTTTCATAAAGGGCTGGCAATTTGTAAACATCCCCAAAGCATAAGGTGTGCTCTGAGCTTTTGCTTTATCAGGTTTCATGTCTGTTTACACTACAATAAGGCTAAATAAATGAAGGGCAATAGTAGCATCACTTTGCTTTGTTTTCTGGCTGGCATTTCCAGTCTGGTCTGGAACAGCTGAACCCAGGAAGGGATTCCCACTGTTGTCAAAGGGCTCTACATGAATATGTCCAGGGCCAGTCCTACATTTCTTTTATTAAGTATGCCCTAAACTCCCACCAGTTTCACTGGGTGCTGACACTTTTTGCCAACGGCAGCATCAGATCCCCCAGCAGGGATCTCCTGTATTGAGGCTAGAGGAGATTTATGTCTCATTTTCCTCTGCTGTGTGTAATCCTTGTGCTGCAACATAAGGGCATAGGGAGTACAAGGTCCTGCCATTCTGATTTCATAGTATTTTGCAGCACCTTTGTATTCTCTTCATTTCTGTAGGGGACTGCATGTGATGCAGGGCAGTGAGGAGGAGGATTGCTAGTGCCTTGGGAAGTGCTTGTCCTGATCGCTGAGACTTATTAGCTCTTAGGCATGAACAAATTAATCCAAAGAAAATAAACCAAATCCTTCTTTAAAACATCAAGCTCTTTTCCTTTTCCTTCTTTTCCTTTTCCTTTCCCTTTCCCTTTCCCTTTTCTTTTCCCTTTCCCTTTCCTTTTCTTCCTTTCTTCCTTTTTTCACTTTTCTCCTTCTCCTTCTCCTCTTTTTTTTAATCTCCTCTCCTATGAGCACCAAAATTTCTTTTAACCTTCTCTTCCAAATGTTCAGACAACTCTGGCCTCAAACAGGAGCTGATGTACCAAAACCCCACGAGAGAGGTCTATTCTTACTGTATTTCTGGCCTATTTTTACTATGAAGAGAGATGGATGCCCTCTGAAGCTCAGAATGGTATCTAGAGTTTCAGATGC
Organism: Pygoscelis adeliae; assembly: GCF_000699105.1. Taxonomy (NCBI): domain Eukaryota; kingdom Metazoa; phylum Chordata; class Aves; order Sphenisciformes; family Spheniscidae; genus Pygoscelis; species Pygoscelis adeliae. Next base: position 7,831,983 of record NW_008824032.1, on the reverse strand, counting down.
TTCCCCTAACCACTATGGCATTTGTCCATCACTTGTCCAGAATACATACTCTGTTGTTTGTAAATTACTTGTCTGCTTACAAGGGAAAAAAAGTCACTACAGAGGTGAACTGTTGTCAGTTTGGAGAGTGGATGGGTGGGAAACGTCACTCTGTCTTTCTCTTTTGTGGGAAAAAAAGTGGGAGAGTGTATCATAAAATGACCACTCGAAAGGCAGTAAGAGTAAAGGACAAAAGGACAGAACTCGCTCACATTTCAGGTCAGCTAGGTGCCAGGTTTTCCCCCATCCAAGGTACATTACCTGTTTCAAGCATTTTTCTTCACAGTGGTGTTAGTAGACAAGGCACTTGATTTATGAATAAGAAACTGAAAGACAGAGAAAGATAAAGGGGACATTTGCTCCGTATCACAAAGGTGGGGCTATTCTCAAGGAGAAAATGCTGGCTCACAGAGATGGACCTAGGCCACTTCTAGATGAGGCAGCAGGGTACTCGGTAGTACAATTCCCTCAGCCCGGTGCTTACTCTGGCACTGACAATAAGTCCCTCGGGTAGCTATGCCTTTTTCTGTAGCTTTGTTGGCCAGTTTAAAACTAGCTTGTTTGTGTCTGCGCAGGCTGAGGTTGAAGACATGACTTGGGTTGTGAAAGAAATGGCGGAGCAGAGACTGAACAACGCTCCCAGGTGCTCCACACCGTCTCCCTTTCCTGTGTTAGCCAGTGCTGCATCCTGTGGGGCAGGAAGGAAGGAGGAGCCCCTTCGCACTGCACTGTGTCTGGCCTCACGGGCAAGCAGATTTCCTCTTTGCCAGAGCTCTCAATCTGTCACCTTGCACCGAAAGTAACATCATATCAGATTGATTTCTGGGATATCATTTTGGGAGCACAGCCGCATTGGCCTCTGTTGCTGAAGTTTATATAAAAATGAAAAGTATCTTTAAAAAAAAAAAAAAAAAGACGGTTCTACAGTCCTCTGAAACCCTTAGTGGATTTAGAGGGTATTCAGAAAATCAGGTCTTCCACATAAACCTTCTTAAAGGCTCTGCAAGTCAAATCCTGCCTCCTCGATGCTTTTTCCCATAGGTTTTGGTGGGCCTCAGACAGTATGGCTAATTTGGAAGGCAAACACCATAGTGATGATGCCCAAGGAGGGAAGTCCATTATATTGCCTTCATGGTGCAGAATAAATGCAGGCAAGGGCAGAAGGGATGGGGGAGCAACAAACCCTACTGCATTTCACTGAAGTGAGAAGAGTTGCTGGAGAACCATTTCCATGGCAGCAGTTCTGTTGAGTTAGTAGTATTTTTGCATAACAGTTTATCAGACTAGAACTGCAATTCCAAAAAAAAACCCCTTAATAATCATCTCTGGGTTTAAAGTAAGATGTATTTCACCTTTGTTGTCTCTTTTCTTTTCCTTTTCCTTTGGAAAAATGCCTAATGGAAACCAGATGTGTCACTTGTACACAGTAGTACATAAAATGAGAAAACTTTTCAGAAATTTTTCTCCTCTTGTTTTAGAAGTCGATTCAGGCCTGTAAACAGATGCATTCTTCACTGCATTAGCAGTTTATTCCATTTTTAATCAGCCACATGATGCTATCCAAATATCATTTAACCTATAATCGTCTTTTGTCTAGAAGCCCAAATATTTGTATCGCTAGTAAGAACTCATTAAGGTGGCACGCAGATTTTTTTTTGTCCCCTGAATGCTACCAAGTAGTTAAGTTATAATATACTCAGAGATTTGAAAGGCTGCAGTCTGAGTACTCTCCCTAGTTATAAAATCTCTATTCTGGGAACTAACTATCCAGTTAGTACAATTGCTTATTTCCAGTAAGAGCAGGTCAAACCTGGTTCACAGGTAATATACCTGGTGATGTGTAACATCTAAGTCTATATGGAAGTTCCTCTCTGAGGACAGGTACAATCACCTTGAAGCAAGTACATTAAAAATCCTTGAAGATCTGTACTGCACATGGTGTTGGTAGAAATGCTGCTTTTCTTAAATTCTAATCTTTTATTTAAGCAAAAAGTTAGTAGGCTTTTTTCTTCACTAATAGATTGTGGCAATGTGTAGGGCAAAGCCAGGTGACACTGAATTCTAAAATGTCTGACTTAGCAGAACTGAAGGGAAAGCCAGGAAGAACATGTGCATGGTAATCTGGAATTGTGCACATAAGGAAATATTCTGGTACCGTGGACATTTCAGATGTGAAATACATGCGCAGCCTTTAGATCAAAGGATCCCTACATGCTTTATTATGCTGATCTATCTAATAATATTGTGCAAACTCCAAAGTACCAGGATTTGGTAAACATTCACTTACCCACCTCTGATATGGAGCAATTGCAGGAATCAATCGTAGTTACTGTCTAACAGCATGCAACAAACTAAGCTCAGATTTGTGGCAAGAGGAAAGGAAGCTCTTACTTGTATGAAATGACAGGACAAAGTCTTGTAGCTGATGCCTTTGCCATAGTTTTGTATGTACAAACCTTGGTCTTGCTGAAGGAGCAGAAGAGACTGAATGCCAGGGTAGGGGCAAGGTCTTGAGTCCTGCTTGGTTGTGGGGAGTGCCCCGGGGGTTCTCACAGGGGGGTGCACAAGCACTGACCCAGCACAGGTTGACCAGAAGCAACTGAGATCTCCTTGAAGGTATACCAAGCTGATGAAGAGTGACTGGGGGAGTGACTGTGGGGAAATGGACCTTCAGTGGTGGGTGGGTGGGTTTGGGGAAGGGCCAAAGGGGAGGGTGAAGGAGTCCGAGTGTTTGCAAGATGACGCCTCTTCGCCCCAATTCTGTCTGGTGTTGCACAGGTGGCTGTGCAGGTAGCAGTGGGGACTTCAGCACTTCTATCAGGTTTCTGTGAGTTTTGGCTAGAGAGGGTACACTCAAATGGCTGGCACTGAGTGTGTACACAGTTCCAATTGTTCAGGCTGGGAAGCGGTATCAGCAGTATCAAATGGAGCTGGTCCAGAAATGTCACCGCTGGGTTAACCACTATTGACTATAATAACACACAAGGTGGTGCAGCGAGTGGCTATATGCTTGTCACAGCAGGTGATTGCAGAAGACTAGGAAGGGCAGCAGTCTCACTAATGGACAGGGCAGCTTGATCTTAAGAAGGCAGAGAAATGGCATGAAACTGGTAGAGGAAGAGAAGGAAACACCCATCCCATACTCCTTGAAATCTCACTGGCTCCTCATTCATAAGGCTTAATGGCATTGCCACGCTTTTCTGGCATTTGAATTGTGAAAGGTTCAAATTATGTTCTCCTGTGGTCGGCCAGAATACTGCAAATCGGTCAGAATCACCTTCTTTTTTCTCTGCCAGTGGGACAGAGAAGATTCACAATTTTTCCTATGGAAAAAAAGGATTTAAGCTGTTAGAGCTAGGGTGATCTTTTTTCTAGGTGTGGTTGGGTTTTGGCTGGTTGTTTTTTCCTCCATACCAAGCTTTTTCAGGTCTGCATTATTTTACTTAGAACATGTTACTATTTTAATCTCTCATCAGCCCAAACCATTGACCTAATACGTCGTCTGAGATAAAATGCATTATTTGATACAGGAAAATTTGTGTCAGTTTAAAAAAATAAATTGTGTGCTCGCCAGCAAAAGAGAGCCCTTAAGGATCAGGTCTCAGCTTCTGAATTTGCAAATGAGTGCTGATTCAGGTAATCCAGTTTTTGACAAGCTAGTCACCACCCCACAATGTCACATTTAGGCCCAAAATACATTTAAAGCAGCTGTTTGCTAAGATCATGCATCTGTCCACCCATTTGTTTACAGAACTATCCTAAATACAAGGTCAAAACTTCACTGTAGTTTAGCTAAGATTCTGAAAAGAAAGAAAATCCCATATGCTTCCCTTCTCTGTTTCAGTATGTTATGTGTCAATTTAAAACTTTTCCACTGCTGTGGAGAGCAAAAAGTGAACCTGGCTAGAGGCAAGTGGTGAAGATAAGGACTCTGAATTGTTCTGACCCTGCAAAGAGAAAATCCCATGCACACAAATCAACTCTACTAACAGAAAAATAAATCATTCTCACAGCTATATCTGAGTCATGGCATTTTAATAACACCACTAAGAATGCTATTGCAGATTATCTAATTATTCAAGGAAGAAATTCCCCAGCCCAGGCTTTCTACCAAATCTCTTCTCACCATTGCTGGAGGATTGCTCTGAAAAAGGATGGCCTTACGCTGGCAGAACCCTTGTGGAAGTCTGTGGGAGTTTGCTTTCACTGTGAGCTGCAGGAAACAGTTGGTGAAAAACTAAGTCTGATGGTAAGCGCTGTCAGGCAAATGGCCAAGTCCAAGAAGGAATACAGGCACCTAAACTCTTACTGATCTCTGTGGCAGGCTGTGGCTTACATTTTTTCAGGTGGCTGGTCCTGTATATTCTTTTGTCTTTTAGGATTAACATACCAAAGTTCAAAAGTTTGCTTATTTTCACAAAGAATAAAGAAGTGGTGTGTTTTCAAGAGCCATGGGCAAACTGGGCAGCAGTGCAGAAAGGAGAGTCCTGGCGAGGATGGTTAAAAAGCTGGGGGCAATCTTAGATTACCCGACATGCAGATGGGCTGTGCTGAATGCTGGACAGAGGACGACAATGAATGCTGGAGCATATGCAGTGATGCCTCGCAGCTTGCTGATGGCAGCTGTGCTAGTGATGCAGCAGGTACGCCCAAGAGATGAACTAGTCCCAGGGCAAATGGAGCCAGTGCACTGGTGGCTCTGAGTGTCTTTTACAAGCATCCTAGGTGCCCCAGGTTTCCTAAAGAAAACCAGGGCATGGAAGCAATGAAATACCAGGGAGAACTGTACCCTCCAGTTACTTTGCATCGTTGCAGAAGTCCTCAGAGGCCACTAAAGTTAAGTGCACATCCCTCACAATCCTTGAGGAAAGAAAATACAATCTGACTGAAAAAGCTTTCCCTTTACAGTGTTCTAGGACGGCATCAGATCTAAGCATGGGTGAAGTGGTCTACTGAATTGCAGCTTATGTAGCTTTGATTTAGGAGTTCACAAGCCAAGCTTCCATCAGTATCCACCACACATGCAGAGTTCCCCAAGAGCTGTGTGGCCTTCACAGTCCATGCCTCTTCAAGGTGGCACCACTGTCCTGTTATAGTCACTGCAGCTTATTGCTGGGGACACACATACCATGCAAGCAAAATCCTCGTACAGCACCTTCTTTCCTGTGCTGTTGCTTCTCTACTCTATGTGGAAGGTCTTTCAGACCAACACTCAGGTACAGAAAAACATTGCACAAGAAATGAATCTTTCCCTGGGCAGGCACAGAGCAAAGAGGATTTTTTCCACCCCTCTTCAGATATCTAGAAGGTTAGTCTTGATGGCAATGCAACCTGAGACCTGCTCTTTCCTGAATCCCACCTTTTGTGATCCACAGTGGACTTTGTATTGTTTTGATACACAGTCTCCAGGGTTGGGCCAGCAACCAGCCATCCCAGCTCACAGGAGCACAGCCCACAATAAAGTCAGCAATTTTGCCTCCTGACTTGACACAGACCTTCACTTCATTTGTGGCTCCTGTGAAACAACTTGGCTGTAAATCTAGCTAGGCAGGTTGAACAGAAGTTTTGCTGAAGTAAGATTAGCAAGTTCAAGGCTTGATTAGCATCTCACTTCCAGAAGTGGATGTGCTCTAAGGAGACACATAAATGTTTGTTTTCTTTGTGAGAAGATACAATATTATTTAGTTCATTGTAACATGTCAGGATTTCTATTAGAACAAGAAGCTTGAAGAGGAGTCCATGCCTTTTTGAGAGAGAGAGACAAAAAACAGAAATACAAAGAACCATCACATATGTATAGCTACTGGAAAAAATAAAGAAAAATCCAAACCCTACTGCACACAAACAACAGAGATGATTATATAATTTTAAATATTTTAAAGGCAGCACTCATGTCTGGGATGACCAATTATCCATCTTTTCTATGTCCTAGGGAAAAGAAAAGCATTATAATAATTGCAGGCCTTGTTCAATGGTAGATGAGTCATTTAATGACAAAACTGTAGCAAAGAGTCCAAACCACTTAATTCAAGTACATTTTAATCTCCAGTCCTGTTTAATTATCCAGTTATAGCAACTTGGATGGAGAGTGAGAGACTGTGCATATCAAGTGACTTAAACTCCAGATTTTATTTGTAAACTATCAGTGAAGAGGATGGTAAGACTAGATCCTGATCTCTTCTGAGTGGTATTGCACTTAACGCAGATGAAGAGCGTGCCCAGAGAGTTAAAAGGAGTTCAGTAAATCTTCAGTGAAACTGGAGACACTTTGAAAGGCAGAAAGAGGAATATATGACAGCTTACGTTATGACCTAGAAACTCAGTCACTCCATTTTTATTACCATTCTGCACTAAAACCAGAAACATAGCCCTGCCCTGCTCCAGAAATTTTAACGTCCAGTCATACAGTTTGTATGGAAAATACAAGTGTTCTCTGAACTTACTGTAGGCCTTTGTTTTGTTTTGCTTTTTATCATCTACCTTGTTTTTCCTAGTCTTTGGTCTTCTGTGTTTGCTAAAGCTATTCAAGAATGCAGTGCCAAACAACGCCCTATTACTGCTCTGCAGCTTTTATATGAGAAGGTAGTCTCTCAAATGTACTCATCCTAGGCAGCAGTAGCTACCTTCACCCACAGTTAAGGTTGCACAATCATTTCCCTTATGAGACTCTTTACTTTTTTTTTTTTACTTTTTTTTCCCAAAGTTGTTTGCAACTTCGCTAAACCCTATCATTCAGGCTGAAATTTTCCATGCCAGATGTCTATCTCAGGCCTCTTTTGCTTAATTTAAAACAAAACAACTTAAATATCACACATTTCTGAGAACAAGATGATGCAAAATGTGTACATCTGCCCACATTAGAAATCTTACTGTCAATTGAAAAGCTCCGGTGCGTTCACTCCTTCACCTTGTTTGGAGGTCAATACAAAGCTGCCCTGCTTTTTAGAAGTGCCTTCGTCATTACTGTGGTATTTCTTGAAATCTGAAAAAAGCGTAGGACTGAAGCACTCGGGCTGTGCCTGGTTAGAAGGGACCTAGAGTTTGGAAACTAAATTCTGTAAAAACGTGCCAGCCTTTCACATGGCAAACAGCATAGTCTGAAGTGTCACAGCAGTGGCAGCACCTGCCTGGCCCCAGGCAAAGAGCACAGGCACCAGAGAGGACAGGGTTGGCCACAGGCAGAGGATTTTCCTCTCCAGATCCAGAACTTAGGTCTGGGTCTGTTGTTCATGTTCAGCACATAATTTTGAAATTCCCTGGCAAACTAGGTACTTGGGGGTTCTTCTTAGGGTAAGTCTACAGATATGACTTTTCCACCATGAGTAGTTTCTCTGTTATCTCAGGTGGGGAAAGGCTGAGGAGGAGCTGATGTTCCAGCTGATAAACCTTGTGAGGACTAAGGTGAAATTCTGACGTCGCCATTGTTTAGTTTTCTTTTAATACTTTGGAAGCACTGTGGAATGTAATTCACACACCACCATTAACATTGCAGCCATTCAGAAGCCAGGACTATCCTTGCAACTGTATTCAGCCCCCCTTTATGTCATGAGAATGGTGCGGAGAGTATAGGGAAACAGTTGAGAAATTTTGATGTCAAGGTGACCGACTGGAGAGCTACATCCACCTCCGGACTCTGCTCATTAAACTGTCTCCTCTGGGACTTACGACTCCTCCTTAAGAAGCTTTAGAGTATTGCCATTTTCTTTATGTCAGGCTCCTTCCTCTTATCCCCTCTCCCTCTGGCTTATGTTAATGAAAGTATTGCTACACTGTGAATAAAGAGCACATATGTGGCTAAAAGCAAGGGTTACAGCAAGATACTAGACCTTTCATCACAATAACTAGGTGTCAGAAAGAAAGGGAACAGTGTTCTTTTTGAGGTGCATATACTGTTTTATTTACATTTTTCCTCTTCTGACAGAAGCTGTAGGAGCAGGTCTGTGATACTGTCAGAAGTTCGGAGCAGCTGGAGACAGGTCTACTGCAAGCACAGACAATGCAGGTCTGCCTGGGGCAGCAGACTGCTACGCGCTGCAAAGTGATGATTGCCACAGTGCCCGCTTGGCCAGTACAAAAACTTTGGCTACTGTTGGAGCTGTTGCTGTTGTAGAAGGGGCCACAGTCCTTCCCTGGCAGCTGCTGTAGGCCCCAGTGCATGAGGGCAGGGTCTCAGCAGATTTGGCCCCTGTTCTCCTGTTTCTTCCTTCCCTCCTTCTGCCCTGACACCTGCCTCTCCTCTCCAAGCAGCAACGGTGACTTTGCCTGTGCTGCTCAGTTAATTTGTTCTGTAAGGGAAGATGGGGTTACTGCTGAAGAAATACTAGAATAAGATTCTTGAAAAATACTTCACTTCTTATTTAAAAATATTTAAGAGTTTTTCCTCTAAAATGTAGAACACTGAGTCCTAGGAATGAACTACATACCTGACTGAGGCTTTGCCACTCATGAGTAATGCAGTCATATCAACCTCAAGCCATCTCACAAGTCTCACACCATCGTACATGCTCTTTAATTCTCTCCGCAACACACATACGTAAAAAATTATGAAACATGCAGACACAAGCGATGTCAAGAAATAATATATATCTAACTTTTTCTAAGTACATGAAGAAACCCAGCAAGACAGTTTTCCATATTTTCTGGTCAAGTTTGCTCTTGGGATAAATATTAAAAGATGGATAATCCTAGCAGCTTCAAATTTGACTTGTGTTGCGGACTACATCAGGATTGTTCATTGAGGCAAGATCACAGGGCAGATCTTCAGCTGCACTCAACTTACAAAAACTTGCAATGGATTCACGAAGCTGGAAGTGTGCGTGTTTGAGAAAATTGCAGTGCTAGAGTGGCTGTAATACAGGATCTCTGATACCCTGTTGATGTTGCTTAACTCTTAGTGCTAATGAGTTTTAAGTAGCTTAGTTATCTTAAACTGCTCTAAAGGCTTAGACTGATTTAAGCGGTTTAGCTAATAGTTGTGCCAGTCATGGTTCATAGGGTTGAGGGGTCCTGATTAAAGCAGTGTATGGTCAGGAAGTGTCAAGACATATAGTTCAGCTCTGATGAATGTTCAACATTTTTAAAAGGTCATAATTTTTAGGCTTTTTTCCTGATTTTTCTTTTAAATAGAGGACTATCATACATAAAAATAGAGGCTTTGCAGCATCGAGGTTCAGGGCAGATATGAATTTCCTAACAGTAAGGATGTTCCCAAATATTAACTCTGGCACTAAGATTTGATCTGAAAATCTGAAATAATATTTCAGTGCTCTTTGGCATCAGTAATTTGGCATGTCACTTATTTTTGATTTTTCACTGGTGTCTTAGGATTTTTCCCTAGGAGCAGATCATTGAAATAATGCCTAACTCTTAAGTAGTGCTTCTCATCTGCTCATTGAAGTAGCTGTTTGCATTGCCCACTCCAATATATTTGAAGAAAGAAAGTTGACAAAAGTTTTAGAGGTTTGCAATAGCTACTTTGTTTTCACCCTGACATAGTAAGAAGTAAGAAGACACCAGTGCCTCTCCTTTCCCCTTGGGGAGGGAACTCACTGTTCCCATAAAACAAGGCTGAGCCAAGGCCTGAATCTGGAAGACCCAGCAGACTAGCAGTCTGCCTGGAAGCGTTTGTGTAAGAGGCAAAGGTAGGTGACCATCCTTTGCATCAGGAAGAGACTCAGGGCACGTGGAAGAGAAAGGGCAGCAAAGGCCTGGGTTCGGCAGGGAACACAGAGGGCCCCGGAGTTGGTGACACTGAGCACAAGCCCTGTGGCTGTGTGTTGGAGCGTGTTAGCTTTGCTAATCATCATCTGTATAGCCTAGCTTTTGCCAGCACCGATTGATTATAATTATATTCTGCATTAGCACTGTTTTGCTGAAAGGCTTTCTGGAGCTAAAGCTATAAAGGAGGGTTGCAGCCCTGTGTTTCTTGTCTGGTGTTGAAGGGGTCCACGGCCGAGTGATTGGCCTCATCTTCCTATCACAACTCCTCACTCCTGCCCAGAGTTTATTTGCTTACTGGCAGCGAGCTCCTCCAAGGAGGGATTGCTCTGCCATTGATTCAATTGGAACTGTAAGAATGGCCCTTGCTGAGTGAATATTTATGTCTGGAAGATGCTTAACATGCTTGGCACACTGCTAGGAATACTTCACTAATAATAACAGTAATACTGTCTCTCTAGTAAAGACCTTTACAGGCATGGAAGAGAAAAAAAGCAAGAGGAGTAAACCACTATAGCTGTCCATTCATCCTGGGGCAGTTTCAGGAAAATTCTTCACCAGGGACAACTTTGGGTTAAAAAATCCCTTTTGCTAGTGCCACAAGCTCTAATTGGTGAAAAGAAAGGGTCTGTTTGCATTTGTGGTGAAGAGATAATGTTTATGTGTTCCTAGTTTTTAGATAATACCACAGAAACACTTAAGAGGATAAGAAATACAGCTGAATAACAAAGAATAAGACACTGCCATTTGTGTTCCTGTGGCCTTTAATTTAGTTTTTAGAGCACATCTGGCACAGACACATTAGTCATAGGCACACATGATGTGTCCTTTGGGCTCTGCCTCACTTCTGTCATTTTAGGATGAGACAGGGAATATTCCCCTGCTCCCCTTTCACCAGTCATTCCAAGTCCTTCAGCACCATCATCACTTTGCCACTTTACATTATAAATACCTTACCAACTGCCTTGTGAGGAAAAAAACTGTCATTGTACCATGTGACTCGTGGTAAACTGAATGACAAGAGTATTAAGTGGTTTATCCAAGGATACATTGAAAATCTGGGCAAGTCAGGGAGTTGAACCTGCATCTCCCAAATTCCAGCCTTTCTTTAAGGCCACTGGACTTTAGCAGAGGATGCCTGAGCTCTCCTAACAAGCTTGTCAACACACCTACTTAAAATCTCCAGAATAAAAGCACACACGGAAATCTGACCCTTTGTGTTGTATCAGAATTCAGAAAAAAAAAGGCATTAACTCTTTAAATCTCAAATGTTAATTTTAGACAGCCACACTTTATTGCCAAAAGCTCTGGGTTGCATATCCAAGTTTACCTGACATAAAGGTACAATCAATTCTGGGACAGAATGCAGTAGCAATCTTACTGCATCCAGCAATTTTGTAAGAAATCACAGAACAGCTTATAAAAAGGACAGAGAGGAGATGATTTGTGTATTTGTAGCCTGGCTCAAGCTTTTCTAAAGGGCTAATGGGCGAGAGGGACCAGAAATTCAAACTACCTACCCTGTTCTGCTGGTTCCTAATTGTCCCAGCAAGATCCCTAACTATGGGAAGTTGTGTAGGAACCAAACAAAGGCACACAAAAAAAACATATCTGGAATTGCATAACAAAAATGGAAAGCACACTGGGAATCCAGAGAAAAATATCTGTGCAATTAATGTGAAAGAAGAAAATGTAAAGTTCAGAAAAGGTTTTTCTGCTCTGTTTTTTGAGACAATAGGGATTTAGTAAAAAAATTAGTCTCCATCAAAAGGTGAAGGAGTAAGACGGCTGTCAAAGAGGAAAAACACGTCAGAGCTAGAATCTTCACTTGGTCTGTGATGTCAGCCTGTCTATATAAAGCTGTGAAGTCAGTGATGAGGTCAGCACAGTGCCTGGGCGACAGATAAGACTTGGCTTTCTTTCATAGAAGAGCCTGGAAAAAGTGGGAGAATCAAAGGTAGTTGTGCAAGGGTGGTGGTCTCCTGAACTACCCCTCCTGCCACCAAGAGGAAAGATGGAAGAAAAGAGGCAATCTAAGAGGCAGTGCTGGAAGGAAAAAGTAAGGGAAGTCAAAACTAGGTCCAGAGGACGGGGGAGCCCAGGAGATGTGAGGATTTATCCCAGCGCTTGAACAAATTCTTGTGAACATGAATACATAGTGATCATTCTTGGGCTGAAAGTGTGAAATAATTCTCCAAGGCAAAGAAAGTGATCTCAGAATCAAAAGGGTTTTCTAATTGAAAGTTGGGCTAAGATGAGACAAAAGCGCAGACTTGTTTTTAGCTTGACCTCAGCTTAGGATTGAGGAGGAGATTCAAAAGATGACTGAAGATGTTTTTTTAAGGGTTATTCTAGTTCAAAGACTGAATGGAGCTTGAAATAACTTGCTAAATATAAATAGGGAAGACTTATAGGTCAGGAGGGTACTTTTTGCCCATGTCTGCATCCAAGACTAGATGATCTCTTTCGTTAAACCTCTGCTTCTCATTTGCAAAGATTGGATGATACCACTCACCTCTTGAAGCTGAAGTAAAGGAGAGCATCTTCCAGAGTGGAGTGAGCTGTATTCTGCCCCCACAGCTATTTGCCTTGCAGTCATTTTAAGTCTGATGTGAGATTTGGAAGAGAGAGACTGGCTGTGATTTTCATGAAGTAAATTTCCTTTCTAGCAAGGATACTTACTAATTCTCAAAGCGTCCCTTGGATTCCTTTACTTTTCTCCCTGCAGACATCAGGCAGGACTTCTCTCAGCCTCATGGCTGAATTTTGAAGGCAGATTTATCCTCTGTTATTTGCAGATACATGTCAGCAGGTTAATGGGGAGGTATTGAGAAGAAAGCACACGCTATCTAACAGGGACATGAGTGCTAGGGACTAGTCCCACAGTGAGCTGTGAAAGATCTATGCCACAAATCATGTCAAAAGAAGCAAAAGCTAATGTTTACCTCCCCCTCAGTTTAACGCTCTCAGCTGCAGAGAAACAAAGCAGAAGAGAAATCAGGAATAAAATCCAATCAGCCACGTGCTGTCAAATGGTTTCACCTGCTCCTGGGAGCATAGGTTGGCACAGCTGTGAGACACAGCCCCCACCACTATCCTAGCCTGAAAAAAGAATTGCATCAGAGGGACAAGCATCGCTAATAGAAGCTTTGTGCCAGCTAAATAGCTAAGTGAAGCTATAATGGACTATGGATTTTTTTCTTAAGGAATTCCATTTTGTGGAAGATTACAAATTGTATTGATTCACCAGTTTTATTGAATGGCAAAGGACTCTGAAAAAAATAATTTTCTTTAGATCTTAGACTGGCCAGCCAGAAAGAGTTAGAGCTTGTTATTTCTAAGACTCAATCCTATGTGTGTAAAACAAGGTTAATATCCTTTCCCCACCATCTCTCAGAGTTGTTCTGAGGATATGTCTGTTAAGTGGTAACAGAGAAAAAGTGTGTTTTCATGGTATAAATTAAGGCTACTTAGCTGGGTATAGGGCACATGGATTGTTCAGAGCTGGCCCTGGTAAGTTGGCCTGGCACTTCACTGTGCCGTGGAGACCTGCAGTATGATACTGTGCTAAGAGTACTGCGGAGAAATATGTACAGGGCATTCAGTGCAGGATTCAGCTTGTGGGCAGGATACAAAGTGCGGAGATTCAAGTGGAATGAGGACAGTAAGGATGAGCATGTTTGTTTATTCAATTCATGACTGTATGAGATGGTAAGTCCATTCTAGGACCAGAGCAAACGTACCATGGCTGCATGATGCACAGTGCTGAAACAGTACATACTTACTCTGCTGTGTCAAATGCTTTTTAAAGAAGTGAAGGGACACTCTGTTCTGGCAGATTGTACATCATGCACAGTCTGCCTGCACTTGACTGACTTCATGATGAGTCAAGTATGGTCTGTCCTTCCACAGCTGGTGTAAGTCCCCTATATGAATATAAAGCTTCCTAAATGCCATCTTGTGAGCTTTGGCTGAAAAGATTATTAAAATGTGATTGTATGCGTGCATCTGGCCCAGATGAAATTTGTAGTGCAGTGACCCAGTAGTGTGCAGGCCACATATGAATGATTGTGGAGTCACTGTTCAGATTCATCAGTTCCCTGTGCAGAGTGTGGTGCAGGTTCTGCAGACAAAACAGCTTGTGATCCTGCGATTGGAGATTATATCACAGTGCCTTACCTCCAACAGGGAACAAAGGTTTCATAGGCAGTTCTAATCCTGGCATTTCTTACCTGTGAGTGCATGATGTTGTGCCCTTGGTGATGTTCTTTTTGTGTGTCATATGATCATAAGTCTACGCTTGTGAGCATTTTCCATGCAGTACTTGGATATTTTGTCTATAAGTCTTTAACAGTGTGCTTTTGTGTCTTCCTTTGCAGAACTTTTGCTACTACTCTGTTTGTAATCTTTAGTGATCAATTCTGCTATGAAACAAAGCAGCCTAAGACATGATTGCTTAAGCATCTACAATAATGAGACTAAATGTTTTGGCATTGAGGAGCTGCTGAAAACAGAGCTTCCTTTGTGATGGATTCCTACTGGAAGTTACTGAAATCTCATATCAGTATTTTTTGTTAAGTTTTGAAACATACTGCTTCCTTTATTACCTGCATCCCTAGCGATTCTCTTTGTCATTCAACAGGTTAATAACACAGCTGTGTTAGAAGCCAGTTTTGCATCTGAACTTGGGGGTGACTTTCACCAGAATGCAATTCAGTTACGTACGGTGTCAGATGCCAGCTGCTGGGGCCAACCTGGAACGAATACTGAGCTGGTTTGTTACAGGACTCTTGGAAGTGGGGCTGCTTTCATGCCTCTGCCAGGAAGGGATGAGCAGCCTTCCTTGCTGTGAGGGTGCTCCCTACGTCCCTAACCAGAGGCTGTTGGTGGCTGTTGTCCCATTAGGAGCTACAGCAGCTAATCTGGTTTTCAAATGGGAGCTTGCCCTTGGTAAGATCAAAAACCTTCAAGCTGCAAATTGAGCGTGCTTTTAAATAAATGCAGCACCTCTCCAGAGCAGTGTCAGGTTTTCCAGCGACACGGCAAAAGTGAATTTAACTGCTCTAAGTATGAGGAACAGATACTGAGATCTACTCCTATGACAGAAAAGGGAAGGAAGGGATGGAGTATGTATGGGAGGAGCAGTGGTGGTGACCCTGCGTAGAGGTCAGAGCAGTGAGAACAGCTCATGCTGCTAGCCCTGATGCTGGAAATAGCAGCTGTCCACACACTCTGAACCCAGTCAACCAGAGGTGGTGGCAGCAGAAGACAATCTGGCTCTCTAGCACCCTGGAATAGGCAAAATAAGCAGCTGGGTCATAGCTAGTTTGCGTGCTCTTGTTTCCTGCTCTGGGAAGTTAAATGCTTTATTGATTCCTAGCGCCAGGCCTGCACCTGTCTACACATGGTCTCAATTATTTCTCTTTACGTTTGCATTGCACTACTTTTTCCCTCTCACTGCTAAATCCCTGCCCATTCTTGTGTGTGGTCCATTGAGAGGGAAAGACCTTACCAGCACTGTTTTGTAACAAGGATGCTCCCAGCACTGTTTTGTAACAAGGACGCTCTTTTAATTCAAATGGTAGCAGTCTGTGAACGTCTTTGTTTCCATCTCCTGCTGCCTACTCTGCAGGGTGGGCTACTGCACACATTTCAGGTCTAGCAGTAACATGATGGATTGTCTCACAGCAGGCATGGCTGAAGCATATGAAAGGACAATAAGCATTCCCCCAAATTGCCAGCGAGGGTAAATATTAGCTTCATTACTGGGGACTTCTCTCTTTTTCACGACAGCACATAATTTCAGTGTTGCGACAGCATCTTTAGTTCTTGTCTGCTAACTGCTGAGGCCATGCTGACTGGGAAACTACCCATGTGCCTGAATCCAGGAGAGCGAGGGAAGCGTTTTCCCCTGTGTTGCAGCCAAACCCACTTTCTTGGGTGTTGGTCTCTTCTCCCAAGTAACTGGCGAAAGGACGAGAGGAAATGGCCTCAAGTTGCGCCAGGGGAGGTTTAGATTGGACATGAGGAAAAATGTCTTTACTGAAAGAGTGGTTAAACATTGGAACAGGCTGCCCAGGGAAGTGGTTGAGTCACCACCCCTGGAAGTATTTAAAAGACGTGTAGATGAGGCGCTTAGGGACATGGTTTAGTGGGCATGGTGGTGTTGGGTTGATGGTTGGACTCGATGATCTTAGAGGTCTTTTCCAACCTTAATGATTCTATGATTCTATGATTCTTCCAGCACAGCACAAGTCTGCTACACAAGCTTCATGTTAGACGTGTTGAGAGAGGAGGGTGGCAGACTAGGAAAAGATGGAAGCATGGCCAGAAGGCTGGTGACCCGGATACCCCTGGTGTGGAAGCTGCAGCTGTGTTTCAATGGTGGCAGCAAAACACAAGAAAAGTGAGCAGCATCTCTTCTGTCCCTAGCGGTGGACCAGCACCGACTCTAATCCAAACAATGTGATAGAGGGGCAGCCACAGTTTTGTCTGGACCCTGGGGACCTGCCAGCTGTTCACAGCTGGGAGCTGAGGCAGTGCTTCCATGGGAGTGAGGGAATATGGGCACCATCCAGAACGAGATGATGAACAGAAAAGAATTGGCAGTTGGAAACAGAGAGGGTAACATATATTGGGAAAGTGGTTGATGTTCAGGAATACTTGTCCTGGGGACAGTGCTAGCTTATTGAGGGCATTGGCTTGGAGATTGCAGTGTGTTCTATGTTCCAAAGGTTAGAAAGAATATTAGGCTTAGCAAGTGCAGCTATAAAGTAGGGAAGCCAAGCCAGCTCACAGAGTAAAACCCAAGAGACAGTTTAACTCTATCATAGGCTTGCATAGAATTGCTTACTGAAGTGCTAGGCCTTGCTGTTGAATATAAGTTGCAAAGCTTTAAAATGCAGCTTCCTATCCTCTTCCCATTTTCTGATACACAAAGTACGTATGGCAGGCTTGATTGGATCTCATAAAAGGCTGGAGGGATGTTTCTGTTCCTCTGGGAGAACAACAGGGAGAAGGTTCCCACAGTGAGCTGTGGGCAGGCTGGATTGGAGCAGTGGCCCTGTTGCTCCCATGCACCCTGCTGTCCAAGCAGCCTCCCACACAGAGGGTACCGTGTACTCGCACGCAGGGAGCGTGTGGAATAGCTTGGGTACTGCAAATGATTCCCTCCATCTTCATATGTATAGGCTTTTATCACAGAAAGCTGAGCATCCATGCGGACATTTCCACCAGTTCCACTGTACCAGTTTACTTCCACATCTGAGATTGTGCACTACTGAGTTTCCCTAAACTGATAGAGCCCTCTGAAAACTAAGAGGTGGTTACCCAGCCCTTTGCACTGGTTTAAAACTAATCTTTAAAAATTACTTGAAAATTTATTTTTAAAATCCATTTTAAACTTAACTAGTGCAATTTTCTTATGGTAGCAGAGGCAAAAAGAAGAAAGGAAGGGAAGAGGGCAGAGGTGGACCACCTGTGTGCGTCTGTGCGTGCTGCCTTTAAAAACAAGGCCTGGCTCAGGCATTTGGATGTCACTGTTTCTTTTCTCTTTAGGAACCAGTCTAGAAACTTTTATGAGCTGCCCACTCAACAATAATATACCTGGGTAGGACAGCTTCAGTTCGGATTTGTATTAGTCACTTTCTCATTGCAATTTCAAACAAGACCAGCAGGGCAGAAGTGTGCCTGGAGTCGAGAGAGGGGATAAGCACGTGTCATCATCTGTTAAAATTATGCTCTCTGCCGATAACTTGCTCTTTGTCTGTGGACAAGTCATTTAGTGTCTCTGTGCCTGGGATGGTGGCTTGATGACACAGAGTCTTCTTTGATAATACAGGCTTCAGGTATTGCTACTTCACTTCCCAGCATCATCATCCTCTCCTTTGCTTTCTCCTTCCTCCACAGCTCA
>NW_008824032.1:7805902-7814280 GCF_000699105.1 Pygoscelis adeliae | reverse complement strand
TGTGTTCATCATCAGTCAGCATTTTCCCAGCAGTATTATCAGTCTGGTAACTGCTGAGACTGTAAAATACAACAACAACAACAAAAAAGCTTTGTTAGGTTTGTTTTTCAGTTGGAATAGTTACACCATCTGGTTTATGGAGTAGCGCACAGTTGAGGGTCAGCCTGTTGGGAGGTGGTGATGGCACAAGGAAGGAGTGAGGAAGAGGCAGAAGCAGCAGGTGCTGAAGACCTTGCTGCCATCACATTCTTCATATTGACAAACTACGGCCTCCATTTCAGCATTAAACAGCAACAAGAGAAGGTGCTGTGAGTCATCACTAAAGGATGTTTGCAAAGTGTTTTGAGATCCTTACAGATACCTTGCAGAGAAATGTCCTCGAAGAACAGACATCTCTGTTCTTACCCTACAAGATTTTCTAGGCAGACAGTAGTAAACAAGAATCATTGTAGGTCATGGCTAGCCTTAAAGCATGAACTCCTGCTTGGGAAGAAGATGCCTGGATTGTATAAGAATCACATGTTTTGAGAAAAAGGAGGGAGAAGGGGTTGTTAGGTTGCAGATACTTTTCTGTTGTCTAATTGCAAGAAGGTGGAGAGAAGACTCACAGCTACGGGTCAAGCTTTTGACCCTGTTCAGTATGCAGTGGGCTGAGCAACTTCTGTCTAGCAGGCTGCAACTGTTGAGAGCAGTAAAGCTATAATTCGCAGTTACCAGCTTAAATGTTATAATTCTCCCATTCCACCATAGTTGTTTGTTGTCATTGTTCTCCCCCAACTCGGTTGTCCCGTCTGTAGTGCTGGCACGAGCATTTATGTCGTAGTGCTGTGAACCAGGTAGCCATTTTGAGGGAAAAGTTATTTTTCATCCTGAGCTAATTCAGCAGCCAGGTCCACAAACACTGGGGTCAGCTCAAGCAACAATGAGGTGCAGGAGCATGAATGAATGATTAAAGGTGAAGAACACCAAGGCTTTTTAAGCCAAGTTAAGCAGCGGTGGTGTCTCAGTCCAACCAGAGTGAAAAAGGGAAATGAGCTCTTGCCTACCTTCTGGAAGTCTTGGCTTTTGCCTTTTTAAAAGGCAAATGAACAGAAAATACGCACCAAGACTTGACAGCTAATTACAGCCAGGAGAGAAAAGGAGGAAGGGAAAACATTAAAAAGTTGAGCAGAAAGATCTTCTAAAAACATTTTCTGTTGCAGAAATCTGTTTATAAAGGAACACAGAGAGGCAACCCTTTTTCAGTGGGTCCTCTGATTTGGCTGCCAGCTCTCATAAGATTCTTTATCCCCCACTGAAGTACTGGAGAGATTCACCATCGCACCTGTACACCAACTGCTGCACAGCCCAGCTGCCACTTTGGGTCACCCAGCAAGCTGGATCACCTTCCTGATCTGGCTGAAAACTTGCTCAGCAGAAATCACTAGACCTAGCATAAAAGAAGGGCTTGAATCGTGCAGCAGCCCAGGGGTTGAGGAGTTTAAGCCAACTGTGAAATGGCCGGGGGACAGATCAGAGACCTACATTTCCCCATCCCATAGGATACCTAATGTGGGAGCAAGAAGGTAGTGTTTAGTGAACACAGTTGGCCATGTAGTGCACTATACATTATACCAGGCAGATGGTTACAACCAAGCAAGAGCTCTATTTTACAGAAACACTGAGATCAGGGTATCGTTGCATTAAAAGTTTGGTACGTGACACCAAAGTAGAGTGTCTCTGCTCTGAAAAGCCTCTAAAGCCTCCAAAGAGAGCTCTCATGTGGTGGGAAAGGTTGTCATCTGCAAGGGACCATTCAGCATCCAGCAGGTAACAACTCCTCTGCAGTGACATTGGTGCTGTTTTGGCAGGGATTTGAGATGGGAGCTCAGAGAGGAGGGAGTTGCTTTTATGACTAGAAGGAGTGGCAGAAGAATAAGGAGAAAAGAGGGAAGAGAAGTGAGAATCAGTTGTGGAGTGAGGCTGGTCTGAGGGGATCAGAAAGGAGGATGTAGGAGCAAACTGCTATTAGAGAAGAAATGCTTAATTTAAAATTGTAGAGAATGTGGATGACATTGTGAGTACAGCTTTGAGCTTGCTGATGTGATTCTATGTCTCTTCCTGCCAGCCTCCAATACAATGACCTGTGCACCTGGCTCTTTGCACTATGTATTTTATCTTTTCTTGTTTTCTTTTTTCCACACAAGCCTGTATGGCTCTGGGGTAGAAGACTCCTCACGGGTCTCTAAAGGAAGTCAATCTTGTATAGTTACCGGTGGGTGTGAGGAATATTTCTGTTTAGGGCAGCTTTTGGAAGTGGAGGGACAAAAGAAGGGAGGACCTGTGCAACAGCAAAAAAAAATAATTTTTTTCTTTACTTGTATGCTGCTGCTGTACACTGCTAACCTGTTACCCCAAATACGGCTGTGTTTCAGGTTCAGGAACGGGAAAAGTCCTTGTAACACCCTGTGGGGATCCCATGAGATGGGATGCACTAGGCCAATGTGAAAATTGTGCAGCAATTGTCCTTTAATTGCCAGCTCTGTCCTTGCTCGTGGAGTCAGCATGTTCTTCTGACTGGACTCCCCATAGGCTTTTTGCCAGCCCAGTTCTGTAGAAATTCTGCATCATTTTGTATGGTGGTGGTTTTGCATGGCACAGCTTTAAACATTGCAGGCCGGTTCTCCTTTTTTTTTTCTCTATTGCTTGCTTGCTTTTATTTTGCCCTTTGTTTCCTCCACCGTATTGTTCATTTATTTGTGGTCCCTTTGTGCCTTGTCTCAAGGCTGTAAGCAACATCTCAGTGCAGGGAATTCATTGTGCTACACGTCATAGTGGAAAGAGCTCCCATTCAGAGACAAGGAAGTATTTTTTTAAAGGGGAAACCGTGTTATCCACAGCTTCATGTTTGTACAGCACAAACTGTACAAAAACTGTCCCCTTTGGCATGACTTTATCTCCTACTGTTTATGACAAAGTATGAATTGAGGAAGAGAGAAATTATGACAAAGGAGCAAGTTGGAGCCTGTTGAAGGGGAGAGAGAGCAAGCAGGGCAAATGTCCTGCCACAGGCCACGGAGGGACCCCATGGAGCGCAGCTATGATTTGGTGCAAGACATCTACCAAGCAGCTGGGAGCAGAGAGCAGGGTCTACACCTCTGTGTGAGGTGTCACATTTCTGCTCCTGAGCTGCTGCAGCTTACAGACAAATGCATTCGGTTGGACTTGATGATCTTAAGGGTCTTTTCCAACCTAAATGATTCTATGATTACCTTGAGCTTGTCTCAGTTTAAACTTGCACTCAGATGTTCAGCTGTGAAATGCAGCAGCTGAAAAGCAGGTACATACCCCTGCTTCTGAATGGTGGGAGTGGATAGTGAAGTGGTGTAATTGCCAGACAGCCCTGCAAAATCTGTCCCTGAATGTAAGTTAGTGCCTGGGGTTCCCATGTGAGGTTCAAGACAGTGGGGCCATCAGAGGAGTGAGCTGCCATGTCAGCAGTGAGCAGATTAACTCCAATGGATATGATAAAACAAGGGCTAAATGAAAGAAAAAGCTCACTGCTGTCAGAGTTAAAAATATGAACAGGGATTCTTGGGAGGGAAAAAATAAGGATGCTTTGTTAACTCCACTGCAATACGTTGCAAACATGGTACCTTCTTGAGCCCGGACTGCAAGGTCATTGGTGCTCACTGTAGTAGCTTAGGCCTGCACTGAGTTTGGCCTACTAGGGCTCCATGGAGAAATAGGAGATGATGGTGGAAAAGGCCATGGAGGCAGCTGATGCCTGTGGGCAAGAATGAGGAAGGAAACTGAAGGAAAGGTCCTGAAACTAGGCAGAGCCATAGCATAAAAAGCTTTATAAGCAAGGAGCCAGATTCCGTGTTGCCTTCTGTAGGTACTTCTGCTGATACCAGTGTGCAGTCTCTGGCTCGGGTAGCACTCAGCAAGCAGCACATGCTGCAAGACAGGAAGGGAGGATGGTTTGAGCTGGTGCCCTGTAGTGAAAGAAGAGCTTGCAGAGTGGCTTAATACAAGTAGAGTTTCATGAAAATGCAGCTTCCTATCTGTGCTCCCCCTATGCAAGTACTTAGCAGTAACTGGCTGGCACTGTGGCTTGGTATTGGCCTTGGCAAGACTGGCAATTTATACAAGAGCTGCTCTTGTATAAATTCACTTGCTGACATTCACACCTGAACACTTAGATTTGGCTTCCAAGCACTGGTGCTGAAATGTGTAACACACTGAAAGAAGTTGCGTGCAAATACCTATTCCTTGTACCTGAATGAGCTTTTCATGTTTATTCTTCAGATGGTGGCTATTTCTTTGCATATTATGAGATTCATAGCCTCCATTTCAGAGATCAGTGTGACTTCTAATAAGCAATTAAGTCCATGGCAAGTCAATCACTCTATAATTAGCTCCAATCTGTGTTCCCATTAGCTGCAACATCCTTTACCTGCCATTGAGCAGCCAGCAGTAAAAGGTGTGAAAATCCTTGTGACCTTGGAAATGCATCCAAAAAACGGAAGCAATCCCCTCCGGCCAGGTACTTGCAGAGTACTGAGAACACATAGCAGGAGCTGTCTGTTGGAGAAAACACTGCTGAGGAAATCCTCATCTGTGGTATTTAGTAAAGCTTAGTTCTTTTTATTAGTCTTCAGAAACTATGACAGGTAATTTAACTGATGGGGAAGTAAGGATAAACGGTCCCCATTAAGGCACTTTTTGTCTGGATGTGTATCAATTTTGAAATAGCTCTGGCTTTACAGGCAGGGCCAGATTTTTTTAAAGTCATATAGTGATGTAAAGACACAGGCACTTAATACGAATTTGAGCTGCTACCAGGCACTGCAGGGAAGATAGATACTTTACTCCCACTAAATTCTTACTGACATCCTGCATAAACCAGCTTGCAGCTTGGGTTTGGTTCTCTTGCTGCTGTGCCTTTATGTACCAGTTGCTTTGAATGGATCCCATCTAACGTTTCTTTAATATGTCACAATGCAGGGATAAACTTGGAAGCTAGTTATTCATCCCAGTAATATTCTCTTGCTTTTTTATCAGCTGATGGTATTTTAGTATGTGCATTTTTCATCAGATGCAAAAGACTACTAAATGTGCATTGCCACAGAGAAAACAGCTCTCCTGTGTTCCAGTTAACAGATACCTCCTAAAGACAGGCAGGATTTAGAAGGCAGAGTGTTCCTCATCAGTGCTTCTCCCCACACACTTTTAATGGCAAAAATTGCCACCGACAGAAAGATATTAACTAGTCTGGACAGCCCATCAAAACCATTCAGGAAGTCTATACAGAGCATGGGTATCTATAATCAGCTCATTTTTAACTCTGTGACTCGAACAACTGTGTGCTGATAGCAGCATTAGCCTAATAAGAGAAAAGCTGTTCCTTTGCAGAGCTCCCTGGCTTGCTGATAGCAGCATTATCCTAATAAGAGAAAAGCTGTTCCTCTGCAGAGCTCCCTGGCTTCCTAAGTCGTCCTTCGCATCCAGCTATCTGCCCTGCTGGAAGCCGTGTACCTCACTGTGGTTTGCACGTTTCTGTCTCTGAGGCAACACAGACTAGTTGTGCCAGAGCAAAGGGCCATGATGAAAAGGGGCAGAGGTTATATGTGAATGGGGGAAACCTTTCAGGTGTCGTAGGAAGATTCATATGTAAAAGCTGCTGAGTGGGAATCCAGCACTGTACTGAAGAGCAGCATACTTGTGAAGGGAAATTAAAAAAGCCAAGTTAAGGGGTGGATCCCGCAAAGACTTTTGGGGTAGTAACCTGTTACTAAAGCTGGGGGAAGGAGAGCAAAAAAGAAATTTTATTCTGCAACATTTTTATTTTTGTGTGTGGTTTTTAAACAGAACCATAATGTTTTCCCTAAAGTATAATTTTTCAAATGTGTAATTTAGGTTCAGCTGGAGCATTCAGAGTGGCTCAGGGTGCTTTTCCTTCTCACTGTTGGCTTTTTGCTTCATAGAAAGTTTAAAAATGGAAAATTCTGTTTTTCCATTCTGCTAGACACAATGTCATTGCCATCAGTGTGTGCTCTTGCTGTGAAAGTGCAACTTTACCTTGTATTTTTTTCCCAAGGAAAACATTTTGCTGAAATATGGGAATTTGCTGTGAACGGCTTGTGCACATCCTGTGAAAGGCTTGGTTGCATTATGGGGAGCTGGAAGGGCCAGAGGAGCCTGCAATAGTTCCCCATGCAACGAGCAGTTTTCTGCACTGGGGATATTTAATGTGATTTAATTTACCGCATTCTCCTAGAGAATTCTCTCCTTTAATTTACTGCCTCCTCCTAGAGAAACTGATGCTTTGTGGTCTAGACAAGTGGTCTGTGCAGTGGGTGGGGAACTGGCTGACAGGCTGCACCCAGAGGGTGGTGGTAAATAGCTCCTTTTCAAACTGGCAACCTGTCACAAGTGGGGTCCCCCAGGGATTGATATTGGGCCCAACGCTGTTTAATATCTTCTTAAGTGGTCTGGATGATGAGATCAAGTGTACCCTGATGAAGTTTGCCGATGATACCAAACTGGATGGGGAAGTGGACACTTTGGAAGGGAGAGCCACCCTGCAGGAAGACCTGGATAGGCTGGAAGAGTGGGCTAACAAGAACCTTATGAAGTTCAACAAAGACAAATGTAAGGTCTTGCACCTGGGAAAACATAATCCAGGAGTGCAGCACAGGCTGGGATCTACTCACCTGGGGAGCAGCTCTGTGGAAAGGGACCTGGGGGTCCTGGTGGACAACCAGCTCAGTATGAGTGAACAGTGTGCTGCTGCAGCAAAGAAAGCCAAGAGGATGCTGGGTTGCATCAACAAGGGCATCACCAGCAGAGATAAAGAAGACGTTACCCCACTCTACTCAGTGCTTGTCAGGCCACACCTGGCATACTGTGTTCAGTTTTGGTCCCTGCTATACAAAAAAGATGTGGACAGGCTGGAGAGGGTCCAGAGAAGGGCCACAAAGATGATCAAAGGACCGGGAAGCCTGCCGTATGAGGAAAGGCTGAGAACTGGGTTTGTTCAGCCTTGAGAAAAGAAGGCTTAGGGGAGACCTTGTCACCGTGTTCCAGTATTTAAAGGGTGGCTACAAAGAAGATGGAGACTCCCTTTTTAGAAGGAGTCACATGGAAAAGACGAGGGGTAAATGGGTACATGTTACTCCTGGCAAGATTCTGATTGGACACAAGAGGAAAATTTTTCACAATGAGAACAGTCAGCCATTGGAATAATCTCCCCAAGGAAGTGGTGGATTCCCCAACA
The DNA here is from genome assembly GCF_000699105.1 of Pygoscelis adeliae. Lineage (NCBI taxonomy): Eukaryota > Metazoa > Chordata > Aves > Sphenisciformes > Spheniscidae > Pygoscelis > Pygoscelis adeliae. The sequence goes on along the minus strand of NW_008824032.1, from coordinate 7,807,019 downwards.
TTGGACACTTTTAAGATTCGGCTGGACAGGGTGCTGGGCCATCTTGTCTAGACTGTGATTTTGCTAAGACAGTTTGGACCAGATGATCCTTGAGGTCCCTTCCAACCTGGTATTCTATGATTCTATGATTCTGGTGCTGGCTTAAAATGACCCAAAGGAAAGCTTACCATTCATATGGGGTGTCTCATCCAGGCATGGAATAAGGAACAGCTGCTGCATACTCAGTGCACCCCTAGCTATTTCACAAATACTGCTCTTCATAGACAGGTGCTAACTAGGTACTGCAACTGTTAGAAATTGGCAGAGTTCTTCAGCAGTTCCCCAAAATTTTATGCCTGAGGGAACATATCCTATCTCGTTACACCAGACAAATGGTTTTCAACCTTCTTCCAATTTGCCAGCCACTAAAAATTCCAGCAGAGGTGGGGGCTCCTGTGGGGAGAGTAGGTTTGCTTTTCTTGGTCTTTATCCATGGACTCTCTGAAAATAATTCGCAGACCCCTGGGATCTCACACACTGTGGGTTGAAAACCACAGTGCTAGATCAGTAAACAGATCCACTGGTGAAATGAACAGATCTATTCCTGGCTAAAAGTAGTGCAGAAGTAGGGTGAGAAGTTAGTCCTGTTTCATATGTTTGTTGTTAGGCAATGTGTTCTTGTGGATAAAGCACTGGTCTGGCAGTCAGGAGATTGGGTAGCAAACAGGACCTATAGTTGTGCAACATGCTCTGCAACGCAGAAGGCATGATTGATGCTTGTGGAGAGATGAGACGGTTACTTAGCCCAATATTTTAGAGCCATAGAAACAATATTGGATAGAAAACTGGCTTCTGAAAAGGGCAAGTAATGAAGCATGGTTGTTGGATGGGAGAAGTTCTGAAAAAGACCTTTCCTGAGATACTGTTGTTACTACAGAGAGACATTATTCTGGGACATTAACAAAAGCTGGTTTCCTAGAGTGATGACAATAGTAATAGAGCTGAAGATTTTGTGTTTCCATGTCCCAGTTCCACCAGAACAAATTTCCTCTTCAGTGTGTAGAAGACCTGTTTCTCCTGTGTTACAGGAGGCAGTAGGAGTATAGTACTTCATTGAGAAGTTCAGTACGTCTCCAGT
>NW_008824032.1:7770727-7805880 GCF_000699105.1 Pygoscelis adeliae | reverse complement strand
CTACTCTTTAAAAATGCCATCAACCTTTTAACTTTGCCAACAGGCTTCAGAAAAGCATCACATTCAGCTAATAAAATACAAGGGCTAAATTTTCCATTCCCCTTCCAAATTGTTGGTATTGGTATTGGTATTCCAAATTGAATGTAACCTGCTGGTAGGACTTTGTTACCATGTCTTATACCTCCTCAGTAAGCTACTGGGCTGATGAAGCTATCTGTAAGAGGTCATGCAAGTGCTAAATTTTCCATTCCCCTTCCAAATTGTTGGTATTGGTATTGGTATTGGTATTCCAAATTGAATGTAACCTGCTGGTAGGACTTTGTTACCATGTCTTATACCTCCTCAGTAAGCTACTGGGCTGATGAAGCTATCTGTAAGAGGTCATGGAAGTTTTTGCAAGAGTTTTGTGGAGAAGTGAATATCCGGGAGTAGGAGAAAGTCTCATCTTCCTACTAAACATGCCTTCAGCCTGATGGATAGAAATATAGGAACCATCTGGATAAGCTGGGATAGGTAAATGAGGGCTGCTCTCTTGCTGTTTGGATATGCCTCAAAATGCTGAACAGGTTCCTGTAAACCTGCCGCTAATTCTTCGTATCTCACAATGCCAGAATGCTTTAAGTGATTTTTGCTGCTGTCCTGAACAGCCAGTTCTTGCAGCTGGGTGTTTGGAAAGCAGAGAGGTTGGTTTTAGTGATCAGTTTTAACTGTGGACTAAACAAGGGTTTCTCCCAGAAGAGGAGACAGTACAGGAAGATCTTAAACCATTTCCATGGTTGGAAATAAAAGCTTCCAAACCTCTTCAGAAAGGACTTTCTGAAAGAGAAGATACAAGGAAGAGAGGACTATGTTCTATCACCTCTCCAAGGAATCAGTCCTAATTTGGTGGATGAAGAGAACACCATGCTTGAGATTTAGTCTGTGTGAGGTCCAGAAGTAAGGGATGCAGGAGCATCACTTCTTTTGTAGGTACACTGAGTATTTCGAGCATAATGTCTGCATTCTGGCTGTCCTGCACCAGAATGAATCTGGATTCTTTCCACTGCAGACAGAGAGACAGAACATCCTGCGGTTTACAGCTGAATCTTCATGTTTGGAGGCAATCAGGGACGATCCCAGACAATCACCTGTGACCCACTGCACTTTTACGCAGTTTTTATTCTACATCTGACCTCACGTCCCCTCCATATATATCTGCTAAGCACTGCAGATGTCACATTGAGTCCTAGGACTTGCAAGTAGAGAGTATTTGTCTAATAATCTTGTAACTCCTGGAAGGCTTGTCAGGAGCAGGATGTGCTCTTCAGGTCTGATATTGCCTTTAGTGTGCCTGGCCCCCACCTCTCTTTTATCACACATACTCATATGGCATTAGAGAGCTGCTTCACAGCCACTCCTCTGCTGTCATTTTGGTGTAGGTCCCTGCTTTTTGGTTCGGAGACCAAATACAGTGACACTTGGCATTTACAAAACCATGTAGCCTATGCAGAGAATTGTCCAGATATGAAGCTGCTGATCCACATGCCGTCTGTACGAATTAGGTCATCCCGGCTGTGTTTTGTCTTCATAGTACAGATAAGGGAAATTACTTATCCTTCTGGAAAGCGGGCTGGAAGTCAGTACAAGGATTTTAGTCCCAGCAGGACTTGTGCTGCTTTATTTATCGGCCCTAAGAGGGGATGATAAAAACGAAGGGGGCAAAAGAAAGTCATAAAGTGCAAGGTGCATATTGTACCCCGGCAAGAGGATGTCATGTGTGAGCCAGGGCACTGCCTCTAAACAGAAGTCTGTATTATCGTGGTGATACTGGGAGATCCCAGCAAGAGGCAAGCCTTATTTTACTGATCTGCAAGTAAATGCATAGGAATAGGCCATTCTTGCCCTACAGGCATTACAGTACATTTGCTGGGAGGGAAGCAGGAAAATGGCTTTAAACTAAAGGGGGTTAGATTTAGACTAGATATGAGGAAGAAATTTTTTACGCTGAAGGTGGTGAAACACTGGCACAGGTTGCCCAGAGAGGTGGTGGATGCCCCATCCCTGGAAACATTCCAGGTCAGGTTGGACGGGGCTCTGAGCAAGCTGATCTAGTTGAAGATGTCCCTGCCCACGGCAGGGGGGTTGGACTAGATGACCTTTAGCGGTCCCTTCCAACCCAAACTATTCTTTGATTCCATGATTCTATGATTCTATGAAAAGGATTCAGCCCATGAAGAACTAAGAGGAGGTATGACTTTTCCCAAGTTGTATTAAAACTTGTGGCAGAGCCAAGACTTAAAGCCCTTCCCCCTTTCAGTGCTTAACCATCCCCTCTCCAAGTGTCCCTCCGTGGCTGTGCCTGCAAAGCTGTTGTTCTGAAGAGCATTAGGATCTGTCTCTGAAGTGACTTCAGTGCGGTTTCTCTCTTCCTCACCCCCGCACCCCCTCTCATTAGCTTGAAAACTCCTATTTATAAACCTGCTCAAGCTTGCTTGCTCAGGGAGGAGGAGCCGAAACACTCAGCACACAGACTAGGAGACTCAGCAGAGATGCAGGCAGCGCTACTTCTCACTCAAAGGGTAATAACCATTCAGCAGGAAGAGTGCCTGAAATGTCACAGAAATGAGATCAAGCAACAGCTAGAGCTTTGTGTCTGCAGGCAGAAGGGGGAGAATCACAGGATCTCAGGAAAGAGTAAGAAAGAAGGGCTGAGTGGAAGCAAAATATTTAAGTGGATAAGCACATTGGACTAAATGGCCTAATCGTCTCCCCAGACCATCACACTTCCATTACGCATTTTTGACACTCTCTCCCAACTGCTCTGACAGTGATGAACAAGAGGCCCATAAAGCTGGCTTGCTGCGAAGAAGTGTGCCAGGCTACTAACTGTGGAGTGACTTGTCACCTCTGTTGTTAAACAGATCACTCGCCTCCCTGAATCTCACTGAGATGCTGTTTGGAAGCACAACACTTGTTAAAGTCAGGCTTGCCTGCAATTTCTGTAGCACCCGGTGATTTTGTGCTGGCAAGCTAGAGAACAGGCTGATGACAACTTGAACCCCTGTGAGGGGAGAAGTGAGTACCTAAATAGCTGTCCTACATTGTATGGCACTATATACAACAGCCTGACTTCCCTTAGCTTTCCTCCTGACTATATTTTATGGTAATGATGCCGACATGACCCAGCTATCTCTGCTTTTCTGGAGAACCACAGGACAATTACGAAAGACCAGACAAGCTCATCTGCTATGAAGAAAGAAAAAAAGCCAGTTCCTAAATTTTATGTAAAGAATAAACAAAACTGCAGTAACCCATAAGGAGTTACATTCATGGGGAGAAACAGAATCACATTGTTCAAAAAATCATAGGAGAACAAAGGGGTTCAATGAGAATCCAAGACCAAAGCCATTTCTGCTAAGGGGCCTGCATCCGCATGCTGAACGTAACTTCACCTCTTCCCCTTCCGGCTTACCAAATGATTTCATGGAGCTCTTTGTGCTGGCGTGCAGGCACCCCCCTGAGCTGCTTCTCTTCCCTGGGCTTCTGAGCCAGTGGAGGGCGAAGGACCTGCTGCCCTGAGTGCTCTGCTCTGCTCTGCTCTTCTCCAGTCTGAATTCCTCCTGTTAGTCTCACTAATACCAGATAAACTCTCCTTGACATTTATGCTCTTATGTGCTTTGTCATCTGATACATTATTACGTTATTTCAGAAACACATTTTAATGCCCACAATCTTACCAGGCTGAAGTCCCAATGTATTAAGCGATAGTTTACAGATCTAGTAAAGGACAGTCATTCCCACAAAATGCTCACAAGGTGTCAAAGATGAGACACAACCGGTGAATGAAACAGGTAGACTGAGGGGATGCGACCAAGAGTTAGGGTAACAAAAGTAATGTGATGTGCACAGTTGTGGCATTTTCATTCTGATTATTTTAATGATGGTGTGCTGGACATACCAGAGTACTGGGAAACTCTCATGATAATACCAAAAAAATTTCTAAAAAGAAAGTTACTGAGTTTGCCTATATGTAATTGCTGTCTTTGCTGGAGAAAACCTGATCCAGTTTGTGGTGTCATCTGACATATCTTAGGTATTTAAGAAGCTCTCTGCTAACATCAGAGAAAAAACATCAGCCTATCTAGAGCATGTCTCTGTGTCAGACACAGACTGAAGTGGGTTTAGAAGTGAGCGATGAAAATTGTCACAGGTCTAGAAAACCTGGCCAAAGCAAAATGATTGAAGGAATTGGGTTTGCTGGGCTTAGGAGAAAGAAAATTGAGGGGGAACATGGAAAACTGTCTTCTAATGGAGCTATAAAAGGAACAGGGATTAATTGTTCTCTGCTTCCGTGGCAGGAGGGGTATGCAACAAATAGTGGCCAGCTTTGTTTGCATAAACAAAGATTCTGGTTAAGTATCAGAAGTAGATTTATTCTGAAAATAGGAAGAGAGAAGCAGTGAAGCAGCCTTGAAGGCTGTGAAGTCCCTGTTTATGGAGTCTTTTAAGAACAAAGCTTGGTTAGTCAATGATGGTCTAGGCATGTTTACTTTGTTGTAAGGAAGGGACCCTTGAGGTCCTTCCAGCCCAATATTTCTATGATTTCTACTAAGTCTAAAGTTCTAACAGCAAGGCTGCAAGCTATAATCTCATTATATAAATAAAGATAAATGGAAATCTCCATTGGGTTCCCAATGACCAACCCTGGAAAGGGAAACAGGAAGTTTGGGGAAAACAAATGCCACAAGAACCTTTAAAGATTTATAGGTGTAATTTGACCCTGTAGCTTCAGGAGCATCTCTGAAGGGGGGCCTGGGTTGAGTGGGCTAAAGAGGGAAAAAAACCCTGCTCCTTGTCCTCAGTTTTGTGAAGAGACGAACTGGAGGAGATGGGCTTGTCCTGTGTTTAAACAGGCTGCTTCAGGGCTGGCAGTGGGATCCAGCCTGCATTTCAGTGACTACACTCACAAATGTACAAATAACAAAACTCACAATAACAAAATGTTATTGATGGAAATACCCTGACGTAGCTAAAGTGGTTCACTATTTCAGAGCTGGAATAGGAGAGAAATCTGTGAAATTAAGGTGCCTATATTCCTTGTCCAAAGTCAGGGGGAAAAGCTGAACAGCACACAGGTAAAATAGATGGATTTTAAATTACATTATCAGTAACCTATGGTATAAGCACTACATTTAAGGTTGTTCAGTATTTTTAAACAGCATCCAGTGGGCTTGAGTTGAAACATTAGATTTACTCAAGTGTAAGTTCTCTTAGTTAATAGAAGTACATATGAGTTGCCACTGCATACATGAAAATCTAGTATGTTTGCTTTGAGGTAGCTTCATTAGGTTTCTTCTTTTGTCCCAAGTCACTTGCTGATTGTTCATATTTCTGTGGTCTCAATATTTTTGGGTTTGCTTTTTTTTAAAAAGGGTTTTCCGTGTCGAATATAGAGATTCCTCAACAGAGATAGACCATGACCGATGGTCCTACCTTAAGCTCTCAAGCATATGCATAAGACTTGAAACAGTGTGGGCTTAGCTCTGGAAGATGATAAGAACTGTGACTCCCGTCCAACAAACTATATTTGTCCTGGGCATAGTCTGATTCAGCTGGACTACTTCCATGCTCCAATCTAAGCACCAGGAAGGAGAGCAGTTAAATCAGGACCTGTTGGAATAAAGAGTAGCAGTGCAGTTCTGATCATAGCAATGAACTGCACCGCCTTGTCTTCGGTGCAGTTCCTCTGATGTATGCAAGGGTAAGTGAAACTGGATCTGGATCCATAAGATCCTTTCTCGCTTTAGACTCCAGCCTTCAACATGACCTCTTTCATTTGGAAAAACATCAGTTAACTGAGATAATAGATACTTATGACTGGTTTATGACAGAAAGAAGTTGCTCAGGTTCTGTAAAAATTATTTATCTTTGTGTTAACAGAACCAAATTAACATACCTCCTCCAAGAAGATTAAGCTTGGAGTATCTAAAAGTCCTGTCTAAAGTACACAGTGGTGAAAGGAGCAGGCTCCGTCATGCTTCCATTGTTAATGGCTTGGAAGGATGGACTGTTTAGCCAGGTTGGTGTGAATTGATAAGTCTCGGTCCAGCTCACGATAGACTACGGTCGATCTCACAGCTGCTCCATATGAACATCCTTGCTGAGTGAGGGACTCATTCTGGAAACCTTCTCAAGCTGGGAGACTTAAAACTGAGGGAGTGTGCTAAGGCTGCTAGCCTGCTAAGGATTACAACTTTAATTCCAGACTCCCTGCACCCTGTGTTGTTATGTGATTAGACAGATGATATTTTTCTAGGAGTCCCCTGAGATACAGCAGGTTGATGTGACTTCCTAGCTGTAAAGGCATCATGAGGAAAGTACTTCATAAGTGCCTTCATCAGATGTTCTTAGCACAAGCATAACTATTGTAAGGATAAGCTATGTTGCTATTTATCTTTAGATGACATTGACTGTTATTGTTGCTCCTTGCTACCTGGTCTCTCTCCTATTTTTTCGTCCCCTCCTTCCCTAGCCAACTCAGATCTGAAAGCAGTATGTTGTGCCCCAGCAGTGCATGAAAGTAGCTGTACTGCATCTGCATTTAAACTGGGTACATCAGCGTAGCAGCATGCTGCAGGCATCTGCAAAGGAGCCTTGGCTCGGCTCAGCCCTGCCACAAGCATCTCTGTCCCATGCTCCACTGCACAGTGCAGAGAAGCCCAAAACCTGATGGGAAATCCACAGACCAAACCGTTTCAGAGTTCAGATCCATCCTAAGTCTAGATGTTTGTCACCACTTCTCTGCCTGTTCAGCAGAGCTTTATTCAGCATGGCCCAGAAATGAATAATGCAAAAGACTATTTGAATCATGTGGCCTCTGCTTGCTCTCAAGTTTCTTGGATGAATGGTAGTTTACTGTAGTATGCTGCAGCACCAGAAATGCATCTAGGACTATTTTTCATTCCTTCCTTGCTGCAGAGCAGCAGGGCTTGGACCACTGAAAAAGATGAATGAAAATGCAGAAAAACATCAAGTCCAGAGCTCCTGGCTTAGAGAAATGGACATTTTCTGTTTCCTGCCTCTCCCGTGCAAGCTGAACCAAAGCTAGCCCAAGGCTAGTGAGAACTACTCCTATTGAACTTGCTGGGAGCTGTGGAAAAGGGACTCAAATTCCAGTGCCTGGGTTCCCAAACGCCAGGTCACCAGTGAAGGATCAGGAATCAGTGTCCACCTTTTCTTCACCTACATGAGATGAGGAGGGGTCCCAGGAAGAGGAACGAGGAAACTGCACTTCAAGTGAATCCATTTCTGTACCACTGGTTCATCTGCTTATGTGGGGATGAATTGGAGTATCCCACTGAGGACAGTAGCTAGGTCACAGGAGGAGGGAAGCCTAACCTTCTGTATGTATTTGGTTTGTTCAATTTTGGGGGGCTGTATTAAAACCATGTGCCACAGGAAATACAGTCTTAAAAGAGCGGATTTTCTCACTAGGCTAAAAATAGTGTTTTCCATGTTTCATTTTGGTGGTGCCTTTCCTTGGCACGTCTGGCTCTACCTGCAGTTGTAGTTATTGCAGATAAGGAGTGCCTTTTTCTGGTTTAAGATAAGCCACTTCTGTACTAGGTTATAGGTGCTGCTCAGTGTTACCTTGACTGGTCTCTTCAGTACTGTTCACCCTCCTTTTTTATGGCCATCTTGTCTCTTCAGGTCTTGCCTCTTCAGGTTGACAGTTTTTCTGTCTCTAGCTCTCTGACTGTATAGTCCTTGGAAGAGCCTCTTCTCATCAGAAAAAGAAAAGATTTTTTTGACATTTCCCAGCATGTGTTCACGGGCACATGAAGCAGGTATGTCCTTGGGAGCTATCATATCAGAGTCTGTGTTCCAAAATGTGTTCTGGGACACATTGTTCATTCTGGAGAAATCATCCATAGGTATTTCTGAGACACCTACATCTCGTTTATCAGTTCAATGTCGTTTGACATTTTCTCTCATCCTTTCACCAGAAGAAAAAAAAAGTGCACACAAAAAGGGTCAATGTTTTTGAAAGGTCAGTAATTCCAGATGAAATGCAAACCGAAGGCTTTAAAAAAAAAAATCTCCATTGAGCAATAAAGCACTTAGAGTTTGACTTTGTTACGCAAGAGAGAAACTTTCCAGCTGGCTGGCAGCTGTTCCGAAGGGTGTCTGTGTGGTTATTGATTAATTAAATCTATTGTTACTCACTTCTTTCATTAATCCAAGTCTTTTCTCTTCACTTGTGTCCCTGCACAACCTTGTTTTGAAGACTTGGAATCTGTCAGAGACAACTGCTTTGAATATCACGTTGCTTATTTGAAATGCTAACTCTTCCTGTTTCAGAAATTTCTAGGTGTGGCATTTTAGACCTCAGAAAAATGAGAAAGCTGCTTAAAGTTGAAGGTGTCTCCAGTCTCATGTTCAGACCTGGAACTCTGTATCTGTGCGTAACAGAAAGGAGGGCACAAAAGGCTGGACCAGAGAGGTGGCTCCCCTGCTTTCTGTAGGACTGCGCTCAGTTCCAGTGCTGAAACACAAACCTGGTAGGGGATTCCCTGCTGAGGTGAGGGGCAGACGCCTCTAGCGGGTTGACGCTTGCTGTTCAGGATTATAAGTCTCTGGTGGAGTTGTGTGGAGGATGGGTTAGCGGTATCAGCAAGCCAGCAGTGCAGTTTTGCTTCTCTGTATGCCCACCTCGGCCCTAATGAAAATTTCCAAATAGCCTTATACGCACACAGTCCTCTGCTCATGGTCCCAATAACCAAAAGCCCTGAACAGCGCTGCTGCTCTGGCAGTAGGAGGCTGCGTCTAAAAACCCAGAGAAGAGCCCAGCTTTTGCTAAGCCACCCAGTCCCTGGCGTCTCTGTTTGCTGTACTGAGGGTACTTTGTTCGCTGGCCCCTGGCCCAGCGCCACTGACTCATGTCACACAGGAAGCTGAAACTCTGCCAGCTGCGAACCGCTTCTGGTCGCTGTCTCCAGTCATCGGTGCTCGACTGGAGCCTGTTAACTAGGCTCCTGACCTGCCAGCCTTGCAGGGCCCAGGCATTTGCTTTCCCTTTCGAGCCCTTGAGATAGCAGTCTGTTCTACGGGGACGAATGTGTTTAGGAAATGACAAATCCGAACTAAGCACCGCTGGGTACCGGGAATTTTTAGCTTCAAGACTTCAATCCCGACTGGAAACATTTGCCAGAAACTAGGACGGACTGAGTTCAAGCCCAAGAGCAGGGCAGACCTCTTTGATAAAACTTCCCCACAGCAGCGATGCTCATTAAGAGATTCTTTATCGCAGCAGCGACAAGTCACTCCTGCTTCCTTCCTGCAGTATACCAGTGTTATTTCCAGTGAAATACAGGGGTCATTTCAAGGGTAAAACTGCAGCCGTCGGTCAGGTCAAGAGAGCACCATCTCCACCTTTCTGAAGCAGGGAAAGGGAGGAGACACTTTCAGTTCGTGACTATTGGGCTGCTTTATAGTTTTGTTTGGTAGAACATAAAAGAGACCTGGAAATTTCAGAGGGCTATTTTAGGAAATCCTTTGCGAGTTCCTTTAGGAGGTGGGTTTTACCTTAACAATTCAAATGATTACAATTAGTCGCTTGATCCTGAAAGCAGAAGGAAATTGTATCATGCATATTTCATACAGGATTTACTTAAAAGTATTCTGTTTTTTAGCTCTTTGGCGCCTGCTGTTAGTCCTTTTGCCTGTAATTTCAGCTGGCAATACCAATGCCTTTGTACCAGAGAAGTGGGCTTCCTCTTCTGAAGAGCTAAACAACAACAGTGTCTGCTGGCAAGCTCAGTTCGTGTAAAAATCAGACGCAAACAAAATATGCATAGGTTGGTCTTCCAGTCCAGTCAGATACACAGAAAACATTTGTGCCTGGGGATGTCCATTTTCTCCCAGCTGTATTGGTAGGTGTCCAAATATTACCTTGCTGATAACAGTAGATCCCCCTGGTTATAGCAGTACTGCTAATAAACACTACAGTAAAACCTTCATGCAACATAGTACCAGGAAGGCCACCTACTTTCCCTAAAGCATTTAAAATGGCACTTTTTAACCATTTCCTAGCCACAGCAATGTGTGAGAGTCCCTCCAGGGGAGCTGAGACCTCAGAGGGGGGCTGGCACAGCAGATGGGGAGGAGTAGCTTGTGACATGTTTAGCTTGTGTGCTTGCTTAACGATATAAATGTGTTGAGCACTGAGGAAAGTTGCAGTCAATTTGGTGTAAAGAAAATAATATATTTCAGCATAACTGTAGTAATTATATGGGGACGCTGCGTTTAACTAAACAGCTTTTAGTTACCTTTTTCTGATTGAATTAAATAGTTATAAGCCTCCGAGGCTTGCTATTACTCTCTCTTCCTCTCTTGCTTAAATCTCTTTTCCTGTTAATCTGTTTTATCAAACAGTGATTACGCCTGAGGCTTTTGCAGTGTCTCTCTTTGGTCAGATTAGAAACATTTGTGGTGTCTTGCTCTCTAAAGCCTTGCACACACAGGGCAATTTTCCTGGAGAAGTTCCTCGGCCACCTCAGAAGCGCCCTTGTGCCAGCAGCCGCCTGTGCTGCTCCGCTGCTGCCCCGACCTCTGTGGAAGGGACTGATCCTGGAAATAAGTTGATCCTGATCTGAATAAGCCTGTCAGTAGAAGCAGCTGATGCTTTGCTGCTCATAAAGCAGTCTCTAACAGGTAGGAATGAAGGCTCAGCATTTCCCTGAATTAGGGTGGTGCTTCACCTGCTTTCACAGTTGTGTTGGAGCAGCGTAAGGTGCTACAACCAAAGCAGATTTAGGCAAAGCCATTTAACTCTGTACTATACCAGGCAAAGAATTGGACCGTTACCATCTTCCACCTGAAAAGCCACCACAAGCAGTGGCGTGGGTGGTAACGTTTACAAACTGCACCGCCTGATAGCAGGGCAGTAGCAGGAGCAACTCTTCCAGCCTTGCATCCCTTCTCCGTCACTTTCTCGTCATCTTATCCTCACTCACCCTCAATGTTTTCCTCATTGCACTCTTCAAAGATTTCTTTGTTGGTGTTTCAGGTCACCTTAGTGAAGCTGGAAGAAAAAGTACTTTTGAAAGAGCAACAGTGATAGTCAGCTCAGCAGCACAACTCCTGTGTACTCAACTCCGCTAGGTTCCCTCGAATGCAAGTGCCTGGCCCCACCTGACCCGTGGCCCCAAGCAATCCTGTCTTTGCGTTGGCTTAAATTTGCTGCAAATAGGTCACCCTATCTAAGAAAGACCATAAGAGAAGAATCCTAAACATTTTAATTCGCAGGCATTTCTGAACTGGCAATAGTCTTGGACAGTGCATGGTAAGAGCTTATAAATAGCGCTTCGAGTGCCCATGATGTCACAAACCACAAGAGCGTCTGACTTGTGATTTATTACATCAGATCGTGGCTTGTTCATAGGCTTGTAACTTGCAGCTTATTTACAGTCAGTACATCCCCTATTACTCCTAAGCAGTCCCAGTGTTGAGCAGATACATAAATGCTGCCTGGAGTTGAAACAGTAACAACCAATTAAAAGTTTAACCTCTTCCTTTCCGATCTCTTCCCGTATTATTAACTGAGGATACTGTTGCTTAAATTAAGGTTGTGTGAGGTAATGACAAATAGCTGTTCTTTCATTTGCCCATATATCACATTTGCACAAATAATACTTGCAGATTTTTTGAGTATTTATGCTCAAAAATAATTTCTCATTAAAACTATATGTATTTGAAGACATGTTCTTTCTTCAGTGCAAGATTGTTGTTTTACAAGATTTCCTAGAATAAAATAGTGAAAGCTCATTTCTAGAATTTAATGAAAGAAGAATTTTAATTCTTTTTATAGTTCTTGACACTGCGCACATATGCATATAAATTGGTTTACCTAAACAGCAGTTTGCAAAACCAGAGTTGGACAATGTAATTAGAAAGGGAAAAGCTTGGTATTCAAATTAATTAAGCGAAGTAACATTCAAATTTTATGTCACATCTTTTTGGCGGGGCAGGGGGAGAGATCTCATTCACTTTGGCCATGTTGTGGAAGAGGTCACAGTTAAGATATAAATACAGACCAGTATAAACCTCAGGCATTAATGAATCCTGAATGTAGCGATTTTAAGACTGGAAAATTCTTTGTCCCGCTCATGTTCCCTAGTATTTCTGAGTTCCAGGGATGACTTGGTTTCCAATAGCCCAGTCACAGAGAAAGGCATCCAGCTAGAAATCTACTGAAAGAACTAAGACATTTCAACCAATGGTTGTCCAACTAGATGCATTTTAAAATAAACAAAAGCCCACCCTGAGAAAAATGTGTGATTTTATTCAGGTGTCTAAAAACTGGTATATCCTGGTATCTAAGAGCGGGCAGGGGAGTAACGGCATCATTCAGAAATGGCAAAATGGGAAATAGTTTACATAGCTACTCTCAACTGAATATCAGTGAATCTCGCTGGTACATTAGCATGTGTTCTCTAACAAAGGTTACTGTAGAGCACTCCTAAATGTATCGTAATTTACTCCCTCTCTTTAAAAAAAAAAAAAACCTCAGGTAAGTCTAAGGCTATAGGAGAAGAAAAGTAATTAGTAGTACTAATGTCCTGTAAAATATCTCAGTCTATGCCTCATGGTTTCATAGTCTGTGATCTTAAAAGCATAGCCTGTGTCCTGAGATCAGAAGCTCCTTTTGTATCCTCATGGGACGAAGTATCCTAAACCAGCTAGTCGAATGGGATCAAACACTACATGTCAGTGTGATTTGCAAGAGGGACACAAAGGAAACTTTTCTGTAGCCAGCTGGTTCTTTCTAAACGTTCATTTGTATTAATTAAAAGATTTACAATATTAGCAGCCCTTACTGGAGTTGGGACAGAGTGCAGATAAGATGGTTCAAGGTGCATGAGAAATCTGGTTCATTGCGGTCTTCTCTGTACAGATTTTGCATTTTATATCTAACCTTGTTTAGTAAATTGTGAGTTGGCTAGCTAAGGTGTACTGGTGGCTGTGAAAGAGAAATCTACTGCACAGCATGTCAGCAATATTTCTTCTAGATGGGTTTACATACATCTATAGGTGGCCTCGAAGCTATTTTTTATTTATTTTTTTACTGGACCTGCTTTTGAATATGTGTTTTCAGACTCGTGCTCATGAGGTAGGCAGCAGGCTCGGTGGAGGTCGTGGGAGTGCCGTGTGCTTGCTGTCTCTGAAAAGAAGAGCCAAGGTGTCTTGAACGTCAAGAAAGATGTTTACCTTTGTGCAAAGAAAAAATATTTGTGTGCACGGCTACTAATCTCAGGTGTTTAGTCATCAAGGAAGAGGCCTTCAAAATTTAGAAATTAAAGGCTTATCAAATAAATAGGAAAAAAATCCTTTTTTATGCCCCCTGGATGTGGGTGCCACTGGTGTACAGAGAAGTTCTGTTTTCAGGCTTTTCTACGCAGTCATGGCAGCTCAAATCCCGTTTCCCTTTGATCAAAGGACCTATGCAACCCCTTGGTACCGGGAACTGCAGCTTTAAGGAAAATATTGCAAAACTTTCCTGTATAAAAGTACGCAGATTTTTTGTAACATTTATCATTCAGTTACTGGCACACTGCCACTGGCACAGGGTAGTGCTGGAGGCTGACTGGGTGCCTTCAACAATTATCAGTGTGTATTTTCCTATGTCTTACAATCTCCCTGGACACATGGTAGCAGCCACTGTCAGAGCCAGGGCAACGGCTAGATAAGCCTTTGCCCTGCCCTGCTGGGGCCTTTCTTATGTCTTATTTTGGATCTGGAAGAATTAATAAATATACGGATTCATTTTTCCTCCTCCCTAATTAGATCCCAGAGGAAAAATGCCACAAGCCTCAACTGTGTCCTTAATCTCCTGAACAATAGAAACCATATTAAAAAAAATTAACTGTCTTCCTGGGAGGGGTGGATGCTAGTCAGTGACCCAGAGCCGGGTTTCTGGTGTGAACTTTGCACGGGCTGGCCAGGGGCAGCGAGGGTGGCCGCCTGCGGCTGTGGGGGCGTGGGGACACCTCCTGCTTAGCTGGGCTGGGTTGGGTTCTTGCCAGGCAGGTATGTGTGGCCTGAAAATGGGCAGGGTGCTTTGCAGCGGTGTGGAGAGGCGTCGGGGAAGGGGGAGCCTGGGAAGGCAGGTGAGTTGCTTGCTCACCTCTGCAAGAAGTGGCTTCCTTCCAGGTCAGGAGCGCTTTGGCAGAGGGACGGGGTGGATAGATGCCCTGCACTTGCCCAACTCAGCTTCTGGAGAGGTGCCTTCCCTCTCCAGGTCTGTCAGCGACCCGGGACTGAAAATACATCTCTGAAACATGCCCTCCTCCGCACGCAGCCATGCAGAAAGCCTCAGCTGGGCTGGCAGAAAGCAGTCTCCTGGCATTTTCTGTGTACTTCAGGAAGGGCGCAATCAGCTGCTCGGGACCATTATCAAAAGAATTGGGATGGAAAACTGCACACGTTAACCCAGCCCCTCCTCTCTTCCTCCTCCGTCTGACTCAACAAGTGGTGTAAGCTGCAAACAGCATCCTTATCCAACAAGCGTGTTTTATTTCCATAACAAATTGAGGTATTAGGAATTTTAAACCCCAGAGGTTTCTCAGAGTTATGTTAAACCAAAAGGCACCCAGATGCCCATGTAAGAGCAGAGGGAAAAGCCCTTCGAGAGCACGTGCCTGGCCCATGGCTGCAATGCGCTGCTGAGCAGCATTATTCGAACTGTGAGGTGCAACAAGCTGAGATAGCAAAAGCCCAAGAAGAATGAGGTGAAGGTGTAAAATGACATGCTGTTCCTTTTCTTTTTCCCCAGGCGGGCCTTGGCAAAACTAGAATATACTACAGTTGTGGCTCCCAAATCAAGAGTCAAGTTCTCCCATGCATGAACTCAGGCAGAAAGCTAACCAGCAGAAAAAGGCCTAAATGGCAAAGAGTATCGAAAGAAAAAAGATGTAACAAGACAGGTAAATATTACATTCAGCGTTTCCCAATGTACTGTATTTCATTTTCCTCTCCCTGTTTGTTGTGGTTTAACCCAGCAGGCAGCTAACCACCACACAGCCGTTCGCTCACTCCCCCTCCCCCCAGCAGTGGGATGAGGGAGAGAATAGGGAAAAAAAAAAGTAAAATTCGTGGGCTGAGATAAAGACAGTTTAACAGGACAGAAAAGGAAGGGAAAATAATAATGATAAAAGAATATACAAAATAAGTGATGCACAATGCAATTGCTCACCACCTGCCGACCGATGCCCAGCCAGTTCCCGAGCAGCAGTCACCGCCCCCCGGCTAACTCCCCCCAGCTTATATACTGAGCATGACGTCACATGGTATGGAATGTCCCTTTGGCCAGTTTGGGTCAGCTGTCCTGGCTGTGCCCCCTCCCAGCTTCTCCTGCACCTCCAGCCTTCTCAGTCAGTAGAGCATGGGAAGCTGGAAAGTCCTTGACTAGTGTAAGCATTGCTTAGCAACAACTAAAACATCGGTGTGTTATCACATTATTCTCATACTAAATCCAAAACACAGCGCTGTACCAGCTACTGGGAGGAAAATTAACTCTATCCTAGCCAAAACCAGGACACTGTTTCATTCCCGTTTTGAGACAGAGAATTGTCATCTGGAAACAAGGAGAAATTTCCTCTTGTTTTGTCGCATTAGGGCATATAGGGAAAGTTTGAAAATGTTTAGGTTTTGGAAAATTATTTTCCTTAGAACTGTCACAAACACTGAGCCTGTTTCTTGGAGGTCTTTCTTGGTGAACTCGAGATGTTGACCAGGAGGTCTCTGAATTCTTAGAGAAAGTAGCTGGACTTTATTTCCTTCCAACAGTTTATTTTGTCCTTTCAATCAAAGAGATATTAATGAACACACACTGTTAAAAACAGCTGTTCCTGCCTCATACTAGAGCTCATATCCACCATAGTAGCTCTGCTGAAAAGAGGAAAGTGATGTCCTGGTGTGGATTCAGTCCTACTTTCTTCTGCAAGGCTCTGTCCCTCACCCAGAATGGGCAGCCTGCCTCTATCTACCTCCCATCTGCCCTGGGATGTCCTACATTAGAGAGATCAATGACATGACCTAGCCTTGTCTTGTACTAGTAAATTATAGAGCTATTAGGAATGCAGAAAATACCTTTTCTCTCCCTCTCCTCCCACCAGTCAACTGCAATCAGCACAAGCTTTAATGTAAACGCAGTGATAGAGGCAAAAGCGGCAACAGGATGCTTTTTACTGGTGTGGCTTATTACTACTATCTGAGAAAATAAGCTGCAAATGCAATACTGAGGTTTGCTAGTTACAACATTGCCCCTGTAGCTGTACCTTGTTTGGTGGAGGCAAAGAATGAGATTTGAAACTGTGCAACCAGTGAGGCAGGAAAGTATTTTATTAAAAGCTGCAGCACCCTGAGGAGCGAAGGAACTAAGTCGTCAGAACCTAAGAAAAGCATTCGGTAACATTTTGAGGACATCCACACGCACATGGGGCCTTTCTAAGGGGAGGTTCACAAAACTCTGTATGTGTGGCTTCTCATCCCAGCTTGCCTCTGTTGAGATACCAAGGAATCCATGGTTGTGATACCAGCAGGCCTTTCTGGCTGAAAGGTACTGACTGTAATAGTAAGCGGCTGACTCAGTTTCAGCCTAGTGGCCTCCTAAAACTCTCAGTATGTGCCAGATATAAGGAGATCCTCATCATGCAGGTATCTCCAAAGAACCGAATTGAGGCCAGCATATCCTGGCATGCAAAGTACTAATCAGTCCTCCGAGGCTGAGTCACCATCCGTTCTCACCAGACCAGGTTTTGAATCAGGTCAGAGCATCAGTTGTTTATTGTCAAAATCCTTAAGCTCTCTTATCCCTCCTTGCCCGTAAAGCTATTTAACTTTCCGCCAGTGTTTCAAAGTGTTGCTCTTTCAAAGTGGCCTGTGCTTGACTTCTCCTTAATGCCGCTCTCTGGAGAGAAGCAAACACAGCGTCACCCTCAGTCGGGGCTGGGTGCTCTGTCCCCATGACCTTTACCATGCTAACCTGCCCTCACCTTGCCCGACAACATTAATTGCCTCCTAGGGCAGCTTTGTTGCCAGCTCTGGGAGGTTAAGACAGACAGCTCATGCTTCCAATAGTTAGGAACTAGTAATAGCCAGTTTGGGTCCCGGTATGAGGGAAGGAGAGGCTGGTAATACCCCTGCTTCAGTGCCCCATTAGAGTGAAGGAATCCTCAAAATGTGGGTTAGTTTCAGCTGAACCCCCTCCCTCATTGGCCCAGGCTCTTCCTCATCTTCTCTTTCAGCTCTGCACCACAACCCACGTGAGGAGGGCGTGATGCTATTTATTCTTGTTTCCTCCCTCTCTGGGATCCTATCAGAAACACCAGTCTGAGTCAGAGGCAGAGGCTGTGACTGAAACGAGAGAGAAAACTTGAAAATGTGCAGGTTTTAGCCCAATGTGGCTACCCCAGCTCTGTGAGGGAAAACTGGGCCTCAAAAAATGCGTGAGATACTCAGCAAAATAGTGGCTAAAGAAAGACTATGTGCATTAGAAACTGCCTAGCAAGCAACAAAAAAGGAGTGGCTGGCTTGTCATAGGTAACGAACAGGACTCAGAAGGGTGTTACGTGACCTTCTACCCTCTTGAAATATCTGCTATTTTTGGACATTTGCTGAGAAGAATCCCTCCAAGTTCATTCTTCTGGTTTATTGGGTGGTGATAGCTGGGTTTTCCAGCACAAACAGAACTGTGCTACAGTGAGAAGTTTCCAGCAGGGATACTTCTTCACATGCATTTGGATGAAAAGTCATTTAAAAGCCTACTCTCTGCATTTGGCAGGTAGGGGCAGGGTACCACAAACCAACAACACGTGTCCAAATATTCTAGTCCCAGACATGTAAATCCAGCTGCTGGCAATGTGTTCCCATTGTACATTAAGCAGCACGGATCTGGAAGTATCTGGAAATACTTTCCACATCCAGATCTCCCCAGCAAGAACCATGTCTTGGGCAGATTGCAGTTTTATTGCCTTCACTGCCTTGCTCAGATGATATCCCAGTGCTTAAGGTGAGCTGCGTGAGTAATGGGACTTCAGTATAATGGAGCCATTTGCTTCTGCCCAAGTGAACTGGTGCTTAATGGTCTGTACAGTTATATGACCTCTGGTTGCAATCTGATCAGATATCACAAACTAAATGAAGTGGAGTCTTGCTGATAATGGGAGGAGAATGGAGGGTCTTAGGAGGGAGGGTCAGGACCTAGGGTATTGCCCAAAGTAGGGACGATTGGTCAGTAGGTGGCAATCTTACATCTGAAGCAGGAAAGGCCCCCACAGTGCTAGAAAAATCTGTGCTATCAGCCATGTCTTCAGCGAGACGTGTAATTGTGAGGTCTGGATGCTTTGTGTACTGGTTCTAATCACGTGGATTTATTTTTTCTTTGCAGTGTGTTAACCTTGCACCCTTGCCAAGTCCCAGATGTTATGACTTAGTTTCCCTTCCCTCAATTATTCCATGCCCTCTAGTTGCATATCTGATAGGTTATATACAGCCTTCTCCTTTGCCAGACAGCTGTACCTTGCTATTTGCAGCTAGAAGGCTGCTATGGAATGGACGCACTGTGCAAATGCAAGCCATGAATTATCATTAACCAACTCTGCCGTTCAGATGTGTGAGAGGAGGGTACCTCGGTCCTCGCAGAGATGAATGGCTCACAGACTTCGCTGGCCTGGTTTGTCCGTGCAAAGTCAGTCAGCTGCAGCAGTTTGATCAACACCACCTCTGATTCAACACTGCAGCTTAGGCATCTTTGCTCATAGTTTCTCATTCACTTGAGAAATGCTTTCATTTGGGGCTTTCTATTATATACAGAAAAAAGTACCGCAAACCATTTCCAGAGCATTTGACCTCATTTGCAGCCTGTCAAGTGGGAGAGAGGCCGTGAAGCATAAGGAGAGTGGTTGGGACCAGGCAGGGAGTATGCAGCAATGGAAGCGTTTATGATAGGTGTTGTCCTAACAACAGCAGCCTTCTCTAACCCAAGATTTCCTGTGTAAACATCTTAAGGAATCCTTGGGTATGGCCTGTTACCTGAAAGGCACTTCATGTACTTGTGGGGAGGAAGGAGGTGAGAAAAAAACCTGATGATGCTGCTTTTAGAGCGCATTTAGCATTGATGAGAGTAACTTGTTCACAGCCCTGGAGCCTGGAGCTTTGTCTTACCCACAGGGTATGGAAAACAGGCAGGGCTGGAGCAATGTCCCTGTCCTGCCTTTGCTCTAGGTGGACTGGGACTTTGCGCCCATGAGAGTGCAGGTAAAGTCCTGTAGGAAAGGGGCAGGTGTTAGTGCTAGACGGTTCTTTCTTGTGGACCCTTCTGGGGCGCCTGTCACCTATAATGGCCATACTTCATACAGGCCTTAGAGTACCAGCCCCCAGTAGCCTGCTGAAACAGTGCCTACCCCGATTTCAGGGAAGCAAGGTGAGGGGGGCTAAAAGCTAGGTGACTTGGGCATGGTTACGTGACAGGTTTGTGGCAAGGCAAGCGGTTATGCCAGAGCCTCCCAAATCCTTGCTCTTTCTCTTGGGTTAGAGCAGTTTCAGTTGCCCGTTCAGATCTCAGCCCCATAACCAACCAGCTAATTTGGGCCCATTGCAAGCGAGATGTGAACCACTGAGGCCTAAAACTCATTTTGTTCAGCCTGCCAGTGGTCACCAACTGGAATTTGACAGCTAAGCACTGCTAGTCTGCGCTTGATTCAAGCCCGCAGCCTTCTTGCTGAAGTCAAGGTCAAGGGGAGTAGCGCAGGGAGGTGAAGAGCCTATTACAGCACACAGGAGCCACCCAGGCACTCACATGGGGTTTGATTTCTCGCCTCTTCCGTTGCCTGGTTTTCACAATGCACAGCCACGGTTTTAGGTTATAACCCTGAAAATGTTGCAACAAGTTACGGCTTGGAGCACGTTTTGTCTGCAATGTTTGCACGGTCTGTCTCATGAGCAGCCAGGGCTGTCCCAGGCACGCCAGCAACGCAGACTGCAACAGCTGGATGAAGCTCCCAGGTAGCAAGTGGGGCTTTAGCTCCCGTCCTGCTGTAACCCAAATTGCATCAAGCATGAGCTCACTGAAACTGAGACCTCCCTATCAAGGTGTGCACTCCTCGCCTGGCCGCCTGAGGCCTTTGCCCAGAGAGCTTGGGATGCTGTGGCAGTACAGATCAGTGGTGCGTGGGAAGGAAAGGGCAAGCCTGCTGGCTAGGGCAGCTGCTCACACCCTGCCCACCAAAGCAGGGTTCCGCGTTCAGAACCTGACCCAATTTCGGCCCCTGACGGCTTCACAGGCAAGACACTGTGGGGTTTCCAGGAGGCGCTTGCACAACAGCCGATACTAGGTAAGCTGCAGGCCGAGGCAGACGCATTGTCAAAGCAGTGTTGCCACATGTGTTGCAAGGATGAGCAAAGGATATTGGCATTTTGTGTCATTCATACCCAGAGGACGATTTTCTCTTTCTGAATACAGTCAAAATGGAGGGGAGGGCAGGATAAGCATGGCTGTGACTTTAATACACCAGTTATGAGTGGGAATGTGTGCCTGGCATAAAGTCAGTTCATTCAGTAATGCTTATGTTGCTTTTATGTTTGTAGAAAATTCATGAGTGGATCACCACCTAGAAAAGGCTAGGGGCCTTTGCTTTAAGAGAAGAGCTTTGACCTGGTGGTGTGAAATTACTGTGTTTTGGAAATTTTCCCTTTATATCAGAAATCTGCTTTATATCTACCCAGGAGCTCTGACCCAAGCAACAGTCTCTCATGAAAGACAACCTCTAATCACATGTAAGCACAAGTGGAGGATAATATATTTTCTTTCACAAGGATGAGGAGGAAAAGCAGGGACAAACACAACGACTGATAGGAAAAGTCCACTTCTTTTTATAAACCAAATGTCTTCCAGCCTGAGGAGCCGGTGTGTGGCTCACAGTGGAGCGGAGGAGTGCTGGGATGTACGAGAGGGCTTGGAGCCACACTCCTGGGCCTGGCCTAGTGGTGCATGCTCCTTGTTACCTATGGTGAAACACTGGTTGTTTCGCTCTGAAAGCCATTTGCTTTCCACCTATCTACTGTGTCAGTCCTCAGAAAAGCTTGCCTTGGAAAAAATGCCTGGTCGTCAGCCTGGTAACTCAGGCTTCATGTCTCCTCTCTCTCTCTCGACCTTGTTCCCAGCCAGAAGCACATTTGTTGCAGCCCCACAGAGTCCACAGCAGAAATCTCTGCTTTGCCTTCCCTGGAACTGGGAAAAAAGTAGAGCAGTAGAAGAGAGAAATGAGAGGAGATGATGGTGCAGGGAGGTAGCAAAAGAAATGGACAGGAAAAATGAGATCAATGTGTGATCCCAGTCTACAGGATGGGTGTGTGAAGAAAAGGAAGGGACAGGGCTTTTGTCCATGCTAGAGAAGCTCTAAGGAAACTAGCTGGGAGACACAGGAAATTCTACTGGAAAGGTCTCCAAGGCTGAAAGGTGTCAAAAGGCTGTTAGAGCAGGGAGACAAAACAGTATTCATCTTGGAAAATGGGAGGCATAGGGATAGCTACGGCCCTATGGAGAGCTTCACATTTGTTTCTTTACATGGCCCTTGCTTAATTATGCTGTGTACCAGTACTTATAGCATAGCCCTGCTTATGCTACAACTTTAACTTGAGATGTTAGCAAGTGGCTGTAATGGCTGGCCCTAAACCACATGGGTCGAGGCGCCATGTGGCTTTCCTTCTTGGCTAGCACCCAAGAAGGAGGTGTAGCAGCTCCACAGGTCCCAACCCCACCCCTGTCTGCCTGGAGGCCTCCCCATGTCCCGGCCAGCTTGGCGTGGGGGCTGGGAGGACAGCGGTGCTGGTGTAACTGGTTTGGTCGGCATACCGGACCAGAGCGGGTGCCTGGCAGCACTGCTCCAGCCCCAGGGCTGCTCCTCCCGCACCTCCTTGGGGCATGGCAGCAGCAGGGTACCAGCAACCCGTACCTTCCTGGGCTGTTTGCAGAGCAAGGCTGGGCCACGTAGGCGAGGGAGCAGGTTTTCCCTGATGAAGGGCCCTGTGCTGGCACACAGGCAGCGGAAAGCCAGCGGAGCATCAGAGCGAGCAGGAAAGAGTATGTACCAGCACTGGGTCCAGCTGTGGGTCAGCCTGGGCGACTGGCCGAGCAGCACAGCACAGCTATCATGCTTTAGGTGCCTCCACAAGGCCAAGTGGAAGGACGGAGGTGCTTTACGTCAGCCTCCAGCCATGTGTGCATGGGGTCAGTGCACGGCACCGCCTCGGGCACGATCGGGTGCTACAGGCTGGTTTGCAGGGGAGCAGTGTCCTTGCAGAAAAATGACTCTCACAGTCACTCTCTTTTGCTGTCCCAAGTTGCCCTTAAGGGTAGTGGAAAAAGCCAAGGGGGGAGTCCTGTTCTGCAGCATTTTCTCCTTGAACTCCGGAAGGAACGTTGATGTTGCTGTAAATGCAGCAACACACTTCGCCACTGAGGCATTTCTGTGTGGCTGACAGGGATTTTGCCTAAATGTCACGCAGGAGGCCAGAGATATGTGGTCCTAGCCTTAACAGCTTTTTCTGCTCCTCCTGCTCTGAGGACTGGCATGAAATGACAAAAAGGGCATCAGGCAAGGACAGCTAGCCCCTGTCTTCTACCAGTCAAGGTCTCAGTAGGAGATTCCTGCTCTGGAGGTTTTAAGTCAAGGAAGCCTCCTTGGAACAAGCAGAAATACCAAATCCTAAGCCTTGAGCGGAGACTTGGTCTTCACCATTATCAGGCTGGAAGGACCATGCCAGACTGGATTATTTCCTTTTCTTTCTTGAATTCCTTTTGTCTTGAGGCCCTGATGCTGTGGGCAGGAGTAAGTAACTTCCTCTTGGGCCCCTCTTCTTTGGGCTTTTTCACATGCTGTTTGTATCCCGGGAGCAGGCAAACTTCCCACCCCTCTTACCACAGATTGTATTTTTTTAACCCCTGTTTTCCGCAATGCATTCCAGTGAGAGATGTGTCCTGGAAGCATGTTGTCTCAGATCATCCTGCTCTCCACAAGCCAGGACTTGTGGAAAGGAAATCTATTTGGGCCAGGAATGTGTTAACTGTTTGCTGCTGGCTCTCCCATCAGGGGCTGTGTGCTGTGTGTGGGATTTTCCACTGGCTCTGCCTGTTCCAGCTTTTCAGCTGGGTGCGTTTTCCCACAAAGACATGGTCTCTGAAGTGCCATCTTCACTGTTTAGTCACTCAGGTAAAGAAAATGGTTAAAGCATGGTTCTCATACTGTCTCCTTCCTACCAGGCACTTGGCTTTATCTTGCATTATAACTGAGACTACATCTTTTTGAAAAATTATGTATCAGCACTGAATTATTTATAGTCATGTCAAACATTCCTGAGTATATGGGTAAAACCCAGGATAAACTATCCTGGTATGCCACTGATGACAAAGACATGTTTTGCCAGTCAGAGAGCTGACAAAGATGTGATGTAGACAAAGATGTTTTTTGCCAATCAGAGAGGGGGGGGGGTTATTGTAACAAAGTCAAACATATGTCATATTTTATGATTACCTTAATAATCACATATATAATAATATATTTTTTTCAGCAGCAGACTGCAGCAGGAGATAAAAGCCTACAATTATGTTTGTGAATTTGACTGGAGGAGGTTGCAGTCTGTTCCCAGGCCATGTTTGTTCTCTTCACCAAAACAAAGTATTACTTAAATAGAAGGCTAGAGATACCATGCTGCAGCTGAAATATGACCCATTAGAAATGCCTGAGAAACTGCAATTAAAAATTCAAGAAATTTTAAATCATTTCTCCCAAATAAAACTGTGGGGAGGGGAGGTAATTGTATTGGTGCATCAGTTATGAATCCAGATCTTGCTTTGTAGCTGCACATTTTCTTCAGACCCTATTTGCCCTTTTTTTAAAGAATAACACAGGCCTTATACATGTGCATATAAAGTATACAATAATACATTGTTATCCTGCTTGTCCTTTATTAATTTTCTATTTAAAAATCTTCCAGCTCTTGGAGTGCTCATCCTTGTATTCAAAAACTGCTTGGCTTTAGTGACTGCTCTCTCCTGTTCTCAAAAATAATTAAGACCTCCACATCTCTAAATTTTTAATCTCATTTTTGTCTATGTTCTCATGGGTATTGACCAGCCCACTCTCACTGCCCTCCACTAGAGGAAACTGTGATTGACAGATTATGTCTTCAGTTAGAGAAGGTCTCTTGACCCTCTCAACACAGGCATTTAGGCATTCTTACTCCCTGCTTTGCTGTTGAGTTCTCGGTGCATTGCCCACGTGAATGGCCTGGATGGTTGTCAACGGAGTGGTTAAATCTCAGCCAGACCTGAGAGGGTTCAAGTGGAGTCTCCAAAGGCAAGGAATGATAGCCTTTCACCTGTTCTGGTCTTCTCAGTCTTATCATAGCAATGTATGCTTGCTTGGTCACTCCCTTTCAAAAAACAGTCGGTTTGCTAAAAACTGAGATCCTTTGATTTGCTCTACATTTAGGCAAAACCAATCTTGATTCCTGGACTATAGAAATGCACACTTTTCCTTCCACCCTTCAGCTAAAGAAGCGGGGAGAACAAACATTTGAGCAAATCCATCTATAATAGTGTAATATTTTACATGTCTGTTTAATAGACAACTACAGCAGTGAGGGAAAGCTCTTTGATCTGGGTATTCATCTGGATTCCAACAACCCTGTATCTCTTTGGGAATAAATTTCTGCATCACTGACAAGCCACTGCTGGGGAGTCCAGGCACTTTGTGTTGGTTTGTGCTCTGAAGGCTGCTCAGCTTCTCCATGGTCCTGCAGAGTTTGCAGATTGGATTGTGATTTCTTGACAGTTTTAGTTCATGGGTATAAATTTATTTTCTGGTAATGCTTAGACAGAGGTAGAAACTTGCCAGCCATAAAGGAACCATTGGCATCCTCAAAGTCCTGAGGGCTGAGGACAGACCACTGAATGGAAAAGTTAGATAGAGGGTGGGAATATTGGAGTTACTGCTGTTGGCTCTTCAGCAGAGCTGTGTGACTTCTCCCACTGGAGTGAATACTTTTCCCTGGGTTTGTTTTTCCCTTGCTAAAGGGTAATGGTGATATTGATAATGTGCATATGGATTATTCTGCATTGAAAATTTTTGCTGTCTGGCTGGGGTACACTAGTTGGGAGTATACGGGAGAATACACATCAAACTCATATCAGTGCTCATATCATAATTTCAATTATGCTTGCAAAAAAAAAAAATTATACAGCTTAGTCTATTTAGGTAGCTGAGAAAATAACTCCTTCAGTGGTATGAATGGCATCTCCATTACTGAAATATTTTTGTCATGGCTCTAGCAATATATATATATATGCTGGAAAACTTCTTTTAGTGTAGACACACGCTAGAGGAACTGGGTGTCCAGCTCACTGAGAAGGTCACCTAGGTACCTAACTCTCTTAGACACATTTGAAATCACTATCTAAAGCCTGTTTTTTCTCTTTTGAAATGATGGTTTAATGCATTTCTCCATGATCCCCCCCACCCCTGCGAACAATATGGCATCATCTTCCCTCAATCCCAAACCCAGCCTACCTGTTGGTCATCCTGCCTTCAGCGCTGCCCCTCAGACATAACCCAGGCAGCAAAGCTGGGGGAGAAAGCCTGGGCTGGGCTGGGCTGGAAAGTGGAAGGGTAGGATTAGGTTTGTCAACAACAGGCAGCAAAGCCTATGTTTTTAACTGGCAAATAGAGGGACATTTCTCTTTAGTGAATAGACCTGCCCCTGTGATGCAAACGAAGTGGAAGATTTGCAGTGTTATACCAGTGGGTGTAGATTTCAGTTGTTTTAAGATACACAAATCGTAAGCCTATTTTTCTTTTTCTTTCCTGCCTCTGGAGCTAATGCATTTAACTCTCAAAGAGGAGACAGCTGGTTGTTAGCTTCAGCTTCTCTTGATGTTCATTTTCTTTTTAAGTGAGCTTGCATATTATTCTAGCTTAATTAGATCTTCCTCCAGATAAAATCCTTGGAAGG
This sequence comes from Pygoscelis adeliae, assembly GCF_000699105.1. Lineage (NCBI taxonomy): Eukaryota > Metazoa > Chordata > Aves > Sphenisciformes > Spheniscidae > Pygoscelis > Pygoscelis adeliae. Next base: position 7,779,831 of record NW_008824032.1, on the reverse strand, counting down.
GGTCCACCCCTCTCCCCCCATTCTGCTAGGTTTCTTGCTCGATTTCTTTCACATGTCCCTTCCCCTGTGAATATAGCTGAACGTTACGTGGCGTTAATTAAGGATCTCAATTGCATATTCGTCTTTGCAAAGCTTGCCAGTGTGTACAGGCAACTGTGATTGATTGACAGCACACGAAGAACAATGGAGAAACCTTAACAAGGCTTGGCAAAGCAATACAATCGGCGGAGAGCATGCAGAGGGAAGAACTTCACACAAGGACTTCAGGAAAATCTGTCCTTGGTGGCTTTTATTTCCTTAATCAATGGCAGGAAACAGTTCAGCCCTGCTGCAGCAGGTGATAAAGTAGCTCCCCCAAAGCCCACCACTAGATGAAATAACCACATGGCTTGAGGTAGAACAAGCTGTTCTGGAACATGCGGTTGTATGGTTATTCAGGGAAATCTTAAGAAACTGTGATTCTTCCCAGCAATGGCATGGAGCTGGGAGATTTTGGTGTTGGGCTCTGCAGCTGTGCCAGGACAAGGTGCTTGCGATGCTGGTGCAAAGAGTCCTCTCCTAGTTGAGGTCCTGACTAGTTGACCCAAGGCTACACAGGTCAGCCATCTGTTCTGCTGCCATCCTAAGGCAAAGCTTGAGCAGGGCGGAAAAGACAAAGTCTGGATTTACCTCAACTCACGCAGGAGGTCTTCCATAGACAGGGTGAGCTTCAGTTGCAGACACTTGCCGTGCACGTCACGGGAAAAGTTCATCCCGGTTCTGTCCATCAGGCACCATCCACGGGGCTCACCTGTCTCACGTGCTGTGGTGGTCTCTGGTACCACCAAATCTGAGCACCTCACAGCTTCCCTCGCATCTTTTGATGTGGCCAGTTTTGGGCCCCTCACTACAAGAAGGACGTCGAGGTGCTGGAGCGTGTCCAGAGAAGGGCAACGAAGCTGGTGAGGGGTCTGGAGAACAAGTCTTATGAGGAGCGGCTGAGGGAACGGGAGATGTTTAGTCTGGAGAAGAGGAGGCTCAGGGGAGACCTTATTGTGCTCTACAACTACCTGAAAGGAGGTTGTAGCGAGGTGGGTGTCGGTCTCTTCTCCCAAGTAACTAGTGATAGGACGAGAGGAAATGGCCTCAAGTTGCGCCAGGGGAGGTTTAGATTGGACGTGAGGAAAAATTTCTTTACTGAAAGAGTAGTTAAACATTGGAACAGGCTGCCCAGGGAAGTGGTTGAGTCACCACCGTCCCTGGAAGTATTTAAAAGACGTGTAGATGAGGCGCTTGGGGACATGGTTAAGTGGGCATGGTGGTGTTGGGTTGACGGTTGGAGTTGATGATCTTAGAGGTCTTTTCCAACCTTAATGATTCTATGATTCTATGATCTTTGCATTCTCCTCATGTTCCTAAGGGCTTAAAAACTGCTGCAAGCCCTGCTTTATAGAGGAGAAGTGGAGGCACAGAGACGTCACATCTTCAGTTTCCTAAACAATGATGAGAAATCCTGGGGCAGAAGCAGGAATTAAACCTGGGTTTCCCATTGGCGTTCCTTGGGGAATTACCTCAGGGGTTTCCTGCCCACGGGGAGAGGACTATGGCCAGTAGCACATAGTAAGAGGGTGCAGTGGTTCAGGCAAAACACTGAGGAATCACAGCGGTCTGGGATCTGTTATGTTTGGGAGCAGTAGCATAATGCAGCAGCATCAGAAGCTCCTTTCCCTCCATCTGTCACGCCTGGAGTGGCATTTACGCAGACAGATCTCTATGCCAAGGGGTCATGTTACAGCACAATTCTCTGCTAACCATGTTACTGCATGTTTTTGCCTCACCTGTGTACGCAAGTCCAATCCATGTTACAGCTCAGAGGACAAATTCCTTGCTAAAACAGTTTGACCTTATGTATACTAACGAGTAATAACCACTATTGCAGAGGGATTCCCAGGCATGTTCAGTTTTCTGTGCAGAGAGGACTGCTCACACCAATGAAGAAGGCTGCCAAAGTGAGGTGTGCACTGTAAACTATAGTGGGGGATGATGTGCCAACATATAAAAGTTTGCAATATCCTTTTAGCCAATTGCATAATTATTATTTCTTGTCTACTTTACCACCTCCTCCCTGTCCTGCACTTGTCTCCTGAGTTGAGAAGCACAACAGATCAGGTGTTTGGGCGCTGGCAAAGCACTTGGGAGACCTGGAATCAATATCCTTGTCTGCTGCAATTCTTTGCACGTGAGCTGGGCGAACCCCTTGGGGTATGTCTGTACCAGGTGAACTAAGAGCCTGAGAAGTTCTACCTTTTTTTAGGCAACAGATGGATAAATTAACCCAGGGAGAACATGGTATGACTATTTCCCCATCGATTCAGAGCTTGTCTCTTGAAGAGGTTGCCTGGGCTGCAGGGATGGGTCGGCTGCTTATGAAGCAGTTGGTGAACCACTGCGGTTAACAACCCTCACCATTAAGGTAAATTAGCACCAACATAGAAAGTTTTAAATGAAAAATGGTCATATTGGATCACTCTAAATGTCTGTCTAGTCTAGTATCTCTTCATTGGTGGTTGGTAGCAGATGTTTAGAGAAAACTATGAGAAAGGCAAGCATGTAGTCGTAATTCTCTGGTGTACTTGCCAGGCTGTGGGTTCCTGAAAGCTTCCTAAAATCTTGCTGTTTAATAGCGCTTAATAGATCTGTCCGCGACTTTGCCAAATCATTTTTCGATATCTATTTTTGGCATCCACAGCACTGTTGGCAGCAAGCTCCAGAATTTAACTATGCATTTGATGAAGCGTTTCCTTTTGTTAGCTTTGAATCTGCCACCTCGTAACTTCATTTTATGCCATTTCTTCTGCATAATCCTGCCATGTGACCAAACTGCATGGAAGTCTTTCTTCAGTCACCAAGAAACTTTTCAGGCTAGTGTCTGATCTATAGTTGCACGCCTGCGCAACTGTTGTGGTTATGTGTATGTGTCAAGGGAAGATTGTTTTTCACTTAACCAAGTCCATACCAATATAACTCCCAATTTTAAATTCCATTACAATAGCCTGAATAGGTCTGCCGTTGGTTGAACTCTTCTCTCTTCTTGGAAGTAAAAGCTTTGCCAATGTAAAGCACCAATATATGAGTGTGACCATGCTCACACAGTGAGCAGGTGTGGCCAAAAGAGCACATCTTTCAGCCACAGCTTTGTTACAGGTTCTTTTCCAGCACTAGTGAGTTTTACCAGGGAGGTGTTTCTGCTGTGGAGATGGCGTGTTGTCAAGGCTGTGCTCCATACCAGCCTGTAACCCACAGGCAGAAAACAGGGCTTTGCTGCAAGAGTGACGCCAGCAAGGCAGCTCGCCCCTTTGCTGTCCTGACGGGTACGCAGGCCAACAGAAGTCTTCAGTGATCCAGCCTTTGGGGCTAAACCAGCCTGACGGGATGCAAAGTTGTCCCTCAAGTCATTTGAAAGAAAAAGCACAAATATCCTCATGAGGTCCCTTCCCGTGTCTCCCTGCCCAATAACTGTACGAATGACACAATGTTCACTGAAGGCCTGTGCCTATGATTTGCGTAAAAAGCTATGTCCACAAGACCATATCTGACAGTCTGATAAAAAGACTTGATTTTTCAGGAACCCTTGAGTTTCTATTAAAAGCAGTGAGAGAGATGGTGAGTTGTGCTCATTTGAAATTCAAGCCATTTGCTCAGGAGTCTAAATATGGAGTTGGACTTTTATTTTATGATATATTGGCCTTTGTCTTGGGCTGTCCTAAAGCAAACATGATAAGCTAACAACTGGCATAAAATTTTCAGTTACTTTCTAAATGTTACAGCAGCAGAGAACAAAGTAGAATTACCAAAGGGTCAAAGGCATAGATTAGAAACATCATTAAGAAATGGTAAGAATTACTGATAAGTTTTAGTGTCTTTGTTTTATTACTTTCCTGTCTCAGTCAGGTCTGCAAACACACTGATTCATGTTTAATTGAACAACAGCTTCATTGTGAAACCTGCCATTCTTAGCTCCAGTATAGAAAATATCTTTAAAAAATACCACCCCCGCTTTCTAATGTTGTACAGACAAAAAATTACAGCTCATCTGCCATAGGATATACATCACAAGTGGCATCATCTTCCTTAAGTCTCGTTTTCTCCTTCATACGTGGTGTGACAAACAGCAGTCAGGGACCTGTGTGCTGCGTGTGCCTCTGTGCCTCTGTGCGGAAGGGCTGCCTTGCTGACAGCCTGCAACAGGCTCTCTCCTTCCCCCACCGCTCTCCCACTCTCTGTGCACCTCATGTGTGTGCCTTGGTCACGACCAACGTCCTCTGGGCTGGTGTCCCGTAGCTGCAGACTAGGGCAAGGCAGGCGACGCTGTGTGGAGGAGCGTAAGGGTGACCTTCACTTCAAGCTCCCGAAGCCCTGCCCACGCCCTGGGTTGTGCACAAGCAAACACTTCCCACTTCCCTGAAAACAGCACAAAATGAAGCCCGTTCTGCTTCCTTTGGCCATGGGCTATTGTATGCTGCAACATTTGCTACATATGATCAATCGTATATATTTGATTGCTCTCATATAAATAAAAAGGATTAGCTGGCTCAGAGCGTTTGGCCTACATTTCACCATTTTGCTCGTGAAGCTGAGCTGGATAGGAGTGTGAAAAAACCAGAGCTTGTGAAAGCCCTGGTGTTGACACAGTTATGTCAGCAAAAAAAAATTTTTGTCTGGATAACTAATTTCCTTTTGAGGGATGCGTTCCTTTGGTGCTCTTAGCTGTAGCTTCCACTGCTGTACCGGCAAGCCCCATCTCGAGTAGATCATGCAATGCAGAGATGATAGGGTATACAGCCCAGCTTGGCTGTGACTCAGGCTGTTTGGTGCTGGCAGCTACTCAATCTAGGTAGTAGTCTGATGACCTTGGTGCAACTCCTAGGAGTGGTATGCATCTATTGCAAAGTCTAGGCTTGGGGAGAACGCGTGAGAGGCTTCTGACCTGCCTCTAATTTAGGATACTGCAGCCGTGTGCTCAAGAGTGCATTCACCTCAGCTTATTTAAATTCCAACATACAGGGCATGGTGCAGTGGAAGATGCAGTGGTTTGGAGGAGAGTGGATGGTCCTTTAGGTCAGGTGACAGATGCAAGCATGTACGCAGGATGCCCCATGCTATGTAATGTGTCCCTATATCTGCCTCAGACCATGTGAGATTTCACAGGTCTAGCGTCACCATAAAGTTAACTCACCGGAGTGATCTAAATTGACTTAACCAAGGCTAAAAGTGACAGTTCAGTACAGATAAGCCCTTCATTTTTAAGTTGCTTATTTACATTAGATCAGCCTGTGTGAGTCACAGCATCTGACCTGAACAGCCCATTCCACTACCTGGGTAAGGATTTGTCTGGCTTTGTCATTTTTTGCCATTTTTGAACTCCTCATGCAGTCTAGTAGAAGGAGGCTGGAAACTTCTCTGGAAGAGTGGCGCCTTCCCTCCTGCTCTCAGTTTTAACCTTCAGTCATTTTACTTTCAGCCAAAATTGCTGAAAGCCCTTTCCTCCCAGTCTGTGCTCTAAAGATTGTAAAAAACTAATGAGAAAAGCTAAAACTCATTTGCGCAGAAAGAATAATTCCAACTCTCTCCTGTGGCAAAAGAGAGAATTAGGCAAACATAATGCATTTGTTATAGACTCAGTTGAATATGCTATGTTTTATTCAGCTTCATGTAAGGGTACTGTAATAAAGGTCTGGGCCTAAGTCCCTGACAGGTCAATGATGACTCCAACATTGTTTCTACAGGGCTTGTCAGAGCGCTGTATTTTTCCAGATAGAGGACTGGCAGCCTGAGGAAAGGTCCGGGCCCGAGGGATCCTGGCAATAGAGAAGGTGGGATGGGTGGGTATCTATGAAGAGAAGGTCATGTCCACAGATGTCTACCTAATGACTGCACCCAGCTCTGCTGTGGACCCCGTGAGCTTTGGACAGACGAGTCTATCAATCAGGGTGCCAAACATACTATAACTATCATTTGACTTCTGGGTGTTGCCCCCAGTTCTTTAGTAAACATCTGCCTAGTGTGATGACGGTCAAGTCACTTTTCCCATCTCTCATTTTCTGCCTCAGGAAAAAGTAAGAAATAGGCTTCTTGTCCTTAGTATCGTGTTAAGATCCGGCACTGGAAAACTTATTATATGTATGTTCTGAACGTTACTGATGATCCCAGAATGCTGAGACAGTGCAGCATGGTAAGTCTAGTCTGATAAGACTAAAATATTTGTGAGTGAATTACCTACCCTATAGAGGCTATTCTCCATTTTTCTGTCTTGCTAATTTTTGTGCTTTATTCCAATGTGTATTTGAACCTCTCTGCACTGCCCAACCTCATGCTGCCATTTGGGTAGGGGAAGAGAAAAGGCTAAGTTCATGGCTCATGTAACTGCCTTGAAGGTGCCCACCAGGTTGTCCTTTTGGCTCCTGTAGAGTGCCTGAGTCTGGGACCACCCTGTAAAGCTCGCAGGCTTTGGTGTTCCTGTTCCAGCTGCTTTGCTGACATGGTGAGGTAGGCAAATGGAGCCACTGTATGTCCTCAAGAACCTAGATATGGCAGTGACAATCAGAGAGAGGTATTTGAGGTTAGGAGAAATTCGCATTCATGCTGGTGTATTCAGACCCCTGGAAAGGAACGGGGTTTTCCCCTCTTTTTTTTAAGCTGCTATAGACCATCCCCAAGAAGGCAATGACTATGGATTTGCAGAGAAAGGCATGTCTGTCAGAGGGGAAAAAATTATAAAAATGTAGTTTACTAAAAGGCAAATTAATTTCAATGGAAAATATGCATCCAACAAAATGCCTGGAACAATTTGACTGCAGCAAATACCTGACTTTATGCTTCAGTCAAAGATAAGCTATCAGGCTGACTGAAGAAGTAATGGAATGAAATTATACTGTCTGTGTTATGCTGGAAGGGAAGAATAAATGATCCCCAGACTTTGCAGTCTCGAAGGGCTGTGGCATTTTCATGAATTTTCTACGCAGTGCTGCTTGCAGCCAGACAAGACACTGCTAGCTCGCTCTTCCTGTCTTGCCTCTGCTGTGCAGGTCGATTGCAAAGCCTGATGTGGTAGGGGTAGAAAAGGAGTACAGCGGGGCTAGATCCGTAGAAAACATTTCCAGCAATGATAGAAAGGTAGTGGAGAGAAAAGCTGCTTCCCTGAATACTTGTGTATGTCTGGGCACCCCCACTTCTGCTCCTGGCACTTCTTTTGGATGATCCTAAACAAGTCCCTTCTTCTCTCTCTTGAATGGCTTCTTTACAAAGGAAACTGAGGAAAAAGTCATCTAAGTGAACTAAAAGCATGAATTTCAAATAGGTGAATCAACTGCATTAAAGTGGACACCTTTAGTAAGAATTAGGGTGGGCTAAATTAAACGTTCTTCAATTTGCTTTGGAGGTGAAGTATACTGCAGAGAATAAACATACCTTTAAGTTAAAATGCCCACGTGGGGCTTTAATGTGGTTTAATTAAGTTTTTAAAAGTTTAGTTAGCTTGCAAAGTTCATTCAAATTAGGTTTCCAGAGCATCTCCATGTTTCTCCCATAGGCAAACCCATAGTTTCCCCCACTGATGAAATGGGGACCTTTCTACCTTAGAAAAGCAATGCTGCCGGACTCAGTTCATTAATACCTAGAAAGCACTTTGCTCTGTGGGAGGCATGAGGCAAGACGTGCGTAGTTCTCTCCCATGAGTGCAGCAGACAGAAGCTTTAGGTAGCTGCATGTGGCTCTGTGCAAGGCTCCCAGCGGCACCCCTCTCCCAGACGCCTGCCAGCTAGCAAGGACGGTGCTGTCACCCGCATGAAGCTGTACCCGAGACGGCAAAACACCGGTTCTGCTCTTTCTTCTGCCACCAGCTTCCCACGTACCATGCGTACCTACCTGCTAGAAATGGGGCCATAACAATGTATATGCATTTACTTTTTGATGTGCTTTGAAGCCGAGAGGGGAGCGAGGGATTTGCGCGCCTGTTGTGAGCACCTGATGCGGGTGACTTTCCTGTGTCATTTCATTATGGGAACTCAACTGCAGCAGATTCCTGGAAACCTGATCCCTGAGACAAACATGGAAGAACTGAAACAGCAGTATCTGTCCAGTATCTGTCCAGTGCTTCAGACTTTCAGTTCAGAGGCAGGTCAGAGCCTCCCTGACCTGGAACAAGGCTGTCAGTATAAAGATAGCTGCTCTCAGTCATAAGCACCCCGTGGGCCTAGGTGGAGGCAAAAGTTACATTAAACAGCCACACTGCTTTCAGAGTCACATGAGACCTACTGACATGCATTTTCTAAGAGACTGATGACATTTAGAGCTCTTCGAGTAAACTATTTGCTTTCCATTTATAACAGGATATTCATCTCACTGCTTGTCATGGGAATGAAGCACACTGATCACCATCCCAATGACCAAACGTTTGCCGTCTCAAAAATATTCTCCTGGAGAATGAAATACACATCTTCATCATTAAATTTTGTCTCATCAGTAATGCTGGGACAGATTCTCTTACAAAGGTATCAGGTTTAAGAGAGCACCCATCTTACTAACCACACCAGCTTTTTTCCAGATGGCATTCTGAATACATTATAGATCAGGGGCTTTGCTAACCAACCCATTATTCAATTAATTAGCACTTATAAATTAAGTATGTGCCTAGCAGAGTGTGTCTTTCCATGTGGCAAGCCTCTTCTCACAGTGCAGCAAGGAAGGACTGTGAATCAGTCGGTCACCACAGGTGACACGCAGACCACCTCAGTCGGTCATCTCGACTGAAAAATGAGAGGCAATTCCCCTGTGCTAGGAGGCTGCAACCGAAGAAGGAGCTCGGAGTCAAAGATTCAGAGCTCTTTGTATACTCTTATGTTACAGGCTAGTATGTTGTTTGGTGGTGTTGACATGTGGGTGACTGCTCAAATACCACCGTGACAGTAAGATGACCATGTAGCTAGGTACCTCACTCATCAGATGCACTACCGTGTGTCCACTGAAGTCTATGGTCCACTTGTTACTGCACCCCCCACGGGAAGGCTGATCTGTGGGCCCCCTGAGGCTGGTGGTGGCTTACATAGCAAGACCAGAGACAGCTTTAA
>NW_008824032.1:7762999-7770692 GCF_000699105.1 Pygoscelis adeliae | reverse complement strand
ACATATCAGTGCAAAGCCCAGTGCAGGCTATAGCCATTCATGTGTGTGGCTATGAGACCTGCCCTCACCTCTGTGCAGTTGCTGGCCTCTAAAGCTCACTCAGGTGACCTTGCAGAGGCTGCAGTCACACCACCGAGCTGGAGCTCGAGGTGCAACATGCCGCATACAAACTGCTTCTCCAAAGTGAGACACGGACTAGGTTTGGGACTACGCCCAGTGTACTTAGCTGTCAGTGTACTCGCTGGCTTGAGAAATCCTAATGCGGCAGGCTGCTGGCACCTAGGAGGTCACATTGGTCACTCTGTACTTGTCCTGTTCTTAGGCTCTTCTTCTAAGTATTTGCTACTGGCCACAGCTGGAGAAGTCATCCTGGATTAAATGGACCTTTGGTGCATTCCAGGTGTAGCCAGTTTTACGTTCTTACAATCGACAAAACTAGCTAGTAATGAAACTGGTTAGCTAAGGCCATTTTAGTATGGAGGATTCATTTGTGAAGTGCTTTGAACATCAGGCGATAGTAGCTAATCTTTGATTACCAGTAGTGACTGCTTTTTCAAAAGAAAATATGGGTGGGGAAAAAGGGGAATTTCTATTCAGTTCCCGATCCTGGTTGCCTGGGGAATACTTTTAACATGCAGAACAACAGATTTGCATGTTGGTATTTTGGGGATGTTTCCCGTGAGAAAAAAAGTACAGGTCAAAATTCTGCCTGACTTGGGGGTCTTGTCAAGATTATGTCCTCCAAGGGTTTGTGTTATTCAACTGATAAATAGGGTTTAAATAACAGAAAAACAAAGGTATCACCTTATGTAAATAACAGCAGCGTCACTTCATGCGCTGTCTTCCTCTACCTGTCCCATTGTTAGACCAGACGTGATGGAGTGGTTTGCTTATGGTGTTCACTTCCCTCTGCCTGTAACTTGTGGTGTCTTATTCAGCCAGAATTGATAGTTTCTGAGAAACACCTGATGGATCTGTGGACCCCAGTGACACAAGCTCCCATCATGCCTTTGCAGAATAGATCTGCTTTGACACAGGTCTGGTACAAATGTCCATGCCAAATGTATCCTGGCTATCTGAGCAGAAAGGCTGAACTGTGGAAAGTCAAAGCAGATTTTCCAAGGTACAGAAGCATCTAAAAATACAAACTGAGGCCCATCCAGCTTTTCAAATCATCCACACAGGTCAGGTCCTTGACTCCTACTAATTATGAGAAAGACTTCAGTGCTTTTTAAACTCCTATTAGATGTGTGTCTGCCTCCTTTGGCCTGTATGCGAATGCCTCTCAGGCTGTGTGACGTGCTGCAGTCTGCGCAGGACTGGTTAAAAGAGAAAAGGGAATTTCCGACTCCAGCTTCGTCACCACAGCACCAAATTTACATCAGGGGAATGAAGACAGACCGTTCCCGTCACGGCTGCATGATGTCTTTTGTCACGATAACTGGATGTTGAGGACTGGAGAGAGATTCTCCAGTCAAAATGTGTTTGTTTTTTACATGTATTGTGTTATTGTGTTGCAGGTGAGGGAGCAGTGCTGGTCATCGCAGGACGTTGCAGTGGAACCAGACAACTCAAACCAAAGCAAAGAGCACCAAGAAGCCCACAGTGGACAGCAGGCTTCTTGGTTTGCAGAGTCATCTACCTTCAGTCAGTAAGAACTTTTAGTGTGGACAATGCTGGAGTAATCTTTAAAATTATCACAGACATCTGTGAGTTGTTTTAGGGAAAGGACCTCCCATGAGGAGGAGGAGAAAGGCCTCTGGCAGGCACTGTAAATCATGTAGCCTCCCACTATGGCCCTGACTGAACAATTAAAAGAAGATGTATAGGAACAAGTCGAACCCTAACTTACCATTCCCACTGCCAGCTCCTGTGTGGTGCTGCTGAGATAAGTCTTGTTCCTCATGGCTAAAGATAGAAATGTTTTTCCACTCTGATTTTGTTTTTCTTTTTAAACTCTATTAGAGCAGGCCTCAAAATAGTTTTGGAGTTTATTTAGTTCTTATTCTTTGACTTGGTTTCATGCTGGGCATCCCAGACTGGCTGGCCCTGGAGACAGCAGAGCTCTAACTGGGGCAGATGAGGAGGCTGGTGCCCAAATAAAACCTGCCATCAGAAACCCCTTACGAACCATGGTTAGGAGCGAGTGGAGAGGGAAGCCTTGTGATCTTGCTGCCAAGACAGAAAACTAATGACAGCCTGTTTTAATGCTGCACGGTGCTGCTATATCCAGCAAGAGCTGAATGGGGACCATTTTGTTTGGACCAGCAGGGGTAAAGCCAAATCAGTCCCCCAGACTTGCAGCTGCTGGCCACACTGGGAGCTCACGTAGCTGCCTGAGCTTGGTGGCTGCATACCAGGAAGCTGGCTCCCACTCCAGTGAGGGCTCCAGGTTCCCGTTGTCACAAAACATGTGCAGTTCTTGCCAGCTTCATAGCTAGTTCCTGGGTAATGCTTCTTCCCTGTGTGGCGGTCACTTCCAGATGTGCCAAGGAAAACAGGGTGGACTTCGTGCAAGAAAGTATTTTCGTATTATTTTCAATGAGGAGACAAGAGTCATTTTTCCTGCATCAGCCAAAAGGAGAAATTCTGGCAATATGCTTTGACTGCTGCTGCCTTCACAAGTTGCCTTTGCCTCCATCAGAACAGTGTTGATAGCTGGCAGGTTTCACTACTGGTGGTTGTGCTCAGCCAGAGGAACTCTATATCGTCCACCAGAAGTATTTATCCCAGTTATCAAACACCAGGCACACAGCATGTTGTCTCTTACTGCATCCCCCTTTTCTGTCTCCACCTGCCAGCCAGTCCACCCCAGAAACCATCCCTTTTCCTGCACCTAGTCTCCAGTTCAACATGCAGTGAATCTTTTCTCGATCACTGAGCATATAGGCCTTCTCCTGCCAGGATTAGTCAAAAACTTACATCAATTGGTCATTGTTGCAGGGAAAAATGGCTCAGCTCACGCAGGTTAAGCCAAATCAGGATTGAAATGGTTTATTGCTTTATTAAGGACATGTAATTAACTGACAATCAGTGAACTATACATTCAGGATCTATGTCAGTAATACAGCAGTTCAACCATAATGTTACACACTTAGAAAACGGTAATAAATTCCTGCAAGTTCCTAAACACACTTCTGTAACTAATCCCCAGAAGTTCTCATCCCACACATGCAGGCACCCACCCCCCCTCTCACTGGCAGGGGGGTCACTTCTGGGAGCGCGGGTCCCCCCACTTATACCCCGCTCCCACTGGGGTTGTGGCCACTCCAGCTCTAGGGGTGCCCACACTACTCCCTACAATCAGGTAATGCACCCGCTGGTGTGAAGGCACCCCAGCAGATCACCCACACACAACCGAAGTGTGGGTCCCTACATGCTGCAGCCCACAGGGTCAGGCCACGCGCTGGGTGCCGGCTGCTGACGGTGTCTTATGGATGGGGAAGCTGCTGCGTCTGGTCTCGGCAGAGGTTGTGATGTGCCAGACTGGGTTTTGACTGCTGCTTTGTTCCCAGTCCAAGGCCTCTCCCTGCTCCATTACAAATTTTTATGCTTCTTTTATACAGCTATTCAGACAAACTCGTTCTTTGTTTCAGAATTATCTTTTGTCATTCCCTGGTTACTGTTTAATCCAGCTGATGGCTGCCATCCTCTTTCGCATGATCAGTTGTTTCCCTCTTCAGCATGATCAGTTTTGGGCAAATGCCCTCTCAGACACTTTCGGGTTTTCCATCCGCACATGCTGTTTACACTCGCTTACCTATCTTAACAGCTGTTGCTTGCCACATCATTTTGCTAAGGGTGAGCTGTGCAGGCACCTCCACAAGTCATATTACACAACTATCAAACTGATACTAAAGAAAAGAATACTGGCCCCATGGCTGGATTTGGGGGGAGGTTATTTCTATATATATTTACTTTCTCAGTGCCTACCAGTTCATGATTTTTTGAATTTAGTTACCTCAGCTTGCACAGCTATATGCACTTAATCTGTTCAAATGCAGTCATTGTGCTCAGAGGACCAGCCACATATGTCTATAAGCCTAATCCCTACTGACCCCACATCTGGGGGAGGACAAGGAGGGGAAGGAGGAAGACTTGAAAGCTATTTTTGTCATACCGTGTTCTGGGAGACTACAGACCCTACTTGAGCCAGCGTAATGTGCAGCAGCCCCTGGGCGGGCTCTGTTTCTCCTGAACCTCCCAGGCAGAAAATCGGAGGACAGTCCGAAGGCAGTGCCCTGCAGGACCAGGAAGCTGGCGTGGGGACCGCACACCGACACTCGCCTCGCTGAAGCACTGAGGGCAGTTCTCAAGGGTCGCTCCTCTCCCCTTTGAGGCCCCTTGCAGCTCCCAGAGAGGTGTAAAATGCCCGTGTGCCACCCGGCCTCTCGCTCGCAGTCTGCAGGGCAGCGGTAGCTCTCCTCAACCGTTTTGTTCCTCGCCCTCTCTCACCTGTTGTGTGTGATGCAGGCTTGGTGCCAAGCTCTTGAGCAGCTGCCCCTTTCCAGCTCCCAGGCATGCCAGCCTGAGGACGCCCAGCCCTCTTTGTTTGCAGTGGCAGCCCACGAATAGTAACTACTTGAGGCCATTTTGCACACTTCTGTCATCTTATAATTAGCACCTGGTCTTGCAGTCTGTGAGAGTCCCTCCCTGCCCCCCCCCAGGGTGCCTCTCTCCTTCCTCTGCCGCATATCGCAGCATCATCCACAGCCACCTTCAGGATGTTTCTAGATCACACGTTACTTAAAGTTCCTGCGTGCGGCCGTCAGCCGCACAGCCTCATTTTCCCCCACAAATGGCATTAATGGGCAGAACAGCCACCAAGCTGGACAAATCTTCACTTTGCTTTGCTCTGCGCTGGGCCCTTCTCTTCTGCCACTGCATCAAAAGTAACTGTCCACCCTCCTGCCCTGTAGTGAGACACCTCTCCTTGCCCTAGATGCTTTCTCCCAGTCCTGCAGGGCTGGAGACCCAAAGGAAGCAGGGATCTCACTGGTGGCTATGCCCAAACCCACCGGAGAAAATCAGTGCTGTTCACATGCTAACTCCTCAGGGCAGCAAGATAAACCCTTAACAACTTCCATCTTGCAGGTTGTTCCTTCTTGGGTGCCGGTGCACAACTTTCCCCAGCCCCATCCTTCCTCCTGCAGCTAATCTCCTGGACATGGATCGCTTTGCACATTTTGTTCTTGGCAGTTTCGAACGTTGCCTCAGGCCCTTATCGCCTTAAAAAATCAGATCATATAGTGGTGGCCTTAGAGACGGCCTGATTGATATCTGAGCAGCCAAACAAACAGTAAATTTGAATAAAATTCGGCACCCCGTTGCCTATTAGTTCTGCCAATTCTGAGAGGATAATTCACCGACATCAAGTAAAGTGCGTGTCCTGAGCGTGCATGAGACTGAGGCTTCGGGTGTGTAAAAGAGTTTGCAGGAACGGTGTGTGACCTTCATGAAGGGCCTTTTGCCCATTCCAGATCCTGCACACCCCAGCCCCTGCAGTCGCAGGGATTTGGTATCGCTGGCCACTGCCAACCCAACAGGACTTCTCTGTGTATTCATACAGAAATACAGACGCTTGCAGAAGAGGAGAGAGTTTCCCAGTGATCCTTAAACAAACACTGATGAAGCCAGGAGCTCCTGCAGCTCAGCTTCCACCAGCACCACTAGAGCCTGTAGCGACGGTGAGAATGTGCTCAGAGGAGGATCGTGTTTCTGGGTGGCCGTTTACCATGTAATCGTGATACAATTATTGAGATATTCTCTAGCCACTTTCTCCAAACTCATTCTCCGTGGTCTTAGGAAATAATGCTGTGGGAGTGTGTACTCCCATTCAAAGCTTCCCTGATTTTAATATCACCATGAACCTGCCCAAATACCCCATGCCTGTTTTATTTTGGATGACCCCATTGCTCAGGCAGAAGGCAAGGAGGGAAGGGCTGCACTGACTGCTGCTTTTCCATGTGCCCTGAACCAACTTGTGTGGTGTTTTCCTCTGCAGACTAGGTGAGCCGAGCCCCGGCCCGCGGATAATGCCAGACAGAGCATCCAAGGGTAGGCTGTCTGATGAGTAGACTTCATGCCTGGGTGACACTGCCGCGCACCCACACATAATTCCCAAACTGCTGCCTTTTGTAGGGTAGCATACCTAGGCCACAAACCGTGCCCAGGGCATTAGAAGGGGAGTTGGTTCAGTTCCCCAGTGGCCAGGGCAGACCTGGTGGCCCAGCAGCCGAGAGAAACTGCCTAGTTGGCTACAGTGGCAACTGTGCTGAGGTCTGGGAGTTAAAAATGGGTGTTTTTTTCCTCCAGCAGCGCTCGTCTACTTATTGGCTTGTTTTTAATCACAGCCACCTTAACTTGTAACTGATACTGTCCTCCCTGCAGCGTAGATGATGTTCGCTTGGGTATCAGATACGGCTGTCTGTATTTGCTTTTGTTATCACCCACCATCAGCAGGTCTCCAGCTCTGACCAGACACCAAGGAAAAAAGAAAGATGCCATTTATCCTCTTCCCTCTAGCTGATCAGCCCTTTTCAATCACATAAATGCCACTGAGAGCCGATTCTCCTAACTTAGGATGAAAATCCATGTGGCACACCTGGCTCCCTTTGATCATGCATAATGTATCATGGAGCGTTCAGCAAACCAGACACTCCCAATTAAACACACACGCAGCCTTCTAGGCACACGACCTCTCTATACCCCCTGCGTGATACCTGTCCTCTTTCTAACCCACAAGCCTGCATGGCTTTGAGGAGTCTGGTCGTATGCCTACAGCTAAGGAGGCCATGCTCGGCCGCTGCCGTGAACGGTGGCACGACCTTGAGGGTATCTGGCCTGTGCAGACCCCGTGCGGCTCCAGTAGGCTAAGGCTGCTGGCCTAAAAAAGCAGGTCTCGGTTGGTTGCTTCAGGGGCTGGTTCTGGGTTGTAGCCATGGGTCGCTTGGAGACGGGTGCCACATTACGACTTGTCCCCTGACTGCTAGCTTAACGGCATAGGGAGGGTAGGAGATGATGGTGGCCGGACTACTTCTCCTTGAGGTCCGAGAAGAACATGCTGAGGCTGGTTGGTTGGGTGGTCCTCAATTTCAGGCTAAGTCATTCTTGCAGGTAACTCCCAGAAGAACATGCACCTGCGAGGAGATACCGGGAAAGGCCCAGCTTACCATCATCGTGATTCCCAGACCAAAAAGAAAAAGGAGGATGGAGTTAAAGTTGAGAGAACATGTCAGTAGCTTAAGGGCAAGAAAATACGCAGAATACAATATTGCAACCAAATCGGAAAGTCAGACTTAATCTAAATACGCTTTGGAAACATGGTGGTAAGGATCACGTGTAACTTTAGCTGTCCTGTAGCAGTACTGTGGGATCAAGGCACGTTAGTTACCGGTGATCACACAACAGATTAAAACGATAGTTTTAACGGTGCATTAAAACGCCCTTTTCCTTTTTTTCCGTTTTCCTGCAAGGTTCAAGTGTAGGATTGGTGAGACCGGGTCAGCAGGATGAATTCCCGGGTTGAGATACCGAGGCCCCTGGCGTGCTGGCCTCCCTCAGCTCCTCCCTGGTGGGACACAAGGTAACCCCGCACGCCGCTCGCCCCCCGCGTCCCCGGGAGAGCCGTGCTGGACTCCGTGAAGCGCCGTGCGGCAGTGGTGTCGCGGCCCGCCGGGGCTGCGGGGGAGCC
>NW_008824032.1:7744802-7761126 GCF_000699105.1 Pygoscelis adeliae | reverse complement strand
GGCCGGGGGTGAGGCGGGGGCGGCACCCGGCCCCGGGATGGAGCCCGGGGCGGGCCGACCTTGGTGAGGGCGCCTCGTCCTTGGGTCTCCTTCCTTGGCGGCTGGCCCGGCCCGGGAGCATCGCCGTCGGGGGAGCCTGCCCTCCCGGCCGTCACCTGCCTTGGACTTCGGGGTGGCTTTTCTTTTTTCCCCCCTTTTCTCTGGATAAAGGAAACTGAGCTAATTTTGCCTCGTCGAGAGAGAACAAGTGGCTTTTAATGCCTCTGCAAGAAGGAAATGGCTATATGTGCATTTGTGTTTTAATGCTTGTGATGTATTTATTAGGTGCTGTGCAAATAACGCTTAGATTAAGAGGCTTTTAACGTTCCCGTTATGCAAATAGACAGTCTTCCCGTTGCTGCCAGCCACAGCTGGTGTGCCACCCTTGCGATGTTGAATTCGGCTCCTGTTGTAACGGGTCAGCTGGAGGTGCCACATCCGGAGCTGCCAGCTTTAGCTCTGGCAGGCGGGCGGACTAGAGCGGGCTTCTGCTGTATCTTTACGTGAGCAGAATTGGGTTGTGGGTGCGCATGGATAGGTATTTTCTGCTCCCGAGGCACCAGGCAGCTGCGCAGTGCTTCAAATGTGGAGGCTGAACCAGGTCCTTCTCCCAGAGTGCCTGTACCTGTCTGCCTAGGACTGATTTCCATTTGTGGAGTCGATCTGCAGGCTGATGATCCGATTCCTCTGTTATAAACCTACCTGTTGCGGGAAGCTTTCTTGTTCAACCCTGTTGTGCTCCGTCGCTAGACCTGCTGTGTATTTTCTGAGACCTAGGAGTGGTTTTGACCTTTAAGGTGTCTTTGGTGTTAAGAGCATCCTGGCTGGGAACCTGATTAAATAAGCTACCTCCCAGCGTTTGCCTTTTGATATTACAAAACTCAAAGGCGTTACGCTGCAGACAACAGCATTAGTGTTTGGTTTGTTACAACAGCACCTCCTATGACCGTGCTCTGGAAAAAATTTCCACACGTCCCTGACGTCACAGCCATTTGCTTTACGCTGCCTGGATACCAAAGAGTGCTTTTAACTCCTGGAGCACCACGCTACCGCACCCAGCTCTGCCCGCCAGCCCGGGCTACTTCTCCTGCCTCCGGTGCACGTGAGGAAGACAAGAGGATGGAATGCCTTTCTGACAGTGTCCCTCAGCCTCCGTGTCGCTGGCTGTCCTTCCTGCTCGCCTGTTTTTCATAGGCTTGAAAAGAAGACAACCAGAACTGCCTGCTTCCATCAGGAGGCTTCTCCACTGATGGAGCTCTTTTACGATGGGGCTGAGGAGAGAGGAGGAATACTTCCACTTACTGCTTCCTCCCCTTCTCTTGTAGCTCGTCACTTCAGGTCCTTCAAATAAACCACCTCCTTTTCATCTGCAATTAGATGAGGACAGTCCGAGATCAAGCAGGCTCTCTTTCAAGTACTCTTTGGCCTCTGCACTGTCCTGCTTGTTCCTGCGGCCTGATTAGCATATAGTTGCTTGGCATGAGCTGGCTTATCCTTCCCGTAGGCAGCCTGGTGATGCCTAGTACAGCATGTTACTGTGCAGTTAATCAGTTGAGGTAATCCTTGTAAACTGGTAACTGATACCCAGAGTCTGAGCCATGCTGTGTCTCCAGGCTCATCTCCACCCGTGCCCCCTCGCCCCCCCCCGATTATTCTAGGCATCTCCCTTTAGACCAAAACTAAATTCAGTCTTTTGTTATTATGTAATTTGCTTTTTAATTGGTATGAGCAGCGCTCATACCCAAAGGAGCGCCTTTGTAGACATACAAGACTGGTAAACCTGTAGTACTGTGACATGTCTGAGTACTTTCCTACGTTCGAGATTGAGTATTGGGCCTGAATTCTGCTCCTGTTGTCTTTAATGGAGGCGATAGCCTGAATTACTAGGGGAGATCAGGCTTTACAATTGCTTGTAAACCTGAATGTACCATTTACTGTAGACTCTCCTAGAAATAGCTTTGAGGCCCAGAGCTTTGTGGAATGGCTGTCATTCAGAGCACGCCCGTAGCATGGCTTCTTGCCATTGGGCACTTACTTCACTGAAAGTCTGTCACCTGTGACAGTGTGTGATGGTAGCTTTGGGTCAGCCGAAGAATCCTTTAAAATATGGAAGAACATGGTTTAATCTTCATGTTTTACAATCCTAAATGCTGATTCATGGATTTCGAGGTTTTCAGGGGCTCATGCTTCCAGCCCCTCAAACGACTGGAATGACTTACATTTTTGTGTCTGTCTGCATCAGGGCATAATCTCACTGTTAAATACATGTCTCTGCAGCAGGGCTTGCCATCTCAATTCAGTGTGCTGGGCTCTTCCTTGCAAGTGGCAAAGGTTGGAAATTTTGTCCTGAAATGTGACTGCCTTGAGGGCTTGATTTGATTCCTCTTTCTGTTTGTTTCCTCTTGCAGTTAAGATCCTCCTCTTCTATGTCATCTTCTACGGTTGCCTGGCAGGTATATTCATTGGGACCATCCAAGTGATGTTGCTCACTGTCAGTGAATTTGAGCCCAAATACCAGGATCGAGTGGCACCTCCAGGTAACTAAATAGGAGGCCCATGTTTGACTTAATGCAAGCTGTTCTGGGGAGGCGGGTTGGTTACTCACCTCAAGAAGGAGGATGAAATAAGCATGTTGTTGCTGTAACACATATTTGTAGGGGGTGGGTATGTTCTCAGCCTTCTGTGTTAACAGTACTGGGGCTTGAAGGCACAATCCTGCTAGAATTAAAGGTTGCATCACATGAAATGTGCTTCCTGTCTGAGAGGAGCTTGAACCTGGATTGCTGCTCTTCCCTACCCTTAACTTGAAGCAATGGAGTGAGGCTAAGAGGCTTCATTTGGGAATGAGCTGTATGAAGAAGCTGGGTTCGGTTTTTCTTTCTTCATGGCCACTGTGTTCCCATGGGTAAGTGAAGGGACAAAGGTAAAATGTTAGCTTTACCTGTGAAACTGGGGTGCACAAGGAGAACCAAGGGGACCGTACCAATTGTGGGTGTGCTTACTGAATTGTATTAGCCAACACTGAACTACACTGTGTGGTCTAGGGGAGATGGTAGCATTTACTAATGGGTATTTCAATTGAATGTGTCATGGGAGGTTAAATGTGGGTCTTGTAGTTGCTGATGCATGACCTATCTTTACTAGACAAAATAAGTCTCTGCTCAAAGTTAAAATGATCACTTGAGCAGTGTCTGTGGCCAGCCTGCCTTGGGTAGGGGCAAATGGAGTAACTTGGGTAGGGGCAAATGGAGTAACTAG
Organism: Pygoscelis adeliae; assembly: GCF_000699105.1. Classification (NCBI taxonomy): domain Eukaryota; kingdom Metazoa; phylum Chordata; class Aves; order Sphenisciformes; family Spheniscidae; genus Pygoscelis; species Pygoscelis adeliae. The sequence goes on along the minus strand of NW_008824032.1, from coordinate 7,757,829 downwards.
CCCTTGCCGCAGGTTCCCTGCTCTGCCTGTCCAGGCTCTGCTGCACTATCTGATTCCGGCTGCAGCCAGCGGCTGCTCAGAGTGTGGCGGGGGAGCTGTGCAACTGCTGCTTTCCCACATTACAAATGACCTTGAGGCTGCTTGGCACTGGGGATGGTAACGATCTGTCTCCAGTTGCTCTGTAAAACAGTTCAGAAGCTTTTAATAACAGTGGTATTTAAGTGACAATTGTGAGGCTGATGGCTTGTAGCTGCAGAAGTTGGCTCTGGTGTCACATGGTGTCTTACAGCCCCACTGTCTGCAGTGCTATGCTGTGATTATTCCCTGCTCTAACAACACAGGGAACATTACCATCACCAAATGAAGTTATATCTCAGCAAAGAATCATCTTTTTCAGATAATTGCTCTTCCACCAGCACTTTTTAAAGACAGAACAGAGACTGGAACTGCCGCATTAGCGTGTGGTGCTTCTTAATGTACCAGCATGGCTGGGGTAAATGCTGTCTTAAGCACTGAAGGTGGCTGTGTTGGTCTCTGCAATGGTCTCTGACATTTGCAGGAAAGACTAAACTGTCACTGATGCTGCCCAGAGCTGTTAGCCACATTGGCTTTTCAGATGCAGCTAATGGTGGAGTAGTTGTTATTTTAATAATGTGTTTTTCCCCGACTGAAGCCCAGTGGTCTCACCAGACGTGAAGTAATTAGCGAAGAAGCCCATGGATCTTGGGTCACATCCAGATAGACCTGCTGTTTAGCCTGATGTCACATAATTAGTCGCTCTAGGTAAACTGTTTGCTTTCTGTGTAATAGCAGTTTGCAATTCTAATTTCAGAGCAACTCTGTGGTAAAATTTCTGTGTAGGATTTCAGCCTGCACAGGATTTTTATTCATCTTAATTGCGTACTGCAGAAGTTTTTCTGGGGCTTATCCTTTTTTTAACCAAAAAAGGGAACTGAATTTCAAGATGTTCTTGTAGCGTGTGCTACAGAAATCAAAATGGAGGAAGAATGAAAAGGTCATCAGGGATCTTTGTAACGGGCTTTCAGGACGTGTACTGAAATCAAGGGGAACAAAATCCAGCTCCTTGAATATATGACAGTAGGCAGCCCAATAAACAAGGGTTTTGAACCAAGCTGTAATGGCGCATGCGTACAACTTCGAGGAGGTACCAGTTAATAGCACAGGGTCCTTTGCAGGGCATCATGTGACAACTCTTTCTACAGATGTGGACAAGCTAGGGGTAAGGTGTGGTGGAGACTGGCTCTTAACATCGAGTCCGTTCCTCGTCCAGTAGCACAGCAGTCATTAGACCACAATGAGTCAAAAATAGCCTTTTAATGTGGGCTTTCGGAGATTGATACTGTAGTGAGTTGCTGCACTGCTGTGTTTGGGAGGTCAGCAACCCCTGGATTCCCCTGCTGCGAAGGGCTTTCCCCTGCGCTGCAAGCATGACTGCTCTTCTGGCAATGAACACATGTTCATTGGGCTTTCGTTGCCCACACGTGTGGGCATGTTCCCTCCTGCACTTGGTGAGCATCTAACTAGAATTTTCTGTGATCCGGGACCCCGGCAGACTGTGAACTACATAAAACAGGGTGTTATGCAATTCTAATTCCTGGTTCTTGTGGGAAGATTTGCAAGACAAGTAAGTATATTGGCACCTTGATAGAGCCCTGGGTTTTCTAGGAAGCTAGAAAACGTGGGTTTATTCTTGTTACAGTGTGCTCTGTCAATGGGCAAGTCGCTGCTGTGTCAGTCCAATATGGCTGGGAAAGGGGACACTACACTTCCCTTCAGGATTTGCAGGAGAAAATGCTGTAGGGGCTGCTATAATATCATTCTTGTTCTGAAATACAACAGATTTCATAACAGCAGCAGAACCTGCAGGATGTTTTATTGAGTTATTGACATGGGTATAACACTGAAAGCCATAAAGTGCTATTTTTGTAGCCAAGTGTCGTTACTATGCTAATTGGTTTCTGCACCGAACACAACAGGAATGTTATACAGGGCTTCAGGGCAAGCTGAGTTTTGTACCTTTCCATGATACTTTTTTCCTCCTCTTTTGTCTTGGGGTGGGGGAAGGGACAGTGCAGTTCACTTTCTTGTCCAACTGTGCCATTGCGACAGCCCCAGCTCCCAGTTCCACGTGTGCTGCAGGCTCAGACTCTGCTTTAAGCACAGAGGACTTAGCCTGCTAATAGGGAAGGATGAGGATATTGCCTCTTAAACACAGTATACTGAGCATTTAAAAAATACTACTCCATTCCTCTCCTCCCCTTCCCCACCCCAATAGAAACTGGGCTGTGTATCCTGCCATCTTGTGGTGTGCATCCTGTGAAACACAGCGTCCTGTCGCTAAGGCTGCTGTAGGGGGGAAGAGAGCTCACTGCTGCCTGAGGCTCTTTTTAAGTGGCGGCTGGAAGAATCCCTGCTGGAGCCAGGGGATTTCGGGTGTCCCCCCTTCAAGTGCTGCCTGGCCATGATGTGCCTGGGCAGTGAGCGTATCCTGGAAAAGGCTGCTCTGGTGTGTATTCCCCACTTGGCTTATTTAGCTCTGATAGCAGCAGGGAGGTGGCAGGAAAGCCCCAAGGAGTGTATGCCACCTCCTGTGAAGCAGCACTTTCCTGCTTCTGTCTCTTGTTGTCTCAGTACCTATGTTTGGAAAAATCTGACTCTCAAGCTCCAGGGATGTTATCTGCCAAGCAGGCTTTGCTGCATTTGTAGAAAACTTGCACCTGCTTTTTGCACTTTGGGGATGAGGTAGAGGGTGGTGACTAGAAGCTTGGAAGAACATCGCTTGGCATGGAGGCTTTTGAAGTCTATCCTCATTTAGTGAGCTGGGGGGTGGTAAATAGAAATGGTACAGCGATCACTCAATTTGTCATCTGTGTCATCCCAGGAATGTTCAGACTCATTCTGAACCAAGATTTTACAGTACTTGGAAATGAGCATTGCATGATGAAGCAGGAGTGGTTACTATGGACTTACATAACCCATTCCTAATAACAAGCCTGACTCCCCACTTCTAGTTTCTTTTTCTTCACCCTCAGGACACTGTTTTTCCTGAGGTCTTGCTCCTGCAGCTTAGAATGGTAAAGTTTATGTGGAAAATCTGGTTATAAATGAAGTTGAATAAATGTGATTTTAATCTGCAGTGGTGTTTTGGAAGTGGAACTGTAGCTGAAAAAAAAAATCAATTACTTTACATGCTTTTTTGGCTTTTGGTATCTTTGTACATCCAAGAGTTAGAAACCCAATAGAAGGTGGTGTCTGCTACCGGGTCAAGGCATCACTCATCATTATGTGGACAGTGTCAGTCAACATGGTGCTATCTTCACTTTCCTAGCAATGCACTCTAAGAGCCAATTGCAGAAATTTTCTAAAGTAGTTTGTCAGTATTTTAGCAATAAGTTCCTTGATTCTTCTACATGTGAAGAACAGCATCACCACACGTGACACCATGGTGCATCTCTGTGGTAATAGCATGAGATGCAGAACTGTGGCAAACACATTATAGTCTGAAGATGCGGAGAGGGCTGTTTAGACCCCTGGCTATGGAAGCACTTGAGGCTTTGTTTCTCCCCCCCCCATAGGGCTTGCTTATGCATGGCTAAGAAGCTTAGTCGTCCCTGTACTTTATTGGAGCCACATACTTCCTTAGGTGTCTAGCAACCCACTGGAATGGCTCAGATTTGTAACTTTTTTCTTGTCCCTACTTGCTTCTGTTCCCCTAATGGGTATGAGAGAAGGTTTCAGAAAGGTTACGGATGTGTTCTGCAGAGGTTACATACTCTGGTCAGATCAAATCAACACTTTTTTTTAAACAAGATTGCTTAAGGAGGGTTCAGTGATAGTGCTGTTCTAATAACAGCACTGAAGCTTTTATTCTGGCTATGGGATGTACAGATGGAAAACAAGGAAGGAAATGACAGATCTGTGCTTAGGGCTTTGTCTGGTCAGTTGCAGGCATGTGAGAATAGAGGTTGTGGTGGATTTACCTCCTCACTTCATAAGTGAAGCTCTTGTCCTGAACAAAGTACCTGCTATACCAAAGCTCAGTCTGGTTCATCCAAGTACCCGTAAATGCCCAAAGTTTGTCTGAAAGCAGCCCAGCTATGGCCACAGGCTGCGTCTACCTGGCAGGAATGGTTCTCTTGCGCTGGCCGCTGGAGCAGCTGTATGGAGGCGCTGCTTGGGCTTCAGTGCTGCTCTGCGAAGATTTGCAAGACAGGGATGCTTGGGATGGGCAATCTGTTCTTCCAACCAAGTCACTTGTCTCATGGGCAGAGGGTTGGCTTTGGACTGTACTGTCAGGGGCCAGGCTCTCCTAACCAGAGAACAGGGATATTCTGCTAGGTGGATTTTTCACACCACAGGGTGTATATCGCTGACCTGCCCTTCACCTTTGCCATGTCTGCATGGGTGCCTTTACCCATTACCTTGGACAAGGTAAAGAACTAGAGGTGGGGAGTTCCTTGGGTTTAGAGGTCCTGAGCAAAACTAGTAATTTAACTGCCTGACCGAAGCTTAACAAGCCTGGCCAAGCTTTCTTGAATTTTATATTTATACACTTGAATGACACACCTGTAACTTGAACTCTGGAAAAGGCAGACCCAGGAGAGGAACCAAGGCCTGCCTTCGCTGCAATTCCAGATAGCCACTTCAAGTGACTCTGAGCCTATTGCTTCCCCGCTGAGTGGTAACATGAGGAGGGTTCGGCGGGATGGGATTGAAGTCCCTTACTAAAATTGAACCTGGCTTATTTAGTTTATATATGTTTATTTATAACCGTCTGTGAAGCGAGAATGCAAGTAATTGCTTGAAAAGGGGTTGAAAGCCACTGACTTTGGAGGGTAGGACATAATTCTGCTAATGGAGTAGTAAGTTGCTTCTAAACTTTTAACACTCAACCTGGTCAATCTGTACCGGAGGGAGTTTTGAGCAGTTAAAGCTGCTTCCTGGAATAAAACTTGAAACCCTGAGCTACTTGCTGGGTGTCTCGCTATCTTTGGCTACTAGGAGCTGCGTTTAGGGGAACAAAGCTAATCTTTGTCCTAGGTTACAAATTCCGTGAGCTGTCTTGAGGAGGGACTAAGCAGAAGCACTCAAGTGGCTTTGGAAAAATCGCTGGAGTCACAAGCTCCTGTGGGCTGGGGCCAGCCAGCTAAGCTGCCTGAGTTTTTGCACCAGGGGAACTTGTTGGCAATAGGCCTGTTCTGAAAGCTGTCAAAGCAAATGCTGACCCCCTGCTCCTTTTTCTTGTTCTTGCTAAAATGAAGATGACAAACTGCACAGAAGTCAAGACCTCAATGATTACAGTGGCTGTCACAAAAGCAGCGTGAACTCCAGTTCCCATTACTTAAGTTTAAAGTGTTAGCCATGCATCAATGCGTTCAATTAAAATGTGACCTAAACATCACGCAGGAGCAGCTATTTCCAAGTCCCGTAATGAAAAGCAAAGGGGTTGGCACTTTTCATCATCTGTAGGCATTACTTGTATCTAGTCCCTTCTTTTCTCCGTGCATTCTTTTTCTGTTCATCCTCCTAAAGTCAAAAGCGGAGCTAGTTACAGAGCCCAGAATCTAGGGCAGTCTTTTAAGGATCTCTCCTGTGTGGTGGTATTTCCTACTCACCTACTCGGTGATGAGCTGCTGATTAGAGAGCTCAGAAGGCTATTTCTGCAATCAAATACCTGCTCACGGAGTGAAAAGACCAGAGAAAGTGATCAGGCTGACGAATTTACCGAGTGAGAAAATGTCTCCTGCCCTGCATCCTACAAGGGAGACTACACAGAGGCAACGTGGATTACAACCGGCGGAGACCATACCCGACTTGGGGAACCTCTCCTATTTTATTGCGAGGGTTCATGAGTGGGCAGCTCTGCTTTTTATTCTAAATACAGTGTGTTTTGCAGACTTTCAAGTCAACCTATTGGGGATACATACATAAGAGTAAGCTTCTGTGGGACTTTAGTGTGTGTGGTTGGTCTCACACGCAGACAGCTTCCTTTCTGTCCTTGGGGAGGAGGCAGAAGTGGGCAGGGGACCGCGGTTGGCTGTTTTTCTTGAGGAAAACCTTGACTTATAGCCTCCCTTCTGGATTCTGTGATTTTTATCTGCTTAGTGATGCAAACATCATGACGAATATTCCAGACTGTTGTTGGAAAGAGGAGATAAGAGCCCATCGGAGCCTCCCCTTTAGTGAGCTTAAGCTGTTTTGTGCAAGTCCTGAAGTCTGAAAAATAGAGGTTATTAGAATGAGTTACGTTCTTGGTGTGCGTTGCATTGCCTGGAGGCTGTGCAACTCTGAGGTGTACTTAATGGTTTCTTCCTGATTTTGCTTTTCTTAGGACTGACTCAAATCCCCCAGGTACAAAAGACAGAAATTTCCTTTACTGCCTCCGATCCCAAAAGTTTTGACCTGTATGTGAAGAACCTTGAGAAGTTCTTAAAGGACTACAGCGCTGATCAACAAACTGAAAGCATAGTATTTCAGGACTGTGGGGGTAAGTCCCAATTGTTTCCTGCAGCTGAGGGCTCTGACCAATGCCTCTGCGTCAGGTCCATCAGAAGCCGAGGGTGAGCAGTGGCGGTCTCTGCTTTGGCTGTTCCTTTTATTGCAACCAACGGCATGTTGGTAAACTGGCAGGCTCTGGTTTCAGTCATATGGCTGCTCATTAAATGATTAGTTTGGACAGACCGGACTTGGCCAGGGAAGTACCTAGAAGCTTATTGTAGAGGTTATATGGTTGGGAACTCCCAGATTTCACTTGGAGAAAGTTGCAGCTGGCTCTGAAAAGCACGTGGCGCTGACCTTATCCTCTCGGAAAGCCACGTGGGTTTTACTGACGACTTTGCTAAAGCCAGTGTCGGTCCTCTTGATGCAATGCAGCACAACATCTGGGAGGTACTAGCCTTTAATAGATTAGATGTAATAATGCGGAATGAGACTATCACCTCATAATACGTGCACATAAAATCTGAGGGGAGCACGTAAAATCTGAGGGGAACCTGCTTGTAAAAGCTGCCAAAGAGAATCCCTGAGCCAGTGGATTACAAATGTGTTTGTTCTCTTGTAGTCTGGAAGAATCCTCAGTTAAAAAACAAAACCCCCGCAGACTTGCTGGTCTGGGACCAGCCCACACGTGGGGGGTGGCTGGGTGCAGGTCTGTGGTGTCGCTTACCTGTTTGGACACGGGGGATGTCCTAACTACACAGTGAAGCATAAGTGTTGCTGTTCCTGACAAGCAAAAGGTCACGTTGCATACGGTTGTCTTTTCATTCCCCTTACCGTGACAGACACACCTACCGATTACAAAGAGAGAGGACCATATAATGACGCCCAGGGCCAGAAGAAGGTCTGCAAATTCAAACGTGAATGGCTGGAAAACTGTTCTGGAATAAATGATCCCACCTTTGGGTACAGGGATGGCAAACCATGCATCCTCATCAAGCTCAACAGAATTATCGGCTTCAAACCTAAGGCAAGTACCTCTTCCCTTTCTAGCAGAAGCTACTGATAAGGAGGAGGAGTTGGCTGCAGATTTGCTGTGCCTGCTTTTCTGTCTCTGGAGAGAGATCAGTATCAAACCCTTTCTGTAGAGGAGAAGTTGGGAGACGGTTTGAGTAACTGGCTTTAAAAATACTTTTCATTAGAAAGCAATGAAAACTGCACACCGCAAGTTGGTAACAAGGAGCAATGAACCTCACAGTGCAAACTCCTGGTTATTTATCTGGTAACTTCTGAGCCTCCTAACTGGATTGCTCTAATGGGGTATTTTCTTCAAATGATAAAACCCATTTTAAGTTCCTGTGCTTCCATGGGACCGTCCCGGACCGACTCTTACCTGTGGTAAGATCAGTATGTCGTGTCATGTCCCGATCTACTCCATTCTTTACTCAGGCAGTGTGGAGTTCCCTGCCTTGCTAAGACCACTTAATTAAATGAAGTCATGCTAATACTCACCATCAGACTGATACACAGTCTATAAAGCGTAAACTACATCTGAGAGTCAGGCACGGCTCTTATTGCAATGAAAGGCGAGGAGATCTTTAGGTTATTTAATGCAGTTTCTCAGATGCTGTAGCATGTCTCTGTCACCCGCTTGCTCTGTTCTGCACCTGAAGGCATGTTTGCAGTAATGCTGAAGGATGTTAATCTGGTCGGAATGGCTTTTACTTCTAGTTTTTTCCCCAACACGTTCTATGATTCTATGAAATGCTAAAAAATTCTCTAAGAATTCAGTGGCAGAACACGTAATTGAGTAAGGTGGTGCGCAAACCCCGCCGCTCCATCTTCTGGTTGGAAAACAGTGGAAATGGTGTGCTAAGCCACCTTCACCACCATCCGTCAGTGCAGTCGAGGACGGGGAATGGTGCTGTCTAGCTAATGTTTTGAGGAACATTTTTCTTCGAAGGGAGCCTGCCCTGTGCTAAAAGAAATGAGCTGAATTTTGGCTCATCTGATCCAGGGTGGAAACAGTGGGTGCGTTTAGCCTGTGCTTGGTATGCGGTGGTTGTGGGATGACATAAGATGCGCACGTTTGACTGGGGAAGAGAAGGGTTTGGTATGTTGCTCTTTTCTTTGCCACAGAGCTCTGAAGAGCTCCAGACTGCGTTAGACAGCAGGGTCTAGTCAAGGAATGACTTTACACGTTTTGTTTAGAAATGGTGTGTATCCAAGGCGATATTTGTTTCCCGTGCTCCAGCAGAGACCTTATATAGCTCTTGTGTTGGGCAAGGTGTGTGCAAAGCAGATCTGAGACCTGCAAGGTTGTGAAGCAAAACTACTGCACTTGTTAAGAAGCTGAAGACCAACACCAGAGTTGGCACTCCCACCTCTCCCTGACATACTCGGAGCCTTTGTCCTTCCCTGTAGATGGTGTCAAAGTTCAGCAGCCTCAGGGTGTGACTGCCACTCTTTGTTCTTTCTTGTGCACTTCCAGTCCTAGCTGCACCTGCCTGGCAGGCAGGGGGCACATCCTCCAGCGGGCTCTCCCTGCCGCTGCCTGGGCTTTGCGCAAACAAGCCCCGCTAGCTAGCACTCTGCCGTGAAACACTCTTCCTCAATGACACCACGAAATGGAAAATAGGCTGATCTGCTTGCTTTGGTATCCACGGCAGGGAAGCTGTAAGAACAGATGGCACCTCTGCTTGGGTTAAGTTCCCCGGCTTCTAGTTGTGCTACGCTGCGTGTCTGTCCCAAGAACTACCACCAGGAGCTGTTGCCTCCGAAACTGAGCTAGAAGGGATTCCGGTTAATGGCACGTCTTTGGTACCACTGAGCTTTGCTGCTGCAAAGGTGCCGCAGTCTGCAGAGACGTGTCCGGTGTGTAACGTCCCCTTGTTTTGGGTTTCTTCTAGGCTCCGGTAAATGAGAGCCTCCCTCCAGAGGTTATGGCAAAATACAACCCGTATCTCATCCCTGTCCACTGCACTGGCAAGGTAAGTTGAAATACAGTAGAGCAGAGTCGGGAAGCTGCAGGGGAAGGCTGTCTAGGTCTTTGTCCAAGTGTAGCGACCCCTCTCTGCCTTTCCGCAGACAGCGGGGGTGGTTCTTACTTGGGATATCTCCCCCTTCGGAACAGGAGTTTCTCAAAACCCCATTGGTGACGAATGACAGCACTGCCCTCACAGGGAGGGGTAAAAGCAGGGTCGGACACCAAAGGGTATCCTTGAAAGTAGCTATTTTGCTTCCAAGTGCTGTACTGGAGCTCTTAGCAGGGATGGCTGAAAAAAGGACCCCAGGGAAGAGGTATTTCACTTTGCATTGTAAAGCAGCTGAGAAACGGCAAACTTTTTTTTAACCAAAGATAGCGCGTTGGTATGACAGGAAGCTGTGATGACTTCTGAATGCGTAAAGACGTGGTTGAGTTTTTAAATAAAGAAAAGCCCTTTTCCCGGCTGATGTGTGCTGGGAGGTGCTTATTGCGCAGCTGCTGGTTAGACGGCACTTACGCGTCCTTTCCACCATTGGGACCATCCTCGTGCTGTCAAGACGAGGATCAGTGATGACCGAAGAGCGGGCGCGGTCTCGGTGAAAAACAGATGCTGCTAGGGAAAAGGGCTGCAAAAGGTAGAGTTGGGGTGATTGTCATGGTTTGTTCTTCCTCTTCCCGCCTCCCTAGAGAGAGGACGATGCAGACAAAATAGGCACAGTGGAGTACTATGGGATGGGCGGCTACCCTGGCTTTGCTCTGCAGTACTACCCCTACTACGGCAAGCTCCTGCAGCCGCGGTACCTGCAGCCGCTGGTGGCAGTGCAGTTCACCAACCTGACCTACGACACGGAGGTGCGCGTGGAATGCAGGGCCTATGGGCAGAACATCCAGTACAGCGACAAAGACCGCTTCCAGGGACGCTTTGATATTAAATTTGACATAAAAAGCAGCTGATTGTAAGCACAACTCTCTTCCCCCCCCTCCTCCTCCTAGCCATTTAAAAATGTTAAAAAAAAAAAAAGAACAAAAAAGAAAACCTACTAGTCTTGAACAAACTGTCATACGTATGGGACCTACACGTAATCTATATGCTTTACACTAGCTTTCTGCATTTACTAGGTTAGAATGTAAACAAAGTGTAGCAATAGCCACAAATATTTATTCTACTGTAAATGACAAAAGAAAACAAAATTGAGCCTTGGGACATGCCCATCTTTACTGTAAATTATGATTCCATAACTGACTTGTAGTAAGCAGTGTTTCTGGCCCCTAAGTATTGCTGCCTTGTGTATTTTATTTAGTGTACAGTACTATAGGTGCATACTCTGGTCATTTTTCAAGCCATGTATTGTATCTGTTTTCTACTTCTTGTGAGCAAAGACTTTTGCTGTCCAAGGTGTAAATACTCAATGGGACTAGAACTGGCATGATACTTCTCATTGTTTTGTTCCTTTTCAAAGAAAGGCCCACCTGTGAGACTATATTTAACAGCACTCCATACGGCTTCTGACTTTTCTGTGGTGTTAGGGTATTTTATTTGGAGGGGCGGCAGGGGAAACTAACTTAAGTGAAGTTAAAGAGAGTAGATGATTGTGTACTGTGCTTTGTAGCGAATGCTGTCTCTCTCTCCACTTTTTTCCCTCATCCTCCAGTATGTTGTGTGAGAGACCGGGTCAGACTATCACTCTCCTCGGTGATAGGCATAACTTTTTGCTTTGTATATTTTCCTTTTTTTTTTTTTTTTCCCTGCTGGAGGCATCGCACACTGTGGTGCTAATGTCTTTATTGAATGTTTTAACCATTTTCATGGTGGAAGAATTTTATATTTATGCAGTTGTACAATTTTATTTTTTCTGCAAGAAAGTGTAATGTATGAAATAAACCAAAGTCACATGTTTGAAAATAAATCTTTATTTTAAACTTTATAAAAGCAATGCAGTACCCCATAGAATGGTGTTAAATGTTGTCTAAAGTGCAAAACTCTATGTTCTAACATGTAATAATAGCCAGGAGTACAGTGCTCTTGTTGATCTTGTATTTCAGTCAGGTTGAAACATTGGACAAATAAATGAATGAACACACCATTCTGTGTGCACGTCTCTTGCATTGGGTGAGGGTGCAGCCTGTTAGTTGTCCAGAATCTTGAAGAAGTACTGCACCTATTTTGAACAGAAAATGCATCTTTATTGTTCCCTCCCAGAAGGTCTCGGCTGAAGGTAGTTGAAACATGCATTGGGATTGCCTTAAATTGCTGCTCCCACCTGTGACCAAAGGGGTTACACATCAGCTCTAGAACAGCAGGGTTTGGTGTTAGTTACTTGTTTCCCCCTCTCCTGGGCTGCATTAGAGGCTGCTGTGGCACTTGTGCCTGTGATCGCATCAGTCAGGAACCCAAAAAGTCTTCAGTGTATTCACCGTGGCTGCAAGTTCTCCATGGCTGGAGGCACAGGCCACATGTTCTAGTAGTAACTACAGGTAAAAATGGTTTATCCTTAGGGCGGGTTAAAGCATCCACCCACCAGCGGGATGCGCTGCAGGTCCAGAGGGGAGGGCACACACTGAAGCCACAAGCAGAAGAAATGGAGTTTCACAGCAGCGACTTGTTCTGTGTTGCTGCTTGGCCAATAGCTTGGCCCTGAGAACAGGCTATGCCTGACAGGGCTGCTCAGATGTGACAAAGTGTGGCAGCTGGCTTCCTGCAGGAGTCAAGATCACTTTACGCTGCATGACACAGATTACCAGGGAGAATTTCTCTGTGTAAAGTGACAAAACACGACCATCCTAGAGCAAGCTCCTTTATAAACCCTTCCTGACCAGAAAGCATGATACTGGAAAAGCAAGCTGCTAAACTTTTTGCCATCTGCTAGAGGGAAAAGCATAGTCACGGTACGCTGTGGCGGTTAGCATATGCGTTTGGCTGTTTCATGCTATTCCCAAGGAGCAGGAGCTAGCAGAAATCTTGCCTTCAACTGTTTCATTTGCTGCTGTACGTTTATAGCGTGGCAAGGATTTAACAAAGGTGCTGTGATTAAAGCACTAAAATACAATACTCCCTGAAGGAAGCTCCACATGCACAAAAGCTGCAGGAAAGCTGAGCCATTTTGGCTCCCAGCAACCAACTGGTGGGTGCACTGCTGGGGGGGGGTTGCATGGCTTAAGGTTTGGTAGGATCAACTGCCCCTACAATTCGATTCTTAGGTGCACAGCCTGTGACAGTTTAAAAAAAAAAAAAACAAACCAAAAAACTCCCGCACTGCTTTATTTCTAAAAGACCCAACTCATGGTTAGATAATTTATCTCCTTTTAATTTACTATATGAGCGCAAAGTCCAAGCATGAACTAGTAATAAAGATAATGGCTTATTCCAGGGGTTGGGACAAACATTGTAGAAAACTGATGGTGCCTGTGTTGGCTTCAGTGAGCAAGTGTCAAAAGGGGCTCGTATAACGTACTCTTAGTGATGGCATATGAAATAAAGCAAAAAAACCCCACCCTTTACCCCCCCATCACTTTCTAGTACCAGATCGGTCCAAGCAGGATGGCCCGCTCTGATCACTAATTAACTAGGTCCTAACGGCAGTAGCT
>NW_008824032.1:7737836-7744390 GCF_000699105.1 Pygoscelis adeliae | reverse complement strand
GGGGGGGGGCAGGGGAAGGGGGTCAAGATGTGACATCTCATCAACACAATTTAAAATTTGCATTGCTTTCAAGATTTTTTTTTTTTTTTTTTAAAACATTTGTGCTGTATGGCCTATGTAAAACCTATTCTCCTCAGGAAGGCATTGCTTTCCTTACTGCCTAGTAGGACGTTACATTATAAACTGCCAGTTTGAACATGTTCTTTCTGCCAGATTGGCTCAACATAGTTAAGTATAATTGTAGCCATTAAAGTGACAACACGGACAAGACCCTTTAAGCCTGTGTCTGCATGAACACTTGCACTAACACACACCAGCTACCAGTTTTACAGCTCCGAGCGTTGGCGCTTCTGGGCTTCTGTTCCCAGTTTGGCCAAGGGCAGCTGGCCAGCACGGGTCAGGCACGACCCTCGGCGTGTGCGGGAAGCTGTGCCAAGAGCAAAGAAAAAGGCCAAGCGCAGTGGAGTCTGCTCCATTGTGGGTAATAACTCTGGGTCCAGCCCCAGCCTGGAGCGCTGATACACCTGCTGCCACCGCAGGCTGCATTTCCCTGAGATGGGGTAGGTTTAATGGAGCTGCGTCAACTCCCACCGCTTCCTGCGCTACCTCGGCCAGAGCTACGTGGCCTCCCCGGGGGTTAGGAGGTAATGATCCGCCCCTGCAGCGCACACTGATACAGGTGAATGCTGTCCTCACCCAACTCCTGCTGACTTGCTATTAGCAACAAAAGGCACCGCGCTATTTTAGTCCTCAAAAGCCCCCGATTTTGTGCAACCGATTTTCCCAGGCCAGGCTGAACAACCTCAGCTTACTTACTACCTACAGAAAACCTCTTCCTCCTCAATTAGCTTTTATTGGATTGTTGAAGATCCGCGCAGACCATACTGGCAAGGCTCGGACATCAGAACAAGCACACTACGTATTGTATAATGTGCAAAACCAGGTGCCGACGTGTTCTCTTTATATATAATTATCTTTATGTGGGTCAGCTGCCACCCAGCTCCCAGTAAAACCAGTTAAGATCCGGCATATCTGTGGTACACAGAAAGGATCCTTCTCTCCAAGAACCTCACCCTCGGGAGCATGGCAGTGCTGGACAAGAAACACCAGAAATAAGGGCCATCCGTTACCCCCCTCACACGACAACACGTGGTGTTTTGCAGAAGAACCAAGACCAAGGATTTCAGCACTACCAAGAGATTTGGGGTGCCCCCATCTTATGAAGCCGCAGCTGGAGACAGCTTGAAGAACCCCATTCTAAAAGCAGCAGGTCCTTTTCTGAGGGGATCCAGGACTTGAAGGTACTTGCACCGAGCATCCAGGTGGGGGTTAGGTATTCCAAAGCACTCTGTATTTTAGGAAATACAGTTACTCTCTTTCCCAGGGTCTGAGTACAGCATAAACCACAGAAAAGGGAGCTGTGCCTCTACAAAACATCTCAACAAGCCTCACATTTGACCTACGGCAAGGTCAGCTTCTCTGATCCAAGCACACCTCTGGTCTCTTTACAGGGCCCAAAGGTGGCAGGGGACAAACCCACACCAGGAACTGACCTGAAACCAACCAAATGCATTTCACAGATGCCACCTAAATGTCCTTCAAATGATGCTAACATTCAGGCATGCTTACTCCTTCCCAGGGATGAAACAGGATGAAATTTAACATCAGTACTCTCCTTACAGATCCCAGGAACCATCTACCTGCTTTATAGCACGCAGCTATGCCTGCTCTAGCTCCTGTTCAGGGACAAATAACAATAATGCTCAGGAAGTAATAACGGGTGAGTAACTGTGACCTTCTGGCTCTGACCCTATAAACTGCTTCACTGAGGAGGAGCTGAGAGCTGCTTCAGTTCCATGAAGTTTTGCTTCAGTCACACACGCTCTCTGCAAAACTTGTGTTAATGAAGTTGGCCGCTCCCTCTGGTCACTTCCACATGTTACCGCAAAGTTGCAGGAGTTAATACAGCAGGCAATAACAAAATCCAGTCTAATGCCCTGGCTGAGCACAAACGATTATCATCTGAACAATGTGTGCCCTAAGAGCATGGAGAGGCCAAGCAAAATTTAAAAAAAAAAAAAAGAAGGGGGGGGGGGGAACAAGAGCGAGAGAAGCAAATCGAGTGAGGCAGCCAGTCTTCCAAGAGAGAACAAAAGATCTTGGTAATAATGCAGGACCCAGCGCAGGCACAAAGTGTCCTGAAGATTTCAAGTGTAAGAATTACAGACACCTGTAATTTAATTCTCCTTCTGCCCAGAAAACAAAGCAAAAAGCAGTGCTGATGAGAAACGCCAGCTGAGCAGCTTTGGAGTCAGAGCTTCTGTCTACAGAAGGACAGACCAAGGTACACCTTGAACAGTACCAGCATATCCTACAGGCAGCATTACAGCTTGCCTCAAAGAAAACCCCAGCACTTAAAGGGTACTTCAATGTTCACGGTCCATTCCCCTTGTTCCCTTGGGCTGGCAGTTTTCGATAAAAGACCCTGTTAGTATCATTCGTGGCAGAAGCAAGGGGGCTGACGGGGAGACATACTAGTAGGAAATATGCTGAGATCACAGATTCACTTCTCATCCATCACCAGAAAGATGACGGCAATTTCAGTCCTTCCTCATCTCTGCCGAACCAAAACTGGCAGCTGGGAGATGGAAGGCTTTTTCACCCCTGTATTCATTTAGAGCCTGTCAGTCATCTCAGTGCCTTTCACGCAGCTGGACAGACACCCACCAGTACCCTCTCCCCAAAACCACCGCAAAACTCTGTCTCCTTGGTTCAGCGTGCGTATCCAAGCACATGATCCAGAGAGTCTTTGCTGACCTGAAGTTTCAGCATCAGTACACTCTCCCTAAACACTTAGGTCTTATAATATTTTACAGATTATCTCAGTTTGAGGTCACTAGTAGGAATCAAAAATCTCTCTTTGCCCATTAATCTTGGTTTGTACATCAGCATGAACCTGCCAACTCTGTTAGCAAGTGCACTTGCTAACACCTAAAATGCATTTCAGCTACAGTTCACTCAGCTGACTCGCATGACTAAATCATTAGATTGACACACTGAAAACCCATGGATTCATACCATCCTTCCAGCCACAAGCAGTCCAGAAATAAAAATGGTTGTCAAAGCTAAGAAGGTCTACTTACACACTGTATTATTTGTTCTGAAAATAAAGAATTCTTTTCCCACATGAACCTGAAGAGGGTTTAGTCCCAGGAAGTTTGTTTAAAAAAAAAAAAACAGGAAAGTTAGTCACTCCTGCCTCTCTCTCAAGCATCACGCACTGTAAGAAATAAAGCTGGTCAGGCTGTTCAAGGCAGAACAATTTGTACACATGCACTTCAACTGTCCAAGTTAATTTCTTAAGTACAACTGGGACAAAACCCCCTATGCACTAAAAAAACCCCTTTGCAATGGAAGGTTTTATTAAAGAAACACTACAGGATAACATAGAGCGCATTCTGCTTTTATGCTATGTGCTGTTAACACAGCCACCTGAAACACTGCGTATGATTATGACCAACTCTGAAAATACAGTGAAAGAGAAGGGCAAGGGAAGCTATTTGGAAATTGTACCATAAAATAAAAGATTAGAGAAATCTGAATTCCAAACAGGATGTAAATGAGAGGACGAGACAATAATTTGTTACACCACAATCAAAACACCAAGAAAGTGAGTTTTATGCTATTTACTCTTGAACGCTACAAGAAAAATAAGTAAAGCCAAAAACTTATTTAAAATAACAAAGTGTTGGTTTTGCATCGTACATAACTACTGTGCTGACTCAGACCACTAATTTCTGAGGTATACATACTTGTAGACTTAATAAGAAGGTACAGGTTCACTGAATCTCCCCACTCCACAGCAGAAGCCAACTGCTCAGTAGCTGGGGCTGAACGTATTAGCCCAGGACCCTCCCACCAGGAGCTCTACTCCTCCTTTAGCAACATCTTTGGTCACCATCAGAAGAGATCACTGGCCCAGTAGAGCCACTGGAATGAAATAAAGTGAAAGGTCCTGGCTCCCATCACACGTGAAAAACTACAACAAGACAGCGAGTACTGCTTTCCCAAGGATCCCAGGCAGCTCACTGAGTCACCAGGACCACTGCGTCTGCACTTCACACTTATCTTGAGGGACAGTCGTCTGCCTCAAAGTTGGGAGCTCCTGTGGAGCTCTTGTATGATGCCCTTGAACCAGTCAGTTTAGGTACAGACAAGATGCTAGGCACACCACCACAGATGTCAATGCGAGAGGCAAACATGTCCTGAACACTAGATAAAAACACTGAAAAGGGCCCCTGCTGCTAGCACCTGAAATATCGAAGTAAAGCCTGGTTTGGATGCGTTCATACAAGCCACAGGCATTGTGGGGGCTCCTTGCCAATGCTGAGCTAAGGCTCTCCAGCCTACTCAGAGAGCACTGAAAGTCACGGTCCTCGCGAGCTACCAGATTATGGCCAATGGAGGAGGAAGTGGTCACAGAGAGAGAACAAGAACGTGTTTCCACCCACATCACAGATTCAAGCAAGGATGGAAGCAACAAGCAAATAAATGAAGTAGAAGGCAGCCAGCATTTAAAGCTCTTCCTGAGCAACCAAGATGTTCTGCAGGGTAGTGTTTGGTCAGGGGACCCAACAGGCTACACCCTGGCAACAGGGTAAAAGTTATGACAGATAAGACAGTAACCAAATACCCTGAAAATAACCAACAAAACAAAAGCACCACCCGGTCCACAAGTAGTAGCCTTGCATGTATCATCGCATGCCCCTGTGTAGACTGTGGCTCCCTGTGCTGATAGGAAACATCCCACCAAACTAATGGCATAAATTCCACCAGTGTAGTGCTCAAAGTACCTTCGGAGCAACGTCACTGAATCTAGAAAGCCCCATTCCCCTGTGGAACAGGTCAGTATTAAGAGGCCAAGAGCTCGTTTCAAGTCTCAGCAGCCCTCTGCAATTGCAACACACCTCTGTGTGCTAAACCATGCACCGTCATGACAGGACTAGACTGTTGACACCTGAGTGACCAAGTTCCTATTCAATAGCTGGACTGAGTAAGGCAGCTACCACAGAAAGTCCAGAGTTCCTGGTTTCTGGATGGATAGTCTCGGCACATTGTCTCTCCCCAGCAGAACAGCAGTAACTACCACTGACATCAACGTGGAAGAAAACTTGCCCACTTAGCAACTCTGGCCATGTAAGAGAATTGCCTCTTGCTCAGAGACTGGCCTACATCTCGGTATATCTCAGATAGACTTGTAGATGTATCATTCCTGCCTATATGCCAATGCACTTAGGGTTAAAGAGGAAGAGGGAGAATCCAGCTCTTACTGAAACCAGAAGATGCTTGGTGACTTCAGGGAGCCCTAGACTACAGCCAACACCCTTTCAGGTGACCACTGCCATCTTGTTCTGTGTTTGCGCGGCTGCTAGCACAAGATCATCACAGTCAGTGCCTAAGCCCTCAGTATTATCACAAGTCAAAACCAATACTGACATGACACTACACTTTGAATAATTAGTTATTATTACTTACGAAAGAAGAAGTGGTTTCTAGAGCTTGTTAAACTCTTAACTCAAGATATCCCGTGGTGTTAGCAACTATGAGAGAGAGGAAATCTTGTTCACAGTCTTCTATCCATATTAACACGTTTGGCTTTGCTTTTTCCTCCCATGTTCCACAAACATTTCAACACATGTATGCAGATAGCTGACTTAAATTCTTCTCTTAATTACTGCTAGTTTACAGTAGTCAGTCAAGGAGGTTGCACTGATGAGGGAAGGGGTAAACCTACACAGAAAGTACTGATACAGCTTATCATTTGCCTATTTGACCTCTGAGAGAGAGGTGGGAGGTGCAACTGGCTGAGGTCAATAATAGGAATCCACATAAAAATATATTATATATCAACAACCTGCTACGCCACCTGGACGCTCACAAGCCTATGGGGCCGGATGGGATCCACCCGAGAGTGCTGAGGGAGCTGGCGGAGGAGCTAGCCAAGCCAACACATTCACAAAGGAAAGTAATTTGACATGTAATTTTTGACAATGGGAAAAAGATTCTTGCTCTTCCTGAAGTCTCTCACTGATGCCAATAGACAGGTTTTGGTTCTGTATAGTTGGCAAAGTTACCATTCTGTGTTATATTATGAAAACATAATTAAATTGAATAGGAAGAGCTTACATCTCATTTTTACGAAGTGTTTGTGCACAAACAAGTATTTGTGGCTTCAGATTGAACAAACTCCATCAACACACAGACAAGTAGGTATATATATACAGGGGATCAGGCCCAGCCAGCACAGATTCATGAGAGGCAGGTTCTGCTTGACCAACCTGATCTCCTTCTATGACCAGGTGACCCGCCTAGCGGATGAGGGAAAGGCTGTGGATGTGGTCTACCCGGACTTCAGTAAAGCCTTTTGACACCGTCTCCCATAGCATTCTCCTAGAGAAGCTGGCGGCTCACGGCTTAGACAGGTGTACTCCTCGCTGGGTAAAAAAACTGGCTGGACGGCCGGGCCCAGAGAGTTGTGGGGAATGGAGTTCAAT
>NW_008824032.1:7672904-7737548 GCF_000699105.1 Pygoscelis adeliae | reverse complement strand
GTGTTGGTCGACAGCCGGCTGAACATGAGCCGGCAGTGTGCCCAGGCGGCTAAGAAGGCCAATGGCATCCTGGCCTGTATCAGAAGTCGTGTGGCCAGCAGGAGTAGGGAAGTGATCGTGCCCCTGTACTCGGCACTGGTGAGGCCGCACCTTGAATACTGTGTTCAGTTTTGGGCCCCTCACTACAAGAAGGATGTCGAGGTGCTGGAGCGTGTCCAGAGAAGGGCAACGAAGCTGGTGAGGGGTCTGGAGCACAAGTCTTATGAGGATTGGCTGAGGGACCTGGGGTTGTTTAGCCTGGAGAAAAGGAGGCTCAGGGGAGACCTTGTCGCTCTCTACAACTACCCGAAAGGAGGTTGTGGCGAGGTGGGTGTCAGTCCCTTCTCCCAGGTAACAAGTGATAGGACGAGAGGAAGCGGCCTCAAGTTGCGCCAGGGGAGGTTTAGATTGGATATTAGGAAAAATTTCTTTGCCGAAAGGGTTATGAAGCATTGGAACAGGCTGCCCAGGGAAGTGGTTGAGTCACCGTCCCTGGAGGTATTTAAAAGATGTGTAGATGAGGCGCTTAGGGACATGGTTTAGTGGGCATGGTGGTGTTGGGTTGACGGTTGGACTCGATGATCTTAGAGGTCTTTTCCAACCTTAATGATTCTATGATTCTATATTTGCATCACACAGCAGTGTGTGCTACAGGACAACACTCCTCTTACCGCCCAAAAAGGTGCAGGACCCCTTGCTCAAGAAATGAAAGGAGATTCTGAGCTTCTACGTGATCATGTAACTACAGTGTCCCCTTACTGCTTTTGCTGTATAAGCTATTCCCCTGGGCTTTCTCTTCTTTGCTGTAGTCTGCCCATCATGCAGCTGAGTTGCAGCTAAATTGTTGCTGTGCTTCATCTGGAGGAAGAGGACCTGGGCTTTTTGGTTCAAAATGAGAACATGCCAAGGGAAAGAAGGCAGCGGCCTGAAAGACACAAACTGGGCCTCAGATGAATTATCAAGAAGTGTCACGCCTTCTCTCTGCCTTGACCTCCCCGCCACAAAATTACCTTGCTCAGCGCAACACGAACACGTGCCAAAAGCCAAGCCCTGTTTATCACGTAGGTTACCTTCAGGATCAGGTGAAACTTAAAGAGCTTTGGGAGCTGCTTGGTTCACACTCGTTAACTTCTCTCTGGCACTTATAAACCTCAGACTTGGCAGAACAAGGGGCAACTGGACCTCAGATCTTACCCAGAAGTGGAAGCACAAGAGCTGAACTATTTCCCAACTCTGTTTAAACAAGTTTCTAGTTTAGTTTGCCTGTCTGGCCCACAAGTATAATAATTATACAACCTATGTTCAAAATTAGGCTGCAAGTGACCTAATACCACCATAATTTATTTTTTTTCAAGAAGAGAAATCACCAACATGTGTTCAAAATCCATCCCTCTATTACTGCTGTTTTTAATTTTAATTTCTCTTCAGACAGGCCTAGGCAAAAAGATTACTTAATTCTCTGTACAAGTATATATACAGCATCAGGAAACATTGTGAGACAGAATTCCAGTGCTGGCTAACATCCTCTGATATGCAAAAACACCACCAAATAAGATGAAGTTTTCCTACACTCCAGATTCTTTCCAACCTGTTCCCACAGCTGTTGGATAAAAAGTCTTAGAAAGTTAAAATGGAGAAGCACTTGAATCATAATAACCATTATCTGACAGATCATTTTGTACCAGGAGAGACTGAAATTTTCAACTGACAGACAAAAATAGCTACTGCTTAGATGAAAACTTGCAAGAAAAACCGCCAAAAACCAACCTCACCCAAACCCTCCAATTTTTTATTTCTTTTCACTGGAGATGATTAAAAGCATCTTACCCTGGATTATGCAGCTCAGTATGGGCCCCTAATAAAAGACTTCATTGCAAAATTGCCGTATGACTGAGTGAAACAATGGCTTCTTTATTAATATTTTAAAGACTCCTGAGGGAAACGCTGTACAGCTGAAATGCCCTCAGTGAAAGGTTCATTGCCATGCTATGCACTTCTGCTGTGTAATGTTTTACAAGCTGCGCTGCCCTGTGAATGGGGAGAGTTAGTTCTCAGCTGGTAGAGGCAGCTTGCATAATACCAGACAAGTTAATCGGTAACAAGCAATGCAGGAGACCTTTGTTCCGAGTGTGACATACACAAATTCCACACTAAGCACATTGACGCTTCTGAGAGTTACTCATTGACATGCTTTATTAAATTGCTTGGACTATACCTTGATGCACCAAAAAGATTAGTTTAACAGAGCTGCATCCCTCTGATGCCTTCCATCCTAAACTGTTGCACTGTAACCTCAACCCACGGATCAGCTCACTACTGGTACGAAGGCATTTCCAGGGTGGATGATAGCAAGCACCTTGCAGCACGCCCATGTGTCAAGACAATGGCAGTGAGCAGGCAAGGAAGCAGCAAACAGAAAAACGCAAGTTGGCAGCCAGCAGAGCGCTTCTGTAACAGTACTCTGTTCTTACAGAAATGGTCATGGGAAGCATTTGTTGTGTCCCTCCGCTGCAAGGCAAGCGCCCCCCTGTCCACTCTGAACAGCTTGCTAAAACACTACCCTCCCCCCAGCTTCCCTGAATAAAGGCAATGGGGAAGGAGGCACAAGGCGTGCTTCTCCTGGCACTAGCTGGAATGCCAGACCAAGGACAGCTGGCTTCTAGCAGGTGGAAGACATGCTGCACCAAAAGCCCAGGAGCACCACAGCTCTTAACACTCGTCAGAGCATTTAGTTAACATCAAGTCTGAGGAAAACGATGCTGGTTTTCATCGCCCACAGCACCTGTCTGGACGAAACACATCTGCTGAACTGGCCCGTCCTGTCACCACTTATTGTACGATATCACCTCCCATCTCCCCAAGGCTGGATCCAGCCAGCTGAACTTCCAGTGCCAGAACTTGTGCGAGTCTCCATCCATCAGACTGCCATAGCTGATCTGTACAGCTAGATGATATTACTCGTTTGCTTAAATGCCTTAGAAGCAGTAAGCCAGTCTCACTGGTGTGAGGCTGAGCAAGGGAAAGAAGAGCTTCCAGCAGTACGTTGCACAGCCTGCCAGTCCCCAGCCTCGCTCTCGAACACCACTGCACAGCTGAAATTCAAAGAAGTAATAGGGAAAAAAACAACCATCATGACAGCTCTCAGAAGACAAACAAAACACACTCTTCTTTGATAACAGCAAAATCATCCCCCTTCAATAGGTTATTTTCATGTCTGTGGATGCTACAAATAGCTTTGAGGCAAGGGAGAAGGCCAGCAAACGATACTCGAGGAGGTACTTGCTACTGCCTGGCTGGAAAGCTGCCCGCAACACTGAAAACTGACACATCTCCCTCCACAGTCCCAATCCCCAAGGTGGAGCCTGACGGCACCCGGCAGCCATGCGGAGGCATGCACGCAGCACCCTGAGGAGTCAGTCGAAAGAGCGCCCATGGGGACGCAAGACTGAGAAGGCAGTTGGCACATCCTCCACTCCCAAGAAAACTGACTTAACAGCCCACCCTCCTCCGCAGTTTCACACATAGCTTACCAGACATGCAAAGGCACATGTAAGCACGCTCCTGCAGCAATTGCCACGTTATTGTCCACTACAAGAAGAATTAGTCACCTAATAACAGCATCTTCCTCAGCAACAGGGAGAAGGTTATTTCACCCAGAACTCAAATTTTACCCATCCCACAGTAAATCCTTTTTCATGCATATCTTACTGAGGGCAGCATCTTCTCCCTCTAAGTATAAGTACACACACACACACATATACGTGTATGACTATCAAGCATTTTTTAATTATCCAAAGAAACCCCATGAGACTGACTGCCCAAACACGATGGCATAGGAACACAAAGCTAGCGTGGATGGCTCAGACACAGCAGCTTGCACCCCAACGGAGAGACCTTTCAGATTACCCCAGACGCATGCAGTCTATCAACCCGAGTGTTTTGCTGCAGTACAAATGCCCTTATGGAACTGCTCACAAAAAAAACCCCAAACCTTGAACTGCACAGTATGAGCAACAATTTACAGGCAGAGCGTGCCAAAACCCAGAAATACTGGCTTTGTTATAACTGCAGGTCTAGGCTACCAGTTTTTTAATGGTTGCAGATTATGTGGATTCCTGCATAATCTGAAAGGTACTCAGCCACTTGAGACCCAATGAACTGAGGTGTGTGTACAGCACCACCTCCTGTGGAAAGTTTTACTCACTGTACTTCCAGTGATGTGAACAAGGCCTTCACTGACTGATTTTTAATTTGCCTTCACTTCTTTAAGGAGGCACATAAACCATGAAGTCTGGTAGCCACAACACCTTGTATCAAGTACTTCGATTAAAACTAGTCCAGGAATGACTAACTTCAAGGAAACTTGTTTTGTCTAGAGAATGATGATTCATCAGATCCAATGGTTTGCAAGCTTCTATTTCAACAAGATATTTATCAGAAATGTTCCTCAGGTGAGTTGAGAAACAGAATCATCTTTCATCATGTGTACATGAAAGACACAAACGCAAAACCGTCTCTAGTCTGTTTAAATAGAGCACTTACTTGGCATACAAAACATGCATGTTCCAGTCCTTGCTCTACCTGACTCAGAAGGAATGTGAATGCAGGTGAGTACTGTAATTGTTTGCTTGCTCCAAATAGTACCTGCTTTATATAAAATAGAAAAAAAAATGACAAGAGGTAGAGCAGTACCTGCTTTGGATGTGGGAAACAAATGCAAATGCCTGCTCTGAATGAATGTCCTAAGCAACATCAGTTGATCAGAAAAATTAAGAAACTGCTGGTTTAGCCTTCGCTCATGAAACCCCATCATCTCATAAATACTCCATTGCTATCAGACTCCCTTCTCTCTTTCCTCCTTTCTTTCCTCTCCCCATTAAAATAGGAAACTGATGACAAGGCTGAGAAAACGGACCGTTCTGAGCTATTCGTGTCTATCCATTGTCACTTGTGAAAATACATTTTGTACTGATATGAGGACACACAAGTCTATGAAGTGAATAAGTAAGTGCCTGACCCAGTAAGTCAAAGAGATCATCCAAGATGCTTCTCAGGGCAATATTCACCCTTCTCCTGTATCACTAAACTAGGAATAAAAGAAGCAGTTACAGCTTTACAACTGCAAATACACTGATTTTTCCATCGAGACCAGTTGCGTTTTAGGCTCAACTGCATCTCCCCTCCTCTCTTGAGCCAAAGTGAGTTATTCATTAATTCTGGTATGCTTTAGTCACTGCCTAAAACGTGAAGTAGTTTGTAGAACAAAGACAGGAGTTAAGGGTCAAACTGGTGGGAGCAAGTGCTGGTATTTGCTTTTGGGGTTTGTTTGTTTGTTTGTTTGAGGGTTTTTTAAGATTAAAAGTGAACTTTCCTTTTTCCAGGTCCACGGAAAAGAGGTCTGACAAAAAAAAATTTAAAAACTGCTGTACTACATTAATTAAATATAATGTTCTAAAACTAGGTGCACAAGCTGACCCTTACTTAGTTAATTAGTCCTTGCTGTTCCTGAGACAGCATTGTTCTCTCTCCTTTCCCCGAGTACTACTTGGTCATGATTTTTGAGTGAAAGGTCACTACCTTGCCCTTCTGAGTGGCTGTCAACTAAGTATGAACCACCAAAGTCACCTAGAGTTTGGCTATTAACTTCAGCAAGCGTTTGATCTAGCCCTCAATCACCTATCTCATCTCCTCTAAGAAGTCTCCATTTGTGGACAATCAGGCAGCAGCTGCCATCGCAAACACTTTTCAACTTTCAGTTAGATCTTAAACTGCAGGTGATGAAAACTGCAGAGAAGGGTGGAGACAAACAAACAAACACACACCAAACCAAACAAAAAAACCTCCTACAAAACACCAAAACCAACCAACCAACCCACCCCTGAAAAACACTGCCAACATATACGTAGTGGGAATTGGGGGGAAAAAGAAAGTGTTAGAAATATTGTGTCATTATTTGTAATAATGATTCTGCAGTTTGCTTTCTAACTTTTGTTGCATTTAGTATTTTATTTTGGAGAAGAGCAATATAAATCAGAACATCTCCATACAGAATTTCAGAGCCACACACTTTCATGCAAAAATTTGAAAAGTGGCTTAGCCAAGCTCAGATAAAATCAGCACCAGAGTTAGAAATGAAACTCTGGAGTTCCTAGCTCTTGTGCCTGAATTCAGATTGCCAAACTTACCTTTCATCAGCAAAACAGGAGTGCTAGAATTTGCATATAGGCTGGTTTTTGGAGCTATACTAGGTAGTAACTGCAGCAGAGTGTTAACACTATACAAAAAACAATGCCATCTGAAGAAAGGAAAGAGACTGCTAGGGATGAATTAATTTTATTTGGGGTTTTAAAAAGGATCCTTTATCTTTGTAGTATAAATCTAGTAGGTCAGATTTCTCTCTGACATTTACTCCAGACCCCTCCTCTACTAATCGGTTGTCCTACAATGATACTGTAAAGCTTTTATAGCAACAGCAGCATTAACATCTCAGCAACATCTCCTACCAGAACATGGGCATAACGAACACACACTAACTCCATATCAAAAGAGGCAAGTTCCACTGCGCCAACATAGCCAAGGTCATTCTCCTCAATGACAAGTGCCTCACCTATCTCTGAATTCACCTCCTCCGAGGCCGAGAATAATGGCTCTGTAAAACTCAGTAGATTAAAATATTCAGTTATCCATTAAAGAATTAAAACATTCACTACCATTTACTGAACAGCATACTACTAAAAAATGTTAGTCTGGCTCAGTTTCCTTCTATGGTTGTCTTGCATGCCAGACAGTCACCCTGCTCTAGCCCAGCACATACAGCACTGTTACAGCTATTGGGGCTGAGAGGGGAGAAAAGTCTGGTTTCTGCCTGCCAGCAATTGAGACCTCTGTGACCGGATTTGAGCTCCTCTCACAGAAAAGCCCACTGAGAAAAAAGTATTTCCCAAGGATGATCTCTGTGTATACTGTGTCATTTCTTTTTCGTCAGTTGTGACAAGCCCTTGCACATAAGCAAATTCAGGTTATTTTTTATTTTGCTTACCTAAGTTTTCAGGCAACTACATTTCTTATAGAACAAAATCTAAAGATACTCCAAGAATTAAAGTGCTAGCAGTAAAAAGGCTTCTATAGTTTACACTACAATGCTCATTTGCCAAACAATCAGAATGAAACGTTCACTGCTTTACTTACTCATTAAAGAACATTGACCAATGTCCTTTACAACTGCTGGCTTAACCTGGGCCGTTATAGAAGAAACTACAGACAGATGAAGAGCCACATTCTGTGTACAACTATGCCTACAGTAAAAAAATATTTTAGACCCCTCTCCCAAAAACATACAATCAATAAATGACCGTTAAAACAACCAGTCTGCAATGGGAACTGCAAAGCGTGTAGTCAGAGTAATACTAGATCAAGAACTTAGCTTATGATTCAGCTGTGGGATTCAAAGGACAAACACACATAGTGGAGACCTTGAGAAAGAACTCCAGCCTCAATTTTTGTTTTGGTGAAGCAATTCAACAGCTTTGTCCCACCCACCTCACATATAGCAGCTGTAAACTCAATTTAAACAACCAGAAAAATGGGGTTCTACCTGCTTTGCACCAGCATAAAGGAGACAGACTGTGGACACGAGAGAGAGAGAGAGAATTCTGCTGAAGTACTAAAATGCTCTGTGAGTGTTCGTGAGACTTTCGTTTTTCCCTTGCAGGCTATACCTTTTTTCCTGCTGCCGTTGAAAAGCCATGACTGAGGGATTTTAGGCATGTGGTGACAAATACCTGTTTGCTTGTTTAAATCCAGCCCCTTTGGGCAGAAACTAGAAGTTGTCAACTTTTAATGACAGCTTGGAAATGGTTTAAAAAGCTGCAACTTTGTTGATACTGCCTGCCATTCTCAGTGCTGAATTTCACTAGTCTATTCCTTAAACTAGATGCCATTTCCTGGCAAAGAGCACTTCAACCCACAGATCTGATTTTATTTCATGAAGGGAGATGGTGACGCAGTTAGCTCTTCCTCTCCCCTCAATGAAAACACCATTTTGGCAGTGTAAAATTATCCAAGCTAGGAAAACTCTTGCTGCTCCATCATACTGCTATAGTCAGACAGCAAAACACTCACAAATACACGTAGACAGTAAAACCAGAAGCTATGCATGCGCTAGAAAAACATCTGCATTGATGCAGAGATCCATCCAAGATACGCTTACACACCGCTTCAACCCCCTTGTACAGACCTTAGTTTTGAGGCATGGAATTAAGTGAGCGAGCTGCTTCTGGTTTTCATAGTGAGTACTTCTGTCTTCATAAACTCCCTTAATTTAACATTTTCCCATTTTATTGGGCTTTAATGAAAGCATACAAAGTCAAAATCAGATAATAATTAGTAAGTTAATATAAAACTCAGGAAATACCAACTGATGTGCATAATTATGACTGTCCACAAATAAACCTGGACCCTGTCCGGAGAATTTGAATCCCTAGTGCCTGTAACATTTCAAGCCCCAGACAAGCTCACTGTAGAGACAATCCAGATCAGGAGTCATGGTGGTCATCCAAGAAAGGGCTAAGAAGGTGTCCCTGCAGAAGCACTGTTAGGTGCTGATATCCAGTCCCAAGGACACATTCAGCCAAAGAGAAGACTCTTGACTTTCATTTCATTAAATACTTCATTGTACTATATTCACTCAAGAAAACTGCATGGATGAATTTTTTACAGTACCAGAATTAACCTAGTTAAATGCCCTTAACAAACTCTTTGCTTTTGTTTCTAGTTGATTGCTGGTCTCCCAACACAGCTACTCCACATATAAAACACTTCAACAGCTTAAAACAGTGTCAAGTACAGCTTTTCACTTTAAAACTTCCTATGATATAAAAGCACATGTTTGTCTAGCAGGTCTTACCTCCAAAAGTCCATCTTCAGGTAGGTCTGTGCAGTGGACAGCATTCTGAATCTTGTTCTTGCCAAAGACAGCACGCAGCGTTCCAGGTCGGAGATGACGGGCTATTTCCTGTTGAACAAAAGAAAACCAGAAGACCTTTGTGAAACACACTGTTCCTTTATATCGTGGACGCAATAGAATCTTATAAAGTAAAACATTATTGTGCTATCAATATGTGTGGGGTACAGTATAAAAGAAAATGAAGAGGGAAATTCCAGCTTGCACTACATACATACACAACAGCTGAAAACCCATGATGAAGATTGTGAGAACTAACTGCTTGAAATTGTGCCAATCAAGCCACCTCAGGTGAAATGCAGGATCCTTCATGTTACACGTACACCTGCCTGGCACTTATATGAATACAATTAGCTCACGTTAACACCTTTGCAGCTCTCAAGCACAGAATGTGCTGTCCTTAGTGAGCAGACACAAGTGCACCAGCTTGCAGACTGCCTCCCGTAACACTGGACTATTTTGCCTCAGAACCTGACGTTTGCGAAGCCCAGCTACTAAACAGCCTCTTGGTCTTCTCCTCTGTGGTGCTTCCCTGACACCATGACCAGTGTCAACATCTGATCCCCTCTGAGGATCAGTCCAGACTCTCTCTCTCTACATCTTTCTCTGTTCTTTGAAGTTGACATTACAATACTCTTCATCTACAATGCCAAACACCTCCTTGGCCTCTCGGAGTGTTTCTCTTACTACAGCACATACCACTCAGGTCCTGAGATAGCATTCCTCCCCTACCTCTTTACTATGGTATATCTCCCATCTTATACTGCAAAGGACTGCCTTCATTGGCTCTCCCCTCCACCATGCTCTTTCTTTCAAGGCATAATGCAGTCCTGCTGTACTTCTCTGCACTGGCACCTTGCAGTGCTGCCTTTTAACCCCTTTCCTATGCCAACTGTGCTACACCTTGTTGGCCTCTCTTCCCAACACCCTGGAGCTCTTCTCCAAGCCCACCTCATGCACAGTGTGCCTCCTTTCAAAATTCAGTGATGATGGCATTAACCCAGTTTTCCCTCCTTTGGACGTTCTTCCATGAGTGCCTCCTGAACACTGCTGCCTGTGAGGGGACAGGCCGATGACAAGCTCACACTACAGCTACTGAACAAAAAAAAAAAGCATTCTTCCTTGCCAACAGAGCCTACATTGGCCCCTTTCTGAAAAGGCACTGGGTACATTAGGGTATAATCACTTCGGAAGTGGTCAGCGCAGTTTCACTGTGCCACTCCCAGGTGTTTGTTTCGGTGTCACAGCTGGAGGTTACTGCCCCCACAGCTGAGTCACCAGACTGGATTGTCCAAGCATTTCTTAACTTTCAGTGTCAAATGGGTTCAAAGTGACTTCAGTAGTGGCCCTTGGCTGACCTGGAAAACTTTGCACAGGTACAGATGAGAACCACTCGCATGATGCACGCTCTCTTCTGGGATGGCAGTGAATGTTTTAACCTAGTCCCAAAAGACCTCACAAGAGCATTATCTGACAACACCCTTTAGCCACTTTCCAGCTTCACCCACTTGTCGTGTCTCATTACTAAACTACGACAATTGGACTTTAAGGGCGAGATCTCCTCTTAGCCCAGCAAGTCCTAGATATTTTCCTGTAATAACAACAACTATGGCAATCTGTTACCTAGTAACCTAGATGCATTACCTATGGTGATCTCTTACCCACCTGGAGGACAAACTGCTTTAATGCTTGGAGTGTGTCTAACCCAAAACATGTTCGAGGAGAAGTTTCAGTTCCCCATTGTTACTCTGTGTATGTCACAGGTTATACAGGATCTTTGGATATGGATGTCAAGGATATTTGAATAAGATACACTCAACATCAAACAAATTTTGCTTCAGAGGAAAGTTCAAGAGTTTCACTTAAAAAAAAAAAAAAAAGCCCCAAGAAGAAAAAAAACCCCTCCTCTACATGGTCCTCATTAAAGGCTTGCGATAAGAAAGTCTGCTGGAGAAACAAAAGTCACATGCCAGTTAACTATAGCTATGTGACACTTTAATCAAGCCTTCCTTGAAACAACTGTTGATTCCAGTAACCGTTAGCTTTCAGGAAGCCGACAATAGCACTAGGCTTTCAATTATTTTAAGGAAAGTTTGGGCATATCAGAAAAAATTATCGTGGCTATGAAACCTTTGGAAACACTTTAGCAAGAAACGGTTCAGATCTAAAAAGCAAAAGCTTGGTTAGTTCATATTCTGTTTATTTCCTATCCATCAAACTCTTTTGCTCAAACTGTTCCATCCTCCAACAGGTCCAAAAATGCTGCTTCTTATGAAACTTTCCCAAGTTTTCCCTTGACGCATCTTCCTCACCAAACCCTTTTTTTTTTTTTTTTTTGTTTTGTTTTCTCCCTTTCTTTCTTTAAAAGCAGCTATGGCATCCTGACTTATCATTCATCCTAAGCTCTCATTTCTACTTCACAACTTCATAACAGAAGACCTCATGTTTCTTCTCTCGGACTCACTCTCTCTCACTAACGTTGGCAAAAGCTCCTACTGTTGCAGTACACAATCTCCTGTTCTTCCTTCAATTTTTCAATGCAGGTTGCTATGCATTCTCCTGCCCTCCGGAAACTCATCAGCCATCTTGCAGAAAAAGGGATTCATTCTGTTCTGCCTGGGATTGCATTAGATCAGAAGTACACAAAGGTAGGTCCTCCAGCGCTTTGCATTGTTAGCACCTGATTAATAAGAATCTAAATAAGGCTTTCTTGCCATCAGTTAACAAACAGAACCAGAGGTAAAGCAGTCTCTGCTTATATTCACATAGCCAAAAAAGGCCAACAATTGTCAATTCCAAAGTTTTACTATTCCATCACTTTCTTACTACGCCACTGAGGAACCCTCGGGGAACAAGGCCTGATGGAGATACAAAGAGCTGTACAGATCATATGTAGGTGTCCTTGTGTATGTATGGCTGGAAATCTTGGGAACGTTTCAGGAATGAGGAAGAGAGTTCCTTACAGAACTTATTCCTCATAGCACATATTAATATACACTCTTCTGCTCCACGACAGGATGTTTGCTAAGCATTTTATTGATAGGGCCTCATTTGCAACAACAGGGAGATACAAATATAATAGTGGGGTTTGGGTTGGTTCCCCCACACCCCTCCATCCCCTTTTAAACTTATTTTGTCTAAGCTTTCTGCTGAGTCTAATTTCCCAAGTATGTGTTTTGTGTACTGGTTTTCAAAAACTTTTTGAAAGGAGTTGAGAGTGGGATGGTGGAGGAGTTAAGAGCAGCTACAGCTCTACCATATGCATGAGAGGAGAGTAACATGTGTGCGCTGGAACTTCATGTACGTGTGTAAATGGGGATCCACGAATTCGCACCTCACACAAAGAATACACTGTCTGCGGCAAAACAAACCAGGGCTGCTGTACCAAAAGGCTTCGTCCTCTTTGGTCTTATTCAGCAGGCTATTTGATCACATCTTACAGGCCGGGCTTTGATCTACAGCTAGCTCTTTGAAGATCCTTACCCTACACAAGATACAGATGCATATATTTCATGCTTCTCTGTATCATGTAACTGTGCCCAGTGCAACACTGCCTGTATGAAGAACTTAGCACATTCTAAAATGTTTCTATTTCTATACAAGTGAAGGGAAACAAAAATGTCACCAATGCCAGTAATATGTCAAAATCAGACTGAAAAATCATAAACATATTCATGAGCAAAGCTCATTAACTGCTTTTCCTTCAAATGACTGTTTTTTCATGGGCTGGATGGGAAGTTATGTAGAACAGTAACATGTATTCCAGCCAAAACTGCAGATTTCCAGAAAATTTGGCCAGGTTTTTTAAAGCATCTGCCCTGAATACTTAATTGGGTATCTAGATAGGCCGAAAGGCCACTGCTCTTAAACATGCATGCTCTTCTGCATGCTTCATTGTTGTTTAAACGGCATTCAAGGAAAAGCCAAAGAGGCGACCACTGACTGCGCAGCAACCATTCCCTCCCTCCTAAGTGGGAAACAACACAAACTCTGAATGGACCAAAACACACAAAGGAACTTTTACAGTCTAAAACTTTTGTTCTAGTTCATGTTCAAGTAGAACAGGGAACCTTGAAAATTCATTACTGGTCCTCTTGAGTGAAGCAGAATAAAAATAAGAGAGTTTGTGATCAAACCCTTTCCTACCCACAGCGTGCTCCCAGGGCAGGTTCATTCTTTTAGCTTTGCTTTCAGGCCAGCAGTATTCACAGGACTTCTTGGGCTGCAACAAACTCTGCACAGTCCCCTCTAAGCCCCCAGTAAAACACCTTGTTTTCCTTCTCTATCCGAGCCCTGCCTGCGTGTCCGCTCCTTGCTCTTCTTGGCATTCCTCATTCATCACTCTTTCTGAAGGCTTTATGTTGACTTGGTCTCCCCACCTCTGCTTTCCCCACCCTGCACTCATGAAGCTTTTTTCTTCTGCAGTTCTCCACACTCTGCTGCTGTCATGAAAGAGATGGCCCCTCTTTCCTCTCAAGGGTGCCAACTGATCCAGAAGGCAGTAGCTAGCCTCAGGCAAACAAGCAAGTGCCTTTCTCCTTTTAAGGACCAGCTACGCCCTTGTCAAGAGAACAGAATGGCACATTTACTGTGAACAAAGTAATGAAAATTCCACCACTCACCATGGAATTTGTCTGGCTGAACTTTAGCAATCAGAAAGCTGACTGCCTCGTCCAAGTGAGGCACCTGAGCTTCCTGTGTAGTAAGCGGAGGGTTATAAGCCCTTTCAGGAAAAAAAAAAACAAACACTTTTGCAGTACAACAGCTATGTAAGGTAGGCAGGATAAGTGCCTCTCTCTTCTCTTCCCATCATCACAGCTCTTCAGCTGGCTTTTATTTTCAGGGGATTTTAGCACCAGTCATATCACACACTGCTGGCTGCAGCAGGGAGCTGTACAAAATACTCATTCCTACACAAGCCATCAGCAAGAGGTAAAATAATAAAAGCAGCACAGTCTCCGTCATGCAGAATACAACAGTAGAGAAACATCTCCTGTAATGCTTATTCAAGCTAAGAAACACCTTAATATTATTGTTACTGTGGGAACCACCTCAGCTGATCAGTCTGATATATCCTTCACAGAAGTTCCCATCCAAAGACAAAGGCTTAACTGGCAAAATTAAATCTCTGGTCACAGATGATCTTGTGCATGAGACCACAAGGGCTAGCTTGCCTCAGCTTGCTTAGCATGTTTTCTTTGCAGCCCATACTCCTTCCAAACTCTAGCCAACCAATTTTGATGTGTGTGCTTCCCCACTAGTTACCTCAGCTCTGACCTGGTTTATGTTCCCTAGTTTCATGTGATGAGCCACCTTGCGTTCAACATCAGCTGCTGCAGAACACAACAATTTTCTACTCCTGCATCAATTCGAGGTCCATTTAATCATCCCTAAATGCAGAGCTAAGCCTTCTGTCCATATTACAGAGAGAAAAATCTATATAAGATGGTGCTGTTGCCACTGTAAAGTCTTTAACTGGGGAAGAGCACATTTTGCCCTGAAACCTGGGGCCTGCCTGTTGAAAGGTACTTCAGAAAATTTCTAAATACAAAACCAGGTCAGTGTTATAGAGAATGCAACAGGTTTCCTCCAGCTTACATTTCACAAACCAATCCAGAACAGAAGTCTCTTGTTGACAGAGTGACACATTTTCTCTTTCTTTGTGTTCCACATGAGCTGCAGCAATGTAATGTACAAATATGGAGTCAGTATCAATGGCCTTACGCACACTTCCAAGGGAGTCAGTGTTCTAAGAAAGTCTTTTGTACTTCCCACATATCACAAAAAAATAATCAAACAAAAACAACCTCCTCCAAACACACACACACATGCACTAAACAGCCCTCATCTTTTAATCTTTATCACAAAACAAACTGATCACAGGTTCTCAAGAATCTGGAAAGATTGCATTGAAAGTCTTTATAATACTTGGCCTAATCTTCTATCCCCTGAGCACTGTGCATTTGACCTAGACATTCAGGTTGTCTTCTCCTGACTGATGGCAAAATATTTATGGCTCCAATCACTTACTGGCCGTCCTGACAAGTTTCTCATATCTTTAACTCAGTCAAGTCTGTGTGCATGTAGTTATGTACTTGAAATAGTGTGGCTGTAAAGTTTTGTTCAGCAAATTAAATGATCTGATCCAGGCAACAGCAGCCAAATTTTCAATTGCAAGGCTGTAAAAAGGGCATCTAAGACTCACCTCCTTCCAAAAATCAAAGAGTTTTGCAACAGTAGCAGCAAGTAATCAAACCATAGTTTATTTTGTTACAAAAGCCTACTCTGGTCTGAGGGGAAAAAAACAATCCGTCTGCTTTTCTGTTTATTTTAAAGTCAGCCTACCTCTGAACTACCAGTGTGAAGCCCTGTATCTTTTTGAAATTTTGTTAACGGACCTAAAATTATCTTCCATACTCCAGCATTGGCAGTTTTTCGGAAGCTCACAAGTCTGTAGAAGTTGTTACACTGTCTCCTTCTCACCCTTCATACCCTGAGGCACTTTGATTCTCTCTGCGTCACTCCCACACGTTCCCTACCACTCTTCCTCTCTGGCAGCCCAAAGGTGCTGCACCAACTCTCCGCAGATTCTCTGCTGTGGGCAGCAAACGTGGCACATTTGCCAGCCTGAGATAGCATTTTCACTGGTCTTGGTGCTTCTGGTTGATGCTTAAGCAATTCTCATGATAACTGCCCTGCTCAGAAACTTATTTACTGTTGTATTTGTGTGCCTATCTGCCATTGCCTATGGGGTGAATTTAGATAAGAGCAAGCAGCCACGCTTCTGAGTTGTGTAAACTAGATTGGGTGGTGAAGTCTTGAGGATAACTGACATACCAAATATAAGTTGCTCGCAAAATAGGAATAAAGAGAAAATATCTAGCTGTCTTGTTGTATTATCTGGGTGCAATAAGGGATATTTACATTACTTGACAAGTTGGAAGAAGGAAGCATTTAACAACTGAAAAGCAACTAACCCCACAAGACATCAGAAAATACAGAATAACTGTAAATTTGATTATTAGTTGCTTTACTTTAAGCTTTAAAGGTGAAATACTGGTCCTACTGCTGTTTTTCCAGTGCCTTTGAGGCATCCAGAATTTCATCCATTTATTAACTCACCTGTAAAACAAGGATAAAAAAACCCACTAGGCTGCAAGGGATATTTTGGGATTTCATTAATTCATGTTAGCAAAATATCTGGAGAGCGTCCAGTGAAAGTCACTATGAAGTTGCAAGACATTATTTTTAGTCTGCAGATATCTAGGCTGAGTTTTCTCCTGTAAGAACAAGAATAATTATAAATTATCTTTTCCTCTGAAATTTTTGAGACGGAATTTTACATTTGCAAAAGCAGTCCAGATATCTGAGCTTTACACTTTGCAAAGCAGAAAAAACTGCTTCAAAATTCTACTGAGACTTCCCTAGCTGAACCAACTTTGGACCATCCACTTCAACACAAGACGCAGATGGACTGAAAGACAAAACTCAGAAGTCTGCTGCAAACCCCAGAGATCCTTCTCATTCGGGACTTAGCAGGGGAGAGAGCTTTCCCTTCCCCTCTGTGCCCTCAAGCCCCTCCAATCCAACAGCAAGCTTTTCCTTGGAGGCAGCAGTGCTGCCATCTCTTCCCACGCAGTTGTGAACAGCCCTGTTCTGATGGAAGGAATCACTCATTATTTGTGTTACAACTGTTTTTTAAAAGCCCCTGCTGTGTTCAGGACTAGCTGTACTAGTCAGTGTTCCTATACATACTAATAGACAGTTCCTGGCATGGAAAACTTACATGAAGAGACACAAAGAACAGAAAATAGGAGCAAAATGGACCCAATTTTTTGGAGTGGGAAACCAAGACAGGGAGTAAGTAATTTCCCAGGGGCACAAAGAAATACACATTTCACAAGGATCACAAGTTCAATGTCTAACTTTTAGCTCGGACCTTTTGAATCCCAGACCAGTTCCTCAACTATTCCCTCTCCCTGATTTAATGCTGCGTTACTTCCTGTGTAGCACCCTGATGATAAGCCACAGTTTGCAAAACTCAGGCCATACCAGGTCACCTGCGGGAACCTGAGAGCTGCCATGGGAACATGAAGAACTGCTGCTCACCCATCTTCCACCCTGACCTTGTTCTAGTCCCTTGATCTGGGAAGCCAAGGGATACAGAGAAAGGGAAAACTTCTTGGTAGGAGTATCCACGGGAAGTCCCATGTGCACATCGGATCCAGTCTATCGTACTGTAAGCGAAAGAAGCTGCTAAAAATTCTGCTCAGGTGGCCCTGCAGTAGAACAGAGAATGTCAGCCTAAACCAAACAGACCAGCAAGCAGCACCCCAAATTATTCAGCAGGTTCTCAGCATTTGAATTAATCATTTTATATCCAGTTTTTAAAATGCCTTTGTTTAGTTAACAGTGTCCACAGCCAATGAGACCAGTGGTACAGAATAAAAACTATTACTGCAGCTGTTCTCATGGCTGTCAGCAATTGCAGAGAGGAGAATTTAAAATAAATAATAATACCCATCATCATCAGAAATGCAAAACCAGACTACATACTACTTTTTGTTACAGAAGGAAAGACCTAGGCCATGGTATTTGTTTTCACCCACTTTGAAGCCTTCAATAATGTAGCTCAAGCAGAAAATAACTGCAGATACGCTCTGGCCACAGCATGTACTTCTTGCATTACTGCAATGGTATGCAAAGCACCTAGGGAATTTTGGTCCATATACACCCTGTTGCAATGTACAGTACAAGGATACCACCTATGCCACCTAGAAAGCCAACTGATCCCTCTCAGGGGAAACACACTTGAGAAACTGAGAGATCTCCTTCCAGCAGTGACCAGTTCCCCTCAGATCAATCTCTTTTGTGTACCAATTTATCATCAAAAGTACATAAGATACACTGTGATCTGCAGCTCCTTTTCTGTTTGGTTATTATTGGCTCCGCCACCAATTTATTAACCAAGCAGAGCCTGAATAAGCAGTCCTCTGGGATAGGTCTGATCATCCTCTTCACCTGTTTATTCTAAGGGATCTTAAAAAAAGAAAAAAGTCACGCACATCCAAGAATTGACTACTCATAAACTGCCAACTGGAAGACATGAGACCTTTTGGGACAGCTACAGTCAATTTCAGGATACTCAAGATCACATCATCATCATGGTTATGTGGAAGAGTGCTCTACTGCCATTTTTCTACACGTTTATAACTTCCTCTATTGCACATTTTCAACAAGCACCTTTGTGTGCTGACTCCTGCTAAATGCCTTCTATAATGCTCTAGAAAAAGCCCTTGCAGTCTGTTCTACCAAGTTCTACATTGGCTTATTATTTTCTTAATAATTTTTTACTGGCGATATCACTCGTATTACTTCATAACTTGAAGTATACATACAGCACTACAGAACGACTACGTTCCAACCAGAAGTCAGGAAGAATTCAAGTGAAGGACAAGGCTATCTATAGTCAACAAAAGCCTGAGTCAGGCATGTAAGCAAATGCTTTTAATCTATTCAAATCAAAGATTCTGCAAACACACAAGGTCACTGTGACCAGGATGCTAAGAAACTGCAGGAGGAGAAAAGGTTATTTAGTGCAGTAACAGTATCATTTTCTTTCCCAGACAGAGTACGCTCAGCACTTCCCATATCTTCTGGAAACACTGCTCCCTTCTTCCAAGGAAAGACTGAGGTTATACAGAATTTGGTTTTTGCTTGAATGCTTCTTTTCAGGGATTAACTTTTATATATTCAAAAACATTACTATCCAATGTAAAAGAGTGATTTGCTGTCTGCTGTAACCAAACAGAACACAAGGGAAGCAAAGAAAACAACCACATAGACTGAAATTAACCCAGAACCATCATCGTCTCTAAAAGGCTCTTACCTTGTGCCTTGTGGACTGAATATATTATTGAATCTATTCTCAGAAACCTCAGCAGCTACAGCAGAACCATAATAGAACAGGCCAAAGAAGGAAGTGCGTGTGCGGGGGGAATCAAAATAAAAAGAAAGGGAATCACTAAGGAAGGTAAGACCTTCTGTGATCGCAGGAGGAGACTACAACCTAGGAATTTTGGTGACCAGCTCTGTGTCTTACTGACAAAGACTGTATTTTCACAAGGGGGAAGAATATTTTGATTTTTAAAAAATGTTAAAACCCTCCCACAGGCGAGGTAAACTACAGTTTAATCCAGCGTAGCTGGGAGAAATAAGCCCTAGAGAGAACCTTGCAGATTACCTTTGATCAGCCTACTGGTGTAAAATTACATGGTGTATTTGTCTGTACCAGGCTGTTATCACACGATCACCTGGTATGTTAGAAGCCTACCTCTTTTTCTATAGTAGTGAGAAACAAAACTTTTTTCCTTAATCCATCTAAGATATGTAAGCAGAGTTAAAATAAAGATACAGTATTTTGAAATGTATTAACTAGCATTGTTTAAAAAACAAACAAGCAAATGCTAAAAGAAACTAGGCAAGCAAGCATTTTTAAAATTTTGTGTGGTCATCTTTTAAATAAAATATGATCCATCTA
Organism: Pygoscelis adeliae; assembly: GCF_000699105.1. Classification (NCBI taxonomy): domain Eukaryota; kingdom Metazoa; phylum Chordata; class Aves; order Sphenisciformes; family Spheniscidae; genus Pygoscelis; species Pygoscelis adeliae. The sequence goes on along the minus strand of NW_008824032.1, from coordinate 7,718,007 downwards.
TACGAGATACTAAATCTGCAACATCACTGTCTAAAACATGGCATATATTCAAAGCTTGGAGAGAACCTAAACAGGAAGATGCAATACAAACAGGATATAGAAGCATTCATTTTTCAAAACAGGACCTGCAGATGGACAGTTATAACCAAAACCCTGCGCAATCTGAAAAAAACCCCACCTCCTCAAGGCTGAATAGACAAATTTATGAACTCACAGCATTTATAAGAATCTTGTGTTCATCACAGATGCTTAAAATACCACTTTTTTTAATAACATCCACTTACTACTTTGGGATGCACCCGGTCTGAGTGCAAAGGGAGCCTTTATGATCTCTAAGCCAGTCTTTCAGGCTTCTTTCACACCTACCTATAGATACAATTAGTCTTTGTGATTTCAGATTAGGCTAAGTGTCTTCATGCGTCTGCACAGCTGAACGGTACAAAGTCCTTAACCAAGAAATAGTTTTCTTAAAAAGTAAATATTCTAAGTGTGGTTTAAACCCTTACAAAAACGGCTAGCCCTATGATGCTTTGCAGAGAAAGGCCTAAAAACCTAACTCGAGGATACCCTGGCATGTCGTCCATTCTGGGGAGCAGCTAAGAGGTCTCTATGGCAGCACAGCAAGTCAAGGAAGATCAGTAACCAATGCTGTTAATGCCTTGTGGCACATCCCTGCTTTTCCTTCAGTCTCTGGGCTCGTGTTCAGCTTCCCTCCTCTTGCTAAAATAGGGCAAGCTATTACAGCCTGGAACCAGGCACAAGGAGCCCAGGAAGAACAGTTCAAAGCCAGAGACAGCCCGACATAAGGGAAAGTCGGGAACACAGATGGGAACCCTGAGGCTTCTGAAGTTGATGCTACTTTCCAGGAGGACATACAGGATTTTTGACAAAATGTTGACAACTTCCTGAAAATGTCCAGAAATTGCAGTTAAGAAGGTGTCTTGTCATCAGGGGATACTAAAATATCATAGTGACAGGTAGCAGAGGAAACTACAAAAAAACCCTACATAGGCTACAGGGGCTTTCGCAGGCAACTGAGAAAAAAAAAAAAAAGCATTGCAGCAACAGGAAACAAGATGCAAATGTACTCCCGTGTCATGCCTCTGTAGTGGTAGTGGGCTTAATATCAGGCAATACAATATCTTTTATTATTTACTTTACCAAATTACTGTAATTTGTGACCACTGAATCTAAGTCCAATTACCTCCCATCCAGGATTTATTTAGGCATAAAATATAGCACTGCTGACATATTCAAGTCTGGTAGCTCTGGAGCCTCAGACAAGGAATGGCAGATAAAAGTTTGAAAAAAAACCTGTAACCTTGCCAACATGCCTCAATCACATTGGATTTAAAGCAGAGTTCGGTCTTGAGGGCTCTGTCAGTATTTAGTCTCCTGATGGAGACTGCCAGTCACCACTAATAACAGCAATTTTCAACACATATGCACCTACCCATCAAGAATCAAAGTGAGCCTACAAACTCCAGTTCCACATGACACTGAACAGCCATCATATGACAGCAACCTTCAGGCAATAACAAGCCACATTTAAAGCAAGCCACTTGCAAGCCAAAGGCTCCTCCACCACTACTAGTGCTCTGATTTTTGTTCTAATCTTCCCACAAAGACATACTTCAGTGAGGCTGAAGTCCTTCTTCCTATCAAAGGACTTCCCGTCGCCTGCAAAGGGTGGCTTGGAGAAGACAGTATGCAAGAAACAGAGCTCTAAGCAGGTCACCTCAAAATTGTACCCAGATCACGGATACATATCACTACAAAGCACATACACACACACACACGATTAAAGCAAACAGGGCGGCAGGGGGAGGGTGTCAGGGGCTGGCAGACCTCTGCAATACCCATTCAGAAGCAAGAGAAACACATCAGGAGAACTTACTATGAACACTGAATTTATGCCTGTAAAAATTAATTATTGGATTCTTGACTCACAGCTGCTCCCAGGGCTACACGCAGCTTTGACAGGAAGAACAGATATGACATTTATGTATCAGTCTTGTTTCTGGTGCAGCCAGTGCAGACTCCATCCATTTTAAACCAGGGAAAGCAACTCACTGCCACAGGTGTGGTGTCTGGCATCCACACAGACACAGGCTTGTCTCTGACAACAAGCTATAAGACTTTTGGAAGTAAATTTCAAACTATACACCAGCATATTGACAGTCTAAAGTGGTGGTGGCAACTCATGGTTTCAGTCACATTACAGGTGTGGGTCATTAGAGCACAGCTGTCTTAACACTTCCTTTCTTCTAGATCCAGTCTTAATAAGTCCCCTGCCCGTGCACAGAGGGGTGACACAGAACAAGGTAGGAGAGGTCCTGAACCCACCGAGATTTTGGGCTTTCTGAACCAGCAGTGTCAGGTCAGCAAAAGGGGACTGCACTAGAGGGAAGAATCTCCCTCCACAGACACTCAGTCAAAAATTACCATGTCCCCCAACTAAGAGGCCTTAGCACTGTCTAGAACACATTTTCATTAGACCTGCAGAGCCTGATGTGGAAATTAAAAACTGAAAGGACAGAGTCAGATAACTGACCCTAAATAACATCTAAGCAATTCAGTCATGTCTTTCCCATTGCAGGCTTAGACAGCAGGATATCGTAACTGGTATTGATTGGTTTGCTACTCTAGCTGATAATGGTCTGGCGCTGAATGAAAATTTTTATTATTATTACATGACTCAGGCTATCTAAGCAGATAATCAATTACATGAAAATCTTCTTCATCAAAGAATTAGATTAATAAATGTTATTTCTCTTGAAACACATTATGTACTTCACTGTCAACACTCTGATCGAGGCTTACTAGGCTACAGGGAGAATCCACATTGAAAGAGCTGTTAGGTATTGAAACAGCTATTACCAGAAAATGAATACTTGGGAGCTCAAAAATAGTCTTTATATTTCTTTATATCTTCCACTGAACTATTTTTTATGTGATGTAATATGAAAATGTCATGCTCCTAATGTAGTTCCAGGAATGAAAATGAACATTTTTGGCCTCACATGTAGATATTTTTCAGTGTTAGAGATTCACACGAGGTCTATACAAACAAAAATCTTACAGCAACAGTGCTCTTTGGCTCATACCGTTACCCTTATTTAACTGATGTGATAACTGAGGCAGAAACATATTGAACTTTTTGTCCAAGGTCACATAGTGAGGTCAGGAATGGAGCTAAAGCAGACTCCAGCTCTTTCAGTTCTCCGCTTTGTTTTAAACCATCTAATCTCCCTTTTAGCTCTTTGGCGTCGATGCAAAAGTACAAAGACTCTTAACACACTGTTACCCTTAAAATTGCAAATCCCCAATATAAAAAGAATGTAGGTTAGGATCTAAAGCAAGTATACCAATATTCCTTTTCAGCCCACTGGATGCAGAAATATTGCAGCGCGTCCCATCACTTCAATAATATCTCACAGCAGAAGGTACTCGAGTCACTTTTAGCGTACTGCCAATCCTAACTAAAAGCTCTTAAGTCTACTAAAAGTTATGCAATCAGCCAGGAGCATGTAGCTGATGTAGACTCCTGGAACCACATGTTATAACCAACCTTTTCATTTGTGTATGAAGAAAGTTCAAAAGAAAGGTAAAAATAAAAAAATAAAAGCAATATATCTAATTTCTACAGCATTTTACAAGTGTCTTACGAATACTAAGTAATCACCTCAACAATTCCATTACAAAACATTACCAGCAACTATTTCAACACAGAAGCTGCATGAAGAAGATGTGAAAACTGAAGCTGTAGCTTCAGACATAAGTAATAACAAAAGGCCTCCAAGTGCTCCAGAGGCCAAAAATATACAAACACCAATCAAATGAAACACCGATGCCAGCAAGTGCAAGCAGCGACAGGATTCCCTGTCCACCATCCCCCTGTTCCGAAGTTGAGGTTTTCCATGATAGCCTTTGCTTCCTGATCTATGTGAAACAATGTCAAATCAATGCAGAACAGTTTGTGGGGTTTTTTTTGTACCACACTTAAACAAAACAGCTTTCTTGATAGTGCACATCGTGCTGCATTTACCCCTACCCCTCCAAGCATTTTCATTTCTTTACGATGAAGAGGAAGAAACATAGCTTCTTTTCTGTTGAACTTTGGTCACAGTTAGCAACTCTTACTTCTAATTGATAGTGTGCATCAAAAGTTCAAAAGGTTTGTGCTCTGTATTAATCTGATTTAATTAAAATTTTAACTCCTCTTCCTAGCTTTCTAGAGCAGTTACCTCTTTGCCATAGGTGTAATTTTTTTTTCTCTTGATGTCAGAACTGCACCAGTAGAAACTGAGTGAAATAGCACCCAGCACAAAAAAAGGTAATTTAACAACATGCATAACAAGATTTGATAGTATATTTTGAAAAAGGTCTTAAGTGATTCAGACACACCATGGAAAATCAGTGTAACTCAAAGTAATTTCAGAAATCCCATTCCTGTTTGAAATTTAAATATCCAAATAAAAGTGCTCAGCTGCTCATAGGATCTCAAGATCTCAAACTTCCTGGCTTTGGGTGCATAGTGGAAGCTGTGGGTGCTTCCCCTCCTTGAAAAGCTACAGACTTGTGTGGAATTCAGAGATCTTTTTTAAACAGTCCTTATTAACATTGTAAAGAAACAGTATTTTCAAGATGGGCATCAGAATGGCCTGCTGGCCTTTTATAGGGGTGCTGCAACAATAAGTAAAGCATAAATACCTGTTTATTATAGCAGATGTGGAGAGAGTTTTCCATTTCTAAGCCCTACTTGCTAGCCACAGAGGCATTCCAGGACAGAGAGAACGAGGCGCAGAGCGACACCAAGAGCAAGTCACACAAGTAGTCTGGGACCTGGCTGTGAGGAACAGCTAAGCTAGAGGCTGCAATCGGAAGACAAGAAAAACAAGCATCACGGCTGATCTGAAAGATTACAGAAAGGCCTCAGATGAGACCACCAATGACACAAAAAAATGACAGCTGCACTCCAGGAGCTTAAACCTAGTGTAATTAAAGATGCTGACAGTTCATCAAGAGTGCAATGACCCAGCCAGCCACCCACTAGAAAAGTGCCAGTGTACAACAAGAATGAAAGCAGCAGCAAAATCTGCAGAAAAGCATTTCTCCTAGTGCATATACTATCCACCAGGGACAAATGTTCCACAAGCCTGCAACCTCTGACACTGAGCCCTTCAATCAGGTCACAGTAATTTTGAGAGTGAGCATGTCCAGCACAGCTCCTTACAGACAAGTATCTATCCCACTGCCTGCTTTCCAGATTTGATAGGCTGTTCATACACTACTACAAAGAGGCTCAAAACATGTTTTTGGTTCGTAGTTTTCCCTACTACCACGAGAGGTTTTAGTAAAGTATTTATAAGCTGGTTTATAATGAAGGATATTTTCGGCAGAAAGCTTTACTGACCTGCAGTGCTAACAAAATATTCCCCAGTTATAGAAAATAGCACAAAGTTCCATTTCATTTTTAGCATTGTACACTTGGCATAAATTGCTAGCTTATTAAAGTATAATCCTCAAAATGGAACAACTCTAATTCTTTCTTCAGCCCTAAACGTCAAGGGACTTGGACAAAAGCAGACCTATTTCCAAAAGACATCATGCTTTGATTTGGGAAAATTTGTATTACCTGTTTGGATGCCTTTTATTGAAGTGTACCCCAGCTGCCTCCCTGCAAAACCAAGAACAGACTGCAAGGGCTGTTAACATTCACACCCAGTTTAGATATCTGACTCGCCACAAAGTAATTATGACATTTGCTATGTATCTAAGATATAATTAACAGCACACGTGATTGGGAGAGATTGATTATATAAGTCAAATTCCAACACCTTTACTCATTTCAAACAGCACCTTGCTTTGAGAGTAATCACAGGTACTTCAATGGTAATACCTGCCAAATAGGGTACTATTTAACAAGAGCCAAAGTGACCCAATCAGGTACATTTTGTAGTAAACTTGCTCTTAACCTGTGTTTATAAACAGGCTGTACAGACATCAGGATCTAGCATATATAAACAAACAAACAAGTTGCAGAGAGATCCAGATCTCTCAATGATAATGCACTATTTGCACGACACTCAGATTTACTTTAACCACTAGAATATCAAGTCCATGGTATCTTCATGGTCTATATATAATCTTGCTAGATAATGAAACTGCTGTTATATGGTTTCTACTACCCCTATTTGAGATAGATATTGTAACCACAAAGTTCAGTTGTGAGCTTCTCTGACGAATCCAGTTGGGAATGACAAAAGACTACTGAGATACCTTACTCCCTTCTTCCTCAAGGACAAGCTACAAACACTATCTGAAGAGACAGATAAATTTCAGGCAAAGATCACTCTTGAGAGCAGCTGTAGTTACTGTACATATGCTTTATGTGCCTGAAGAATCAATTAATTTGCAATTCTTACAGAAAACAGTAGACAGAAATATATAACACAGCTGCCTGTCTTCCAAACATACCATTAGTGTATACCATTAGTGTAACTGCTAAACATATCATTAGTGTATACCATTATTGCATACCATTAGTATAACTGCTATGAAGTCAGTTGTCCAAAACTTACAGCCGCCTGCTTCACGCGGGTACTCATTTTCACTTCACAAGTCACAGTTAATCATTAAAAGGGAAACACAAACAGCATAGGCAGGTCACTAGCAAGAGATCTGAGAGACAGGAATTTAGTTCCCTCCTTTGCTGTTTTCTTGTGCTACCCAGAGAAAGCCATCAGTTTATACATCCCTCAGTTCCTCCGCTCATCAACAGTTCCTTCGGTCACACACATGTTGGATGGCTATGACAGAGCTTTTCCTGTGATGTAGTAAGGAAAAATAGAGAAATTCCCCTTGTATAGGTACACTTGTCTTTAATAACCTAAAGCAGCTGTGATGTTTGCAAGCATATTTTGATTTTGACGTACCAGGCATTAAACAAGCAGAAACATGAAAAGGATATAATAGGCCCAAATAAAACAACTGCATCTTTAAAAGTTTTGAAGACCAGAAACTTTAAATGTGGAATTTGAAACAAAACTGAAACCACCATATTGTATACATTACTACTGATATACCATCCTGCAGTTAAAACTAAGTCAGATAAACAGGTTTGCTTACAAGATGCTAACCCAGCAGAGAAACATTTGTATGTTACCAAACAGAAGGGGAAAAAAAGGTTTGGATAATGCCTTTAACTTGTGCTTTCTGTAATGGAAACTCTGGATCTGAAGAAAGATATATCCTGAACAACTTGTTCTCCCCTTCAAATATTAATCTGGAAATATTAATACGGAAACTGGTAAAGCCACTCAGTCTGCAACTAAAACATCAAATCATAACCAAAGAACATACAAACCCTGACCTCATTGCCTCCATCTTGATATTTCACCTCATGGCTTCTGTGTTGTATAGCAGCCTTCATTGTTTAACAAAAAACTGCAAACTTTTTGAGACAGCACTTACGCTTGTCTCCAAATTGCACACAGTATCATGCATATCCAATTAGTCACCTCAAGAAATGAAAAATAAAAGCTAGAAGCATTAGCATAGCAAACTGGTACGAAAACTTTTACACCCTTTTTTGTTCACTTCCTTCTGAAAAACAAAGGAACCAATTCTCCTTTTACAGTTTCATCCTAGGAGAATGCCAGACTGCAGTGGACTAACATTTGATTTACACTGGCATGCACAAGCAATAACTATTTGTTCCAGGGCTCTGAAGCCTTGTGTTAGAATATTTATGAGTCTTTAACAGAGATTTTTGCCTAGATAGCTTTCCTTTCACACAAATACCATCACGGTATTTTATCATCTGGTTTAGGTAAGATCAGAAGAGTTGCTAGAGGATTTGCAAATTGGTCCACTAAGACTAGCATTTGACCTCCATAATAAGGTAACGCTTACATGTTTTCAAGGAATGCAGCAGGTACATGGCAGCCATACCACACTGCAATATTTTAATTCACATAGACAGCACATCAACATTTTAAGCGTTCCTTATCACTCAATCAAGTACTTACAGGGTCAGAAGGACCACAGAAGTCTCTGAACGCTTTTGGAGGCTCGGGTTGTATAATCTCCATTGCTATGCAAGGGCCCGAACACAACTCTGTAACCATCTCCTAGAAGAGAAAAAAAGACAGGAACAAATCTGAGCTTCTTTGGGCATTAGCAAGGGTTGTATTCCTTCCCAAAACTAGACCCAAACTTACAGGACAGGAACAATTAAGAAATATTGGTGCATTTAGGAAAGCAAAGACATGAAAGAAAGATGTCATTAGTATTCACAACAAAAGAAATGTTTTCCGTTTTGCTACTTGATTTAGAAGGTGGAGATTGAGGTAAATTGGATATTCAGCTTCAACAGGATACTGAATAGCATGCAACAGCATCCACAATACTTTAAATACTTTTGCAGGTACATCATTATTGATCTGGACCTGGATTTCACAGAAGTATCCCATAACTTGTCAAACTAGACTGAATCAACGGAACAGACTTTGCTGGGTATAAGCCTGAAAAAATCACACTATGTTCAGCCAGTTCCACAGGCAGCAATGTACTTTGCAGTGTTCCCTACAGGGAGCATGGTACACAGCCTATCTCTGTTTCCAAATATACACCCGTTTGATGGCTTTAAGTCATTAAAATATCTCTTGGACTTTTGGTTCTCACTGTCTTTTCCTCACGTATTACTACAGAAGCTGAAACACACAAGCCAACAGAACACAACTGAAAGGGGCCTGTGGCACAACCTGTTAGGGAAAGGGTCCTTGATCTGGCAACATTCTTGTGGTGTACTGTTACCAGAATCTCAGTTACACCAAAATCATGTTCCCCTGGACCCTCTGGGAGCGTAAAGAGACATCGTGAGTTCTGAGTGGGTGATGAAAATGGGTCTTAGTTTTCATAAGCTTAAATTAACTCTGGGCATTAGTGCCAATTTGGAGTTTGTTAATTAGAGGTATAGGTTTCACAAGCAGAAAGAACCTATTTTGATGTTCTAGTCTGACTTCCTTTTTTAAAACACGCCCTTATAATTGCATACTTGTCTACAAATTTGGGCAGACAAGTTTTGAACGAATCAGGACAATTAAAAGAATCAAAACCAATGAGGAAAGGGGAAAGGAGAAAACATTCACAGGAAATAAGGGAGGACAGGAAGGACAAGCAAGGTACTGCAATCACACCCACCAGCCATGGGCAGGTCAAGGATGAGCCATGGCAAAGAACAAGAGCATAGAGAGTGGGCAAAAAAGCAGAGGGAAACGAAGGATTAAGTCCTCCTCTGCCTTTTATGAATTGTGATGGAAATTAAATACACAAAGACTCCAAGTCAAGCAGCATTGTTCCAAAGAGTTGGTATCTTCATAACGGATTCCACACTGAGAGCATGTGCTTAATCTCTCCACTCTGAAATTAACAGGGCAGAATTTTAGCAAAGTGCCTCTATCATCAACCTGATCCTAGGAAATGTAGGTAGAAGTATTCCTGAGAGGACATGAAAAGAGTGCAGACCAGTTTCATGCTTTACAACATGAATAAATATTTTAATTTCAAAAACTGTCTTATCACCAATGGATCCTCTGTTAAGAACAGGTCAAAGGGCAATATATTTCATTGTGTTAAGAAAGAGTAAATTGCCACAAAGTCACTACTCTGTACAATTTCATTGAATTCTGTCATCTAAATAACTGTTAACAGGGAAGTAGAGAAAAAACAGGCTTTTAACTTTAGTTAAATCAACTGAATTCCTCTCTGCAAACTGTGTTTTTTCACGTTCCTCCCTTTTCTATAGTTTCTGTATCAGCACTAACATCCCACCAGCAACAGCAACCAACGTGAGCAAAGTTACTCCTGACTCCTTCATTACAACACAAAGCTGAGGACTGAAGACCAGCTGCCATCAACTACAGCACAGAGGCATGTGGTATTATGTGAGACAAGCTTGGTCTACCTTACACAGCCTCATCAAGTCCAGAGCTGAATTTAAATAGCAGACACTTTTTCTCTGGTAAGACTCCCAGTTACAGCTAAATCAAATTTTCTTTAGCAAATAGTTTATTCATTAAATAACATGGCTTGTGGTCAACCAAAACCATTCCTGGAGCTGGATCAAGCTCAAGCATTTTTGATTAACAAAGTGGATTCTGAGCTGACCCAATATAATCTCCCTCCTTTTTTCCCCATTTTCTATTCCGGCTACAGTAGGAAATATAAAGCAAAACAGCACAAAAACTAATCAATAGTATGCAAAATTCCATGCGGAAGATACCAACAAAGCTAAAATTTTGGGCAATTGTTCAGCTTTCTCTTTTCACAGAGAAGTGCTTTATATACAATGTCAAACCTTTATCTGACTGGCAAGGGGTAACCAGAAGAAATGGGAGTACAGCTTTTGAAAAGGATTTCTGGATGCCAAGTATCGTCTGTGCTGAGTTATTTTGGAATGATAAATAAAATTCAGATCAAAACAGACAGTTCTGAGTCACAGATATAAGAGGTCATATTCTTTCTTCAATATCCTATTTCACAACATACTTCTTCCTATTTGGCCTGCACTGACTATATCTATTGATGTTCCCATATGTGCCTTCTCTGGATCCCTTTACCATCATGATTAGCTTTCCCACATTTTCCTGTTTCACAGACATCCTGAGTGCACGGAGATATTAATTTCATTTCATTTCAACTGAGTGAATCCAGCACATATGGCTTGCAGGACAGAGCCCTAGATTCTCACTTTTCTTCAAATCCCATCTAAAACATATCTTCTTTATTGACTTACCACGTTTAAATGTCACTTTCCCTTCTGAGCAACTCTCAAATTAAATTATATAACTAAAATTTGCAACTTATTAGGGGGTCAGAGATTGTACAAGAGAGCTACAGAAGATGGTAGAGAATTTCCAATTTGGTTCAAAGGAGAGACTTTTGCAGTACCACAGGATTCTCTGGGCCCTGAAATAGTGGTCAGATATTACCATATTTGAATTCTGCCATGTACCTACAAGTCTGCCTGTCCAGTCTTCCTTTGGTCCTTGTCAAAAACAGTGTTATCAGAGGAGACTTTAAGAGTACTCCCCAATCTAAGAGTGAACTAACAGTACTCCTAACCTATTTAAAGGCAAGTCTACAAACCCTGTTGAAGTAAGTTAGGCTAAACAATCATAGAGGGGGGGAAAAAAAGAAAATAAAAATGTCATTATCAGAGCAATATTAGTAACTGTCTGGAGTAATATTAGTAACTGTGTAGAAAACTTTTAATAGTTTAACCATTTAAAAATTAATTTGGATAATTTGCATAGTACTTAGCATGGCACTGAAGTTAAACTCATTACTATTTGTAAAATGAACCAAAATCCTCTGACAGAAGGTGATACAGAAATGCAAGCTCATCGTCTTGTATTCCCATTGTTCTATCTGCAGTCAGGAAGTTTTATGTGACAGTACAACAAGGCATAATAATATGTAGTGTCTTAGATGTCCACTGGGATTACAGCATATCTTAAACTTCTTAAATTTTCTGAAGATCCACAAAAGTCAGATCAATAAACTTAAGAATAGGTCAAGATGTCATTAGGAAAGCATTCAAATACAGCAGCCCCATTGTGAACAAAATAATAAATATATATTCTGGTCCAAGCCACTATTGCAGTATCAAATCAAACAAAGATACAGATGTGACACATTCTCATAGCTCTACCGCAATAAAATGTCTTATCTGAGGGTTTGGTTTTTTTTTCCACTCTGTTGTGTTTTACAAATTCTATGGCTGAACAATTTTCACAAAAGACTCTCCTTTCTTACAACATGGATAGCACAATTTTCAAGATGAGTTAGTTTATTTGAGAACAAGCTAGAACTGGTCAATACCAGGTTCCTAAAAGAAATCTTACCACAATCCCAAAAAAGGAAAGATGTGACCGCTTCCTTGTTTAATCATATTTTGTTTTTAAACAGATTCTTCTCAAACTTAGGCTTACCACGTATTCAGCGACGACACCTTTGTAAATCTCATAAAATTCTTCCACATTTGCACGCTCCATGTTGAACTAAGAAAACAAAAATGTTAGCCAGTCTGCCTTAAACAACAAAAAAAATAGACAGACACCCCTTCTCAACCACCAAATATTCAGAATACTTTATGTTTTACTAGGTAAAAGGAATGGCTTTACAGCTGCAATACGAAGTTTGTCAACAACTTAGCCAATGATGCCACAGGCAACATAGCACACAGTATCTTCTTCCACCTTAAATATATGTAGACAACATAGTGTTGGCTGATGCCACCAAGACACGCAAGAGGATCTGTTTGTTGCATAGTAAAGGAAAGGGGCTATTCTTCATTTGTGGTGGGGATTTGAGTCCTAGGGGGATTTCAGTTCTCGAGACTTTTACAAAAATCAAAGGGCAGGACTTACAGGACTACTCTTGGGAACAATCTCAGTGCCAACTTTCTTTAACTGCTGAGGGTGATCAGGGTGTCAAAATCCTTTAAGTATCTTCAAAAGCCTTCCCCTAAATTCACACTAAATATATATTAAAAAAAATTGAGGAAGGATATTAAGAACCATTTCTCTAATCTTAGCCAGTACATTTTGTAAAGATATCTCAAATTGCTCCAAAGAGACAGATATCATTATCCCCCTTCTAACTATAGGGAAAATGAGATACACAGAGGTAAAGTGTCTTGGCTCAAGGTCACCCAGTAACGAGAAACAGATCAGCTGATCAATCAAATAATAAAACACAAATATCACAAGGACAGTGCTGATCCCAAAACATTGCTACACAGTCTGCAGAAGGGTTTGTATTGCAGGAAAACACCTGTGCCTTGATGTGAAATGCACACAGCACTTCTCCAACTTCTGTTTATCAGAAAAACATACACAAAAGGAAACCTACCATCTGCAAAGCTGAGATCTGAAATCCTTCATTGATGATGGCTTTTATAATCTTTCCAACTAGCCCTGAAGAAACACGCAAAAGACAGTATTCAGCAGAATTTACAACTGGAAGGTATTTATGCCAATATACCACTTATTTTCAAACAAAAAACCCCAGTGTTTGTGTAATGCTGTGAGAGGAAGCAGAGAGTACAGCTGAGTTCACATACTCTATGCTCTATCTAAAGTGACATGTTGATGATTTCAAACAATTAAATTCCATGCAGCCGTTGAATCTCTACCAGAAAAAGGTAATTAGTGAAGCCTTTGCTTTTCTCAGATCAACTGCAAAATACCCAGTTGCTTCAAGATCAAGATTTATATTTTTAATTAAGTTCCACTGGCAACACTGATGCTTAAACAGTAATCAGTTCAGCGCACAGGCTGCCTATTTTGCTGTTCTTATACAGCGTTCACCAGAGTGGGGGTCCTACTTTAAGCTAGAAACAATGCAGAATGATAATAAATATTCCCAATAAACCAGCACAAAAGTTCATGTCTTCTAGGGGAAAAACACGTTAGTGCAAAATAAACTACTGCTTCTAAGGTTATAACTCACAAGTATGTTATTGCTGATTGTACTGCTTGCTTTATTCTCTCCAGAATGCATCCTCAAAGACTGAATGACATTGTAAAAAAACACATTAAACTTTGGAGAACAAGAACCACTGAATGTGTATTTTAGATTTGCCTGTGCTTACAAGATCAGGCCATTTGAAAGATTATGTCAGCCAAGCACAGTACCCTGTGAGAGTGAATTTCATAGAATCACTGTTTTTATAGAACGTAAATGCCTGTCCTCTAGTACAATTTGTGAGAAACTACACATTTCTGGACATTTATTCAGAGCAGAATTAATCATAGAAGAATACCTTGTAATGAATGACAACAGCAGGATTTGACTCCTGGTCATTAAATCCTTTTATTAACTAGTCTTTAAATTGCAGGAATTTTTAGCACTGCATAAATTTAGTAGATGAGAATAAAACACATGTGGTATCTAGGTTCTAGCACGCTCAAGACCTAAATTGTACACAGTCTGCTAATACATGTGGCAGAGTATTGGTGAGCTTCCTACCACATGAAAAGGTCAGTGGAAGCTCTGAGTAAATGAGACAGATAGTTGGAGGGCTTTCAAAAATTGTATTTACCAATGAAAATGAAAAAAGCTGTCCGTGAAGTATCCCCCACCATATTTTCACATTAAGGTTTACGTAGAAAAAACCTTCTACATATAAAACAGTGCATACTTCTTCAAAAAAAATCTGCAAACTACTAAAGGGAAAACCTGAGATTTTGGTACATATTCAGTCCACGCAGCTCCTTGAGCTTACAGAATGTAGAAACAAGTGGAGGCAGGTGCAGTTCCTGCCATCCCACTATACTGTTACACCATGGCTCACTAGCACTGACAAAAGTTTCCTTATAACACTCCTGTGAAACCAGGAAAATATATTTCCTCCTTTTTTCCAAGGTGAAAAAAAATAATTGCAGCAGCAAAATGAAGGGACTTGGACAGGTTTGCCCAGGAAATGCAAGACCATGTCGGAGGGAGAAACCAGATGTCTAGTTTCTTTTTGTCCACACTGCTGGAAAGGCTGAGCAGCTCAGACACTTCCACACACAGGTTCCGGTGAAGCAGCCAGCCTACAGTCTTGACTTGAGGGGTGAATTGCCAGTTTATAAAGAGATTAAGTGACTGGCTGGGGATCATTCAGGAAATAAATAAATGAATAAATAATCTGTGACAGAGCATAAACATTTCCTCATTCTTGATTTTCAGAGCCAATACTCCAGTGAACAGCCACTGCTTCACAAGAAACCAACAAAGAGGGAAGAAAGGGCAGTGGCAGACAAATGACAACCGCCACCTGCAGGGACAAGGCTACCTTGGTATGAGAAAGCTGCTTTGCAAGACAGATCTCCAGATCTCTTACACTTTATCAGTCAAGAATGGGCCACTCACGTAGGCCTTCACAGCCAGCAAGAATCTAATTAAAATACTCATCAGTTATCAGGTTCTGGGGTACTATGGAGATCTGCTTTTTACAGAACTTTTGTCCTTTGCAGTTTTATGAGCTGTAAGCAAAATCCATGTTTTAGAGAAACAAAGGAGGACCCAAATATTCAGCTTTCTGGGCTGTTTCTCTACTGAAGTAATTAAGATTTTTCTTCTCTGTAGAGAGGAGACAGGCTCCTTTAATGATAGAAATCAAAGTAGGAATGTATTTTGCATAAAGATCTTTACTACAAGGTTCATTTAATAATTAACTGTGATAAACCTATCAAGATTTTCCTCTACTTTGTATTCCTGAGTTCACTCTCACTCATCAGAGCAACAGGGCACCTTGTTGCTCCAGACAGATTGCCCACGACTGCAACACCCAGGAGGCTTAACCAAAGGAATTACTGTCACCATCGTACACAGATAGATGTCTTGCCAAAAAAATTCAAAGTGCCTTAAAGACGAGGCATGAGATTTCATTTGTGTTTGCAAAGCGGGATGTTAGCTCCACTTCCCAGATTTGGGAATTGAGGCACAGGAGGAGAAGCAAGTTGCCAGTGGCAGCACAGATCTACAAATCCAGTGACTTGGCCTCCCTTGTCCCAGTTTCGGCAATACACATATCACTTCTCCTAGGGACACTTTCCTTTCAAGTTCTACCTGAACCAAAATAGAAACAAAAAGCATAGAGGCAATCCCCAAGCAACAGAAGAGTGGAAGCGCAAGGCTCGGCTTGGGATCTCTTTCAGGCTTTCAGCCAGTTGCATGACTGAATTGGGAGGTGTCCTCTCCCTTGTGGGCAGATAAGGCTGAGGAAAAGAAGAAGAACTGATTAGACAGAGTGCCATTTCAGCAGCTTTCGACAATTTGTTTTCAACTTTAAAATCCAGATCTGTAGTGAAAAAACAACTTTTTAAGGACCCTTCAAACAGGACCAGTGAATGCTTAAAATGTGATTACAGTAAGAACCCAAATCAAAGCTGCAGATTAGGCACCAGTTATGATGAATTTTCAGTCACAAAGCACAAAAGAATCAGAAGCATTACTAAATACAACTGGGGGAATTTAGTACTAATCCTAACAAACATGAGAGAGAGCGAGCGCGTGCGTGCACACACTTTGTGTCTCCTAGGCAGCATCATGTTACTATGCACCTAATACACAACAGATATTCTTCCAACATATTTTAATCAGATAAAATTGTAAGGCACCAAGACCTCATCAGTTACATTGATCTTCTACAATTTGTTGCTTTACAACACACAATATTTGAAAGTTGTACTTCATTAAGCAGCAGAAAATAGCAGGGAAGACATCAGACTGAAAAACGTTACAACTGTTTGCAGAATTATGGATTGGGATAAAATAAAACAGTTCATGAAAGTCACTTTTAACCTAACAGCACTTTAATTATTGGGATGTAACAGCTGTGTTACCGGGACCTACCAGTCCCAGCACACTATGAACCACCAGCCCTACGACTAGGGATGTTACATTCTCTTCCCTTTGTTCTTGGCCTGTTTCCCAATTTAACCACTCCACCGTTAAAAGCTTATTAGGCAAGACTTATTAGACTGCCTTCAAAGCAAGTCAAGCACTAGCTTCCTCATCTCAACCTCTATATGTCATTTTTTTAATACCCTTCCAATAATTAAAAAGAATTTAATTATTGGAACGACAACAATTATTGGAACGACAACAATTATTGGAACGACAACAATTATTGGAACGACAACAGTTTTTTGACAGGAATACACAAACTGCTGTGACTGATTAGACCAGTGATCCACCTAATCCAATAACATCTTTCTAGAAGTAACCAGTACCAGGTGCTTAAAGTAGCACTAACTATAAGTAGCAATTTCATGTCATGTCTGTTTTTGACATTTTAAAATGCAATTTTGCTTCACAGTATAATGAAATTATCTGATTCCTTACTGCCAAGTGTCAAAGTCCTGTCCCAAAACTCCAGAGAATCACGACCAGGCTTGACTCCAAGCAAAGTCCTTTCTGAATTCCAAAAGAGGAAAAAGTGGGACTCGGAGCTGGGCCCTCCTGCAATGTACTTCAGTTGAAGTTCTCACTAATCTTTGTCTCAGACAACATTGCAAAACACTGTGCAGTAGGAAGCTGACAGATGTCCTTCTCAAAAAGTGCACTTCTTCCCATCAGTCGATCAACCTACCCCCTGAAGAACAAGGTTTATTTATCTCTTCTCTTAGAGTTTTTTCTACTGAGAAATAACGTAACTCTAGGCATTCTTACTATGCAACATATATACGCTATTTCTAGACTCCCCAGAAGTTTGGTCATAGTGATAATCTGCAGCTATTGATCTCCCAGCCTTGCTGTGTACTGTATGAAAAAAGATATCCAGTCATTTTTGTATTTGTACTCTGGAGCACAAAGAAGTGAGTCACAGAGGGTCTCCTGAGCAACACACACTGGGCCAACAGAGAGGAGAAGGGGAGCTCAAAAGCTATCCAGCCTAACCATGAGGTGCAAAAAAGGACAAGAGGATGCAGACAGAAGATAAAGAGGAACATGTGAGGAAATGATGAGAGAATATTGTTCATAGTGATAGAATCCAAGATTTTCCATCATTCCTCATTTCTCTCTAGGCATTGTATTAAAGAAGAACCTTAAGAAGTTTGAAGGGCAGCTTTACAGATATTTATGGAGAACTCTGTCAACACTGCAGCACTGGTGAAAATCTTTACAAACAATATTCATCTGAAAATACTAAAAGGATGAAGACAAAAGATATCACCACTGCTTTACTGGAGAATAGAAGTTGGCATTTTGCTAGCACAAGAAAAATCATGCCTACAGACAGTAAATCTTATAGGGCACCTTGAAACCAAAACGGTTGAGCGACTGAGAATGGGAACCAACGGGCAGATTCAAAGGGGGTGGAACGTTCAAAGGCTTAATCACAGCTGCAACTTTCTGAACCACTATGAACAAGGCAAGACCACACTTGTGAATGCCAGACAGGACATTAAGACACAAAATGATGAAAAACTGTAGGAAAAAACCCAGTTCTGGGAGTTCTTGCATGGGAACAGATGGGAAGAATCACACTTAAAATTCAGATACAAAAACCCATACAGAAATTCAAGTCAAAGATCACAGCCAGGCTACAGAAAGTATCCAGATATTTGGCTGTGCAGTGTGTGCCATTTGAGAAGGGAATTTGAGGAAGAAAGAAAGATTAAGAAGGAAAGATCAATACCTCTGCAACAGTTATGCTGAACTCAAACTGATGGCTGTATGTTTACAAAAAACCAGAAAGGCTTAGGTTTGTGTCTTTCATTGTTCTTGTGCTAAGAGAAAGCATAAAAAGCAATATCCGGTTTGTTTTTCTTTTTACTTCTTTCTTTGCAGTTGTTCATTATCTTGGATTATATGATGGCATTCAGTATTATAATTCAAAACATTTCTACACTTACTAATACTTCTTTCTTTTTTCTGGTTATCCCTACTGACACTGTGCATGGGACTTTTCATGAACGGTTACAGTTACACAGAGGAAATGGTTAAAATTATGCCTTGTAGTATGCATTAGTCCATGATTATAAACAATAATTTTCATCTACTACTGCACTGTCAATTAACTTAAGTCTGGAGGTTAAAACCCTCAGGAGATCCCCTATAATCTGTTCCAGCCTTTACTAATTTTATATTCCACTTCCTGTGGAAGGTTTGCCAACTCCCTGTCCTAGGTCAATAGTAAACATACTGTAAGCTCTGTCATTTATTTTTGACTTCGCAAAAGACTATCACATTTTCCTACATTCTGTGTCTTGGCTCTTTTCAGACCCAATGCCTTGCCTTTCTCCTTATGCTGTAATTTGAAAAGGGCAGTAGGAGAAGAGACTTCAAGATATTTATCTTTTGCTCCAAGCTACAGTGAAGTTAGACTATGCGTGGCTGCATTTTTTTAATTTTTCTAAAGTGTTCTCAAAAACTTCTGGTAACAAAGGTTCCATTACATCCCCAGATATCAGGCCAGTGATATACTTTGAAGTTTTCCTTCATGATTAGATTAAATCTTCTTTCATCTAAATCAGTAAATCTGCACATATTTTCCAAATTTACGTATAGAAAGCTGTATATCCCCGTCTTTTCCATCTCAGGTTAAATAAATGAAACCCGTCAAGTTTTCATCAACTTTTCATTGGCTAAATCTCTTATTCTTTTTGCTCTCAGTTGATTATGTTATTTTTGAAACAGAGTGCCCAGAAACTGGACATGGTACACAAGCTGGGTTCTCACCAGCACTGAGCAGAACTAGTTACTGAAAAAAAACCTAAACAAAGCATGTCCAACATTGTGAACACTGATTGTGCTTACGATATACCACTATTCCAACCGTTTCTCTACAGACTTTTCACTGACACCCTGCCAGTTCTTCTCTATTTTGTATTTGTGCATTTATTTTCCCTCCTCCACGGTAGTGCTATGCAGTTGTTTACATTCAGTTTCATCCTCTTCACATTGATTCATTTCTGCAGTTCATCAGGAACGTTCTGAATTCTAATCGCATCCTCCAAAACTGTAGCAGGCACTTGGTACCATCTGCAAACACTGCAAGCGTGCTCTGTCCTTCCCCATCCGAGTCATTAATGACAATATTGACAAGAACAGGCCCAAGGATGGGTGACAAGATTTCACTTGTAAAGCCCTTCTAATTTGATGTGCTCATGTCCAGTCCAATGTTCAGGAAAACATTTAAAGCTATGCAGATGCCTATGCTGCACAGACCTAAACATACGAATTACTTCAATAAAGGAAAATTTTGGTTTCCTAACAGCAAGGGACTTTGACGAAGGCACTAATATTCAAGTGAACTAGACTATCTGGCTCTGTTTTACCTTCCTTTATGGAAAGCATACTTAGAGAATTCAGAGATCAGCGAAGCATATTTTCCTTCAAAAAAGACATGCTGGTAAATGTCCATCATATCATCACTATCTAAGTGGTTTAAATGAAATTATAGACTCTTGATTCATCAGTTTCCTTGGTATGAAAGAAATTTCATTAGCCTGAAATTCCCCAGACCAGTCTTAGAATTAACTTTTCTCTAACCCTTTAAGAATAAAAATCCCAAAATGCAGTAATAAAACACTCATTCCTAATGTCTTTTTTTTTATGTTAACACCATCATCCCTGCACAGAGATGATTTTCAGCAACAGGAGCACCACTAATATAAGTTTACTGAACACAACCGGGAAACACTCTCTTTCCAGTAGTAGGAGGATACTTATAAGCTTCAGTAAGGATTGGCTGTGCCATTTGATCTGTTTTTTTTCCCTGAAGTATACCTCCTCCTCTTCCTTCCAGTCTCAAACTGTCAGAAAGGATTTCCAGACTCAGGTCACCTCCCCCTCTACCTTAATCAATTCAAATGTAAAATATATTTTTCATACTTTGAAAAAATAAATGTCACTTCCCCACTAGCCACTGAAATCCAAAGTCAGTCTAAGTTGAGAAGCCAATGCCAAGCTGCTAAAACTTTATGCAGGAAATAATCAAGAAACAACATAGGCTTGGTTTCAAAAACAAACAACCCAAGCAAGGAATATCCATCATTACAACTACAGAAAAGAATTTAAAACACAGATGGAAGTGGATGGGCTACCATTCTTGTGGAAGCTAATTTTTTTTCTAAAAAACGGTGATAAAGTGGTAAAGGTTGCTTTTATCTTAATCACTTTCCTAGCTTCTCTAAAGAGAACAAAACCAACCAACCGAACAAAAAAAAAACAGCACCACAGACACCACCAAATGCTTCAACACCCTACATATGTAATATATTCAAGGAAAACATAAGAAACAAAGTGCATTTAATTTTGCATAAATATGTCTTCTGCCTGGGCAAATCTGTCTCAAAAACAAACAACCCAAGCAAGGAATATCCATCATTACAACTACAGAAAAGAATTTAAAACACAGATGGAAGTGGATGGGCTACCGTTCTTGTGGAAGCTAATTTTTTTTCTAAAAAACGGTGATAAAGTGGTAAAGGTTGCTTTTATCTTAATCACTTTCCTAGCTTCTCTAAAGAGAACAAAACCAACCAACCGAACAAAAAAAAAACAGCACCACCAGACACCACCAAATGCTTCAACACCCTACATATATAATATATTCAAGGAAAACATACGAAACAAAGTGCATTTAATTTTGCATAAATATGTCTTCTGCCTGGGCAAATCTGTCTGCAAAAACACGCCTGCATCTGAAAGCATAGTGCTTTACTAGGTAGCTTTCCCATGATTGCAGCACTAAGATTGCCATATTGCATGTGGGACTATCCAGAGGTCACCTCTCAAACAATCCACTGTAGTTCTTCGAAGCATCTGCAAAGATTTGTGTTCATCCCACTTTTTTTCCATTTCCAGATTCTATCTTCAAATAGCTCCTTCCAGACTTCTAATTGTTAAGTGTATCGAGGCTATCACTGATGCCCCTTTGTACTCAACCTTGTAGACAAGATACAAAGAAAAGTTCTGCCTAGAATGAGGTGAGTCCACAGCATCTGCACTTCACCTTTCTATTATGAATATTTATCACAGACAGAAGGTATACTTTCAGATTACTTATGAGAAAATTGCTTTACTCATTTTTTCTCAAGTATGAGAAAACAGCTTTCTGAAAAACCTTGTTCTACTTCTAAGCTTCCTGAAAATCAAAATAATGAGTTACTCAAACTTATGTCTAAAAACCCAGGGTAGAACAAAAAAATTTCCAGAGTTTGTTTATAATTTTTAAAAATCTTATCTAATGAATACAAATCATCGTGATAAAAAACAATGATATAGATACCTACTCCTGAGAATGACAGGTTTGCACCTCTTCTATCCCATCCTCTTTTTCTTTGCCAGCTTATTTCCTTTCCTAATTACATACATGTAACTATACTTAGCACACTACAGAGGTCAGTTGGACATTTTCACAGTGATGCCTTCTCTCTTTCAAAGAGCAACAAGTATATTGGGTGTCAGGAAGAGCTCTTCAGTTGTTTGCAGTCAAACATATAATCTACTAAAATGCTGGATTTTAGTCCTTCTCTCCCCACTCTCTTGTAAAGTAACTTCATTTGAGATCCTACTTAAGTAAATACTGTTTCTGTACCTGCTTGAGACGGAACTACTACCTTTGGTATTCTTTTTTCAAAGTTAGGTTTGCCTCTGGAACGAGGAACTACTCTCTCAAATAAAGTTTTTCTAAGTCTTCGCATAAATAAGGAAACACGAATCATGTGGTTACCTGTCATGCAGCATTTTGTTGATCAATATAAAGGCCTATGAATTTCTAAAGCAGTCCAGTAGGTATTAAGTTAAGATAGGAGCGCTCTCTAAGCTTTATCATCCACTCAAATGTGGTCTAAAACCACATTTCCCCAGAATATCTCTTCCACTTGGGAAGAACCCACTCCTGCTCCTTGTGTTTTCTATGAAACATAAATTTTAGTTGAAGAAAAATGTGGAAGACAGCACTGGAACTTACTATTTTTTTTTTTTATTACGAAAGAGGGACAAACGTTTAACTTACCAGCAATGTTAGAACAAAATCTCAAGCTTAACACATACTAGGAGAACAAACCTGTCTGGATAGCCAGTCTCACATCTAGGAGCCCTCAAGACCATAGAGGCTTCCTTACCTCTAGGCAGGCCTTCCAGTTTGCATTAGGTCCAATGAAGTCCTGATTAGTGGTTTTGCTTTTCAAGTTTGTGGCACAGTTCTGTTCAAATTAGCCCCAAATTTGTTTTTGACAAAACTCTAACTCTAACTCTAACTTTATGAGAACCCATGTCGCAGCTTGGGAGTGCAGAAAAGGAGGGCAGGTTTTCACCTCTCAAGCTCCGTGCTGTAACCTAAGTACAAAATGTGAAATACAACAAACTTCTGACCTCAGCCTTCATAGCCTCATCGTCACTACTTTCATAATTTTCTTCCCTGCTCATTTTTCAAAGGAATTAAGTAAAAGCCACATTAAAGAAACTTTAAACCAGTCGTGAAATACCAAATTCTAATTCCTACAGCAAACATGACTAAACCGTTACACATAAATACATTAAAGTTAATCCCACCCAGTGATCTACAAGGTGCTATTTCTGCCAACAAAACAGTCGAGTCATAACTCTTCTCAGGGCATTAAACTGAAGTTCATCCATTTTGGTGTATTTACAGTTTTGGCTTCTGAGCACTACTGCTAATACCTCCAGATATAATAACATGAGAGGAATTACAAAAAGAGAACGTCTAAATGATTGCAACTGTGACCTTGTATCAGAAGCTCCAAGCACAAGAAGCAAGCGGGTTACAGATCCACACTAAAACTCTCCAATTATTAAACAATTAAGCCCTACCCCTAATCAACACACTGAGGAGCTGTGCTTACTAGTTACCATCCTCCTCAACTGAAAACTGGTCTCAGGAGAAGAGAAGGAGGAAGCTAAAAGACACTGAAAAGCGTGGCAGATTCTAGAGGTGTCAAACCACATCGTGTCTCCCCGACACACCCCTGGTCAGAACAAGTCTGTATGGAGTAGCATCAGGTTGCTTTTGCATTCTTCCAGCTCCCAATAAAGAGGAATTGGACTGCTCTTGCAAGCCCTCTTCAGAGTTAAAATACAACCACCTCACCACTGCCAACTTTCCAGCCAGCCAGGGAAGTGCTTCATCTCCACCGGGAGGAGCTGCTAGGGAATGAGCTAAAGCTGTCTAGTCCAGAGCACTGGGCTACACTGCCTTTAATGGCCTTCCCAGTTGTTTTCCCATCTCTGATCCTCCACAGAAGACACCAGACTGACAAAACAGCTATTGCCTTAGTTCTTTAAGAGGCGTGTATGATACATGTTCCTAGAGGGCCAGCGATACCACCCCTCCAGCATTACCACCACCCTTGACAGCTGAAGTTAAACTTCGCATAACTCCCCTGACACCCTTTATCAGGCCCCAGGGTTCCTCTGCAGCCTGGCAGACACTTTTGGGACTCCTGCTTACAGGACTTACACTCACTTGCGTGAGCTCTACGCCAGGTCCTGCTACAGGTGGTTGGGCTGCGCTGCTGCGGCTACCTAGCAACAGAAGTTTCTGTATGCCCGTCAGGAGAGGGTCACCAAGGCCAGAGATAAAACCAACAGTGATTTTCCACTGCTTTGTCACCGAATAGGAACCCTATAAACCCTCTACGGTAATCAAAGTCAGTTTCTAAGAAAGGACTCTGTCCGAGAATTAACCAGTGTAAGCTAGAGACTAGATCCAGCCTTTTGACAGCAAGGTAAGCTTGCTGAAAAGCCTCCTAGCTTACAGCTGTGGTTAAAGCAAACCATCTTCCAGGATGGAAAAATAGACGATTTTTCCTTCTAAGAATTAGTTATGCAGCGGACTCTGGAGGAAAAAGAAACACTGGGAAAAAGGACAGGAAAGCAAAATTCAAATCATGAATTCAGTCAAATGTTTCTGCAGAAAAAAGGACTAAAGCTCTGTATAAGCTCAAGTATGTAAGTGAAACTTCACGTAATTGTAAATGTATAATGAACAGATTATATTCATGGTAATTAGATAATCAAGTTCAAAGCCTCAGCAGCGCATAGGAAATGGCAAAAAGGTTTATTTTTAGATACTCTATACTGAAAATTTGTGGAGCACAAATCAAATTTGCAATGCATAAGAGGCTCTGCTGCTTCGACCCACATAAATTCCTTTCCATGCCTCTGCCAAACCACCTTTTCACATTGATGGCCACACAGGATTTCCTTTCTTCTCCAGCTGCTGTGTTTCCACTTACATTCTCCCCACCAGAAACAGCAGGGTGTACAGCCACAGCTAGAAGCATTGTTGCTGGGGGTAAGCAAGGTGCTTATTTTTAAGACCACGCAGTCTCCTACATGCAATTTTGCCAAAAGGGCAGCTCACTAGTTGCTATAGCACCTGCTTCAACTGATATACAGGAGATGTTGCTGGTATAACCAGAACATCCTGGGTATCACTGAACACAGCTGCTAACAGCCGTTAAAAGGGAGATGAGATGAGCAGGGCCTCCCCGCTCTGTCGCGGATCGCTGAGCCCAAATAGGTCAGCGCTTCCTTTCTCAAACATTTTGCCTACAGATGCACAATCCATGGGGCCAGCCTGCTCCACTGCCATGTCTCTGCTCTCTAATCCCTAAAGCTGGGCTTCTCCCTTCTTGTCTGCCTGTTTCAGACAGGCAGCTGGGAGTTCTCCTTAGCAGATTGTTTGGTCTCCCCAAACCCTTTCAGCATGCTATTCCCTGACTCCAAAACAGTCTGCACAGGGAAGGAAGAATGGTGGCATTTCCATAGAGACAACCTGCCACTGCCACATAGCATGCTCAAAACTTTAAAAGTTTTAAAATCTATAGGAGGCAAAGGCTATGTTCCTTCAACTTTAAAACAGGTAGTTTAATCATAAGAGAGTAATTTCAGAATTAAGACTTCCAAAAACTGTTGCAAAGCTAGCGCACAGCTCTCTACTCTGTTGTGCATGGTTCTTCCAACCGTGACGATGCAAAGTGCTTTATAAGAAGACCAAGTGTACCAAAAGAGATGCCACTCAGTGATATTTTTGATGTTACTCACAAAAATAGGCTGTTGAAGAATACGAGAAAGAATAAGGAAGACAGAAGAGGACAGGCTAAGAAAGCCAAATCCTCTCCCCTGCGACACTCCTGGCCCATTGGGCTGATGTTGGAGAGTTGGAACTAGTCCAGCTGCAATATGAAGCCACACCAGCGCTCTCAGCCAAAGAGGGAGGCCACCACCCAGCCACAGTGACTCCTCCCTTCCCTAACTCCCTGTCAGAAGCCAGACTTCTAGGAAGTTTTGCAAGACCTCCTCAGTCTCATAAAGTCTTTAAGAGATGCAGCACCTGTGGCTTTTGAAACATTCAAAGTAACATTGGAGAAAACAGGCAGGAACAACAGAGCTTCGTAGGGTAAAAGCATAGCCAGTCCCTGAATTCTATCATTCTTGATATTAATTTAAAATTGATAAAACACTTTGCTGACTTAGAAAAGAAAATTCAGTTTTGATTTCTTCATTCTCTTGAGGGTAGTAATCAAAGCTGTATGGACGAAGAATGCTCACACAAGGTATGCTTTGTCTTTCAAATTTTAGTTGCTGTTTGGCAGCTGTGGTCTGCCTTTCCAGCCCTCTGTGGTGTGAGAGAAAGGACTATATTGCGGATATTAAACTCAACTTTAGTCCAGTCTTTCTAGCACTCACATTGCAAAGCTGGGTGTGCACTTACATTTTCTGTTTATCTGTACCCCTACCTCTTTCTCTCTCTCACCACCCCCACCTCTTCCAGACACTCACACTCCCAGAGGGGAGTGCAAACAGGGCCAGAATTTGTCCTTTGGTGATTCAGAAAAATTCTGAGGTTCAAGAAAAAAGAAAGAAAGTAACAGACAGGGCACACTGAAATCTACAGAAATGAAGAAGATTAAAAGTAGGAAGGGACAACCTGAGGTCACTAAGAGAGAGTCTGAGGCCCCATATGTAATAGAAATTATATCTTAAGTATACGAAAGCACAGCCCAAGCCATCCACTTTGCTATTTTCACAATCAAATTAAGGACCCTAACAATCCTGCCACGGAAAAGTTTGTCCTCTGCAAACATTTAGCTAGGTAAGATCATAGTCCCAGCTGCTGCCCATGTTTCTGTAAAAGAAACATCACTCTGTCTTTGCTGCATGGCAGACTTATCGGTAGCAGATACCATGCAAGGCCTCAAAGAGATAACAGGCATATTATCAGCAGTGAGTGTGAGACTCTTTCTTGTGAAAGCCATTTTTTTTCAGCAAGCTCTCCAGACATCCCACTTGAGGTGTGAAAGGCCTGGAAACTGCTACGGCCACTTCTGCTGTTTCCATTTTAGCTATCCACAGAGAAGTGATTAAAATGTTGCAGTGTGCTTTGCATCCTACTAAGAAAAATCTCAATGCTTTCACATGGCAATGTTTATTCTGCACTCAAAAATACTGTTGCAGTGCCAGAGCCAAAATATTTTACTGCACTCACTGCTCCTACACATGCTCCTGTATCTAAGTACAGGACACGAAAGTGAGATTATTTTTGCGTGGTAACAGTTGGGCATTAAACATTTCCAATACTCATGTGGGGAGCTCACAGGGCATTCTCCAGCACAGAAAGCTTCATGAAGTCCAACAAATGCTTTAGGTCTTTGGCTCACTTTCCTAGAGTAAACGAGTCCTCTACTTTCCATCCCCACTGCATTTAGCAGAACAAGATTCATATCAGCACAAATCTCCCTTTGCGAGTAGTTTTAATGCAATGTGTTACTGGGTGAGTGGAAGGCCCTGCAATATGGCCAGGTGTCCTGCTTTCACTCTGCTGTGAGTATGCTAACCTCCAGCAGATGGTGGGCAGACAGGAGCAAGGACGTGGTAAGCTGTCACAGTAAGATTCATCTAAACCTCATGTATATTTTTATCCTTCTTTTTTTCACCTCTCCCTTCTTATTTTTCACTCTGCTGTGAGTATGCTAACCTCCAGCAGATGAGTGTGGTGGGCAGACAGGAGCAAGGACATGGTAAGCTGTCACAGTAAGATTCATCAAACCTCATGTATATTTTTATCCTTCTGTTTTTCACCTCTCTCTTCTTATTCTGAAATTAACAAGTATCCACATGGAAAGCACACGAGCCACTCCTCATGGAACTGAACTGCAGAAATACTAAAGGTGTATGAAAGACAACGTATCTGTATACTTTCGCATGTACTATGAAATATACCCTGTGCTCTTGCAGTCTGATTCTCCCAAAAAGGGCACAGGAATGATCATGGATACAATGAAGCACACATTGCTTTCACCTCCACTATCTGCATTGCTTACCTTCATTAACTGCGTGAGGCTTAATAATGCAACAAGTACAGTTTGTGAATTTTGCACTGTTGACTGGTCCACGACCTCCACTGGAGGGAAAGAACAACTCCAGCTCCTGAAAACAATTGTAATTGAATACATTTTAGATTGATCTAGCTGCATACATCAGCTTTTATCGTTAACAACATCTGAAGTATCCATAATCACAGAAGATAAACCTTAATTATAGATGTTTGTGCTACAAATGCTTTTTCCCTATAATAGTCTCTCAAATATATCTTTCCCTCTCTGGCACCATTGCTACAATCATAAAAGCAAGATTTGAATATTTCTTGCAATGTCTTTCTTTTCACTTCTGCAACACAATCCATTTCCATTCAGAGCATTCAAAATGCTGCTGCCACAATCATTTGGTAGAGGTATTCCCAGCTTTCTGAATTCTCTCTCTCTTTCCTCAGTATCTTTCCCAAATCCACTCCCATATACACATATTTTATCTTCCCTCTTTTCACATCATCTTTTCCACTTTATGAGCAAAAATGCAACTACCATCCATTTTTCACTATGTTTTCTCTCCATATAGAAAATTGACCTCCATCTCATTTGTTTACAATTTTTCCCTTTGTCTTAAACAACTAAACTTTCTCTAAAATTGTTGACTCACTCCTCATGCCTTATTGACTCCTTTTTTTTTTTTAAATCTTACTGAATTGAAGCTGATGAACTCAATTGCTCTGATTTCTGGGATGAATCAAAAGAACCTCTTTGCCTCCAATCACTTCCTTTCTTCCCACCATCACTACTCAAGTATCATATAGCTTGGGTCTTAGACCATACTGGAGTAAGCTTGACAGCCAGGTTTCTTTCCTCAGTGATATTTTTTCATTGTTCACTGCCAGCTTCACACGTTTTCCATACCATTTATTCACATATGTTACACAATCTGCCAATTAACATTAGTCAAATGCTCCAAACACAGATTTCATTTCAGACCTATTGGTCAAATTCAGTAAAAGAATTGATAAATTTCTATTTAAGGGAAATAATAATATCCTGGAAATACTACTACCAAATCTATCTGATTTTTTCCTGTGTAACAGTAGCAGTGCTAAAGGCCATTTCCTGGAATTGTCTCATTTAATTTATTAGCTCAATTCAGACGGAATATCCCCAGTCTTTAGCTCATGGCACTCTGACGATTCCTGTAATCCTTACTTGAACAATTAGAGAATTCAAACTAATGGATCTTTCCATAGAAGGGAAAATGGTTTTTGTTTTTCTCCTAGCAAATAACCCACATTTTAAGTGGGCATATCTGAGACAAAAGGGTTCATTTCCTACATCCTTCTACTGATAAAATGCTGCATGCTTCAAAGACCTTGTCCCACTCTGTTAACTAATGTTTACTCTAAAAGAAGCATCCAGGAAAAGGCAGCAAAATATTTACAATATTTAACACTTTGTTTTATCCATTAAAAGTCATAAAAGGAAAGTAACTAAATAAGGCTGAAGGACTAGGATAATGAAATGCCAAACTATAACCAAGTGAAGCCTTAAAAAGAAAATTCTTTTCCTTTCCCTTTATTCCTGATCTAAAGAAATTCCAAAATTTGGCCTGCATAGAGACACCAGCTTAGAGTATACTAGAGGCATACTTTCACTTGCCATTTAGCCCCCAAAAGAACAATGCAGTCTTTCATTCTAACTGTTCAGTTTACAATACATTCATTAAATGTGGCTGAGACTTCAGTTTTCCTTCAGAAGAGTTTGTTTAGGTCCCTTTATCTTATATTTCTTTCTTTTCAGCAAAGCTTCTGCAAGGTGCAGCCAACTAGGTTCCATGGCAACTGCTATACAGCCATATAATACTGGGCCTACTAAATTAAAATAGGCACAGGGGTATTAAATTCACAATTTTGGTTGATTTATTGAAGGTTGGTATCAGTAACACCACAACAATACACACATCTGAAAAAATTCAGCAAAATAATCCCACAGTCATAAAAACGCTGCAGATGAATGGGGCCTTCAAACAGCGTTTCAAAAATAATGAAACGCAAAAAGAACAACAAACTTAAGCCAAAGCACATACTTATGCTTCTAATAAAAATTTTATGCTAATAGATACTCTTTCCTACACTCTCAGTTCAAAAGCTGGCACAGTTGTCATGGCAGTACACAGGAACAAAGAGAAACTTTCACCCTTATCTACGAAGACATCTAGCTGTTTAACCAGAACTACAAAGATTTTTCTGACTGTAATTCCCCTTCATCAGAAAAGATCAATTTCATCCAAACTCTTTCTGACTCTGTACCATCTTCATCAAGTCTGCCAGCAGAAAAAGTACTTCAGGTCCAGCATATGATTTCTTGTCAAAACCAGAGGCACACGGAGAGGATCCAGCAGCCCAGGCACAGTGCAGATACGTGAGATGAGTGCTTGACCAGCAGAAAACCGCCTTCACTTTGCAGTTAGCTTGCTATGCCATGCAGTCTAACAGCCAACCAGAAGAAGAGGCTGACGAGCTCTGTCCTCACCACCAGGATAGTCTCTACGTATATCTTCTAGCCTACAGTACTTGGCAGCTTATTAGGTATTCCGGGGCACGTCTCTCTCCAGCTGTGCTATTGCAGCTGTTCCAATTTAAATAGCGGAAAGACTAGGATCAAGGAAGCAACAACTGGTATCTTTTCCCTGCTGGTCTAGAGCTAATATACCACAGCACAACACCAATCAATCATGAGGTAAACCTTATTCTTCCCACCATTTATCAGCATATCTACCCCATAACAACACCCACAAAGAGTCACCTCAATTCTGTAGAAATGCTGGTAATACCTATCACTCAGTCCCAGGGTTTTTTTCTTAGCACTAAGGAAAGACACACTGCAAACAAAGCAAAAGAGAACCAAACTCCTCAAAGCCAAGCCCACTGTACTACCTCTCAAAACACAAAGCACTACAAAGTGGCCTGTTTTCATAATTATTCATTCTGAACAATAACAGCAGAGGAAAGTAGGCTGCAGGCAGAGGACTAGCGAGGACTGTGGAGGAGAACAGATAAGCGAAACACAGCAGGGCACAAAAGGATTTAATTGTTTAATCCTTTTCTTTTTATGACCAACATTGGTAGGCTATAGGTAGATTACACAGACTATGCAATTAACTCAATGTTTGTGATGTACAGAAGACATTAAAAATGACCAGGCATGCTCTCCTGATCAAAGTGCCCACAGTTCCCCTTCGTGACAGAAAGAAACAAGATTTCTGTTTTCAGGCAGTTTATTTTTCCATGCTAAAAAGGATCCATGAAGAATATCTAAACTAGTTCTGAATGCAAGTGGGGAAAAAAATGAGGAATTCCTGACCCAGCCGTTACCAGATAAAGTAAAAATAAACCTCAGTCAACAAACAGTCAAAAACTTACTTGAGCAGCTGAAGCAACCGAATCTGGGCCATGAGCTGCATTTCTTAGGCCATCATGTCCAAAGTTCGCTCTAATGCTGTCTGGTGCATCAGTCTGAGCCACCGCAGAGTTTGCTGGCCCCAGTAATGTTTTCCATTTACAAACTGCATCATCTCCTAAGATTTCCATAGCAACAATGGGACCACTTGTTATAAACTGGAGAAGCTCACTGCAAAATGGAAACAGTACATGGTGATCCACACTACAAATTAAAACCAACAAAAACATATGATCCAGTGGAGATGCTCAGAATGCAACTCGACGAGGCCTTGAGCAACCTGATCTAACTTTGAAGTTGGCTCTGCTTTGAGGAGGAGGTTGGATTAGGTCATGTGCAGACATTCCCTTCGTATTATGGTTGTAGAAAAAGAACCAGACAATACAAACTCACTCAAGCTACTGTGTAATATGTTAGATTTCAAAAGAATTTTTAAAAGATCAGTACTGGCAACAGCAAAACAGACCCTGCTAACCGTTTGTCTGACAGGAACGATTCCTAAGCATGTCTCTTCTGCTCAGCAGGATTTCAGGATTCTCACACATGACCTCTGTGTGTTCCCCACTGACACAACTTCAGCACTGCTGTCAGGATGGATTGCTCCACTGCCCCATCAATCTCTCCCGTGGATTTTGCCCATACAAAATCCGAAGTGGGAGAGAAGGGAGAAGCAAGATTTGGAAAGTCTGTGGGGGAGAGGGGACTGAACCACGAAGTGAGTTATCACATCCTGGCATAAGCAGATGTCAACTGATTTTAATGGGATGAATCTGAGTAAGGAGAAGAGATTGTCAGGAGCAGCCTGCCTCCTGTCCTGACCACCTCATTTACACGGAAAACAACCACCCAAAATTGGAAACCCAAACATTCTATTTAAAAACTAAACAAAACACCATAACTATGATTCTATATCTTTACAAAACATGCATACCAACAAGCCTGCCTTTTCACTGTGTAGTCTGGACAGAACCAAAGGAGAAAGTTGACTCAATGCTTTTTGTACTACTTTCTTAAAAAAAGAGCTTTCCACAATTATAATTGTGGATGTGTATGCTTCTCCAACCATCTGCTTCCTAATGATCATTTATGCAATGCTCAGTGGGCAAGAAGAGAAGAGAAATCCTACTAGTTCTTTGCTAAAGGAACAATATTAAAACTATAAAAAGTTACATAAACATAAAGAAATTACACAGGGAAAAGCTATTGGAACCCAGGTGCTTTTGGTCAGAGACTGCTTGTTTAGGATACAGTTAAACGGCTTACACATACATACACCCAAGAAAAAAGCAATTTCTACAACACTGCTTACTGTGCAGACTAATCCTGAATATTAAATACATTTTAAAAATTAGATTCTTTAATACAAAAAACATTCTTTTCCAAACAAGTAGAATTGCTATTCTTCCCTACTATTCACTAGACTTACATTGACTAGTGAACTTGCAAACTAAATCTGAATTTAAAGACAAGTAATACAATGCTAAATATAAATGAGTCAGAGATTTTGCATTTCACTGCCTTGAAGATTCTTGTTCTATTTGATTTGTAATGCTTTATAACTATTTGTTTCTAATTTAGAGAAAAATCCTATACAGAAGATGTAGCCAATAGGACTGTAGGATGGGAGACAGGCACATCA
This sequence comes from Pygoscelis adeliae, assembly GCF_000699105.1. Lineage (NCBI taxonomy): Eukaryota > Metazoa > Chordata > Aves > Sphenisciformes > Spheniscidae > Pygoscelis > Pygoscelis adeliae. The sequence goes on along the minus strand of NW_008824032.1, from coordinate 7,685,052 downwards.
CAGTGGACAAAGGCTACAGCTCCTCAGCTAATTACCATTAGGGTAGACAAACATCTCTGAAATAACACTACAGGCAAAATTCTTGCTTATTTATCACCATATTCAAGCAGGCTAACTCAGCAAAGAAAAGGCAATTCTAAATCTTCCTCTGATCTCCAACATGGTCAGACATAGCCTGGGGCCACGTCTCTGTGAAGGGCTTGCGTTTGGACGCACAATAAATCAGTTGCTGTTGCAGGAGAGCAGCTGGCAGATCCTAATACTCAAGCACTTCATGACAGTACTGAAACCAGGTCTTATGACCAAGTCAGTGCGAACTCAGGTTCCAACATGGCTGAAAAACACAAGGCAGAGCTGCATCCTCTTCCTAAAAGAGGCAGACCGCCAAATCCAGAGGGAGGAAAAGAAGTTGTTTGTTGGCACTTTCAGGCAAAGTAGAAATGACAATCTCTGGGTCACAAGCATCAATCTGGTCAGTTATGGAAAGACTAAAGTTTTTCATGTTAGGTGGAGCAGTCTAGCATCGTGGAAGTTTGACGTTTTGTCTAAGGGTAACAGTACAGTAAATAACTGCCCATGCACTATTCTTTCAGTTACCTATGATTTGGGGTACTTGCTACTAAATCAATTCTCACAGTTAAGTGTTTCCCCCAAATTCTCATTACCTGCAAGCTCCACCCTGATCCTGAAGATGCTCCTTCTCTTGGCTTTGAAGTTTCGCCTTGCTAGGAGCATTTTCACTTCTGAGAGACCAAAGACATTCTCCTGATATCATCAGGCTGTAAAGAGTGTGAGTTAAAACCCTGAATAGCTGAAATAAGGATCTGTCCCTGGAGGAAGATGAACAAGGTGCATACTTTACAAAGGGCTCCACTCAACTAAGACACGTTCTGATTTTCCCATGGTCATGCAGTACCAAATATTGTAAATTAATCCTGTGTGTTCAATAAAAAAGCCTAATACCTGTCAAGGTGAAATTGATATACCTACTTATAAAAAGGTTTTGATTGATGGTCTACGTAGAAATCAGCTGCTTCTTTTCTGGAAGAGTAAAAAGACATAGATACAGATGTATAGATACAGAGATATACACACACACACACACATTTATATAAATCCCCCTGAAAACCACAAACTATCTTCTGATTTTTTCCTGCTCTCCATGATTTTGCTCACTTTGAGCAGCGCTCTTTACTAAAAGAAATGACCTGCATGTTTTTCAAGTAACAGATTCCAAGTATGAACAAAGGCACAATTCTGTCATCTGCAATGGAACTTTTCACATCTCTCTCCCATTTGCAGTCCAGACTTAAGCCCAATATTGCCTGAGGAAAGAAATAACCTCAAGAAGAACCTAAGAAGAATTTAATTTTCCTAACCTTGACAAATATTTGAACAGTCACAGCTTTCTCCAGCTTTTTTATCAAAATGACCACCTGTTCATTGGAACTGAATAATTCCTGGTTTGTTGCTTTCAGTTCAGTGTAAGTATGAGCCATTCAAAATTCAAAAGATTTTGATTGACCATACAGCTAATATGCTTTCCTTCCATTTCATAACTAAGGCAGTAACATGATTTAAAAATTATGCTAGTCACAGGAACTCTTGCAATCTCAAGCTTCAAACCTACACTCTGCAAACAGCCTAAAGTTTTTGCTTACAATTCACTATTTCACCAGAAAATCCTCTTCTGAAACTAATTCACCAAATAATTTTGGAAAGCAAATATGAAAAAGGTATGCAAACAGATTAAGTATTATCATTTCTGAATGCAAAGAAATATTTGAGGGATATATTTCAGAAACAAATTGAGCTCTACTACTCAGTTAAGAATTCCTATTGCAATAAATATAAAACTGCAGCTGTGCTGTATAACAGTTCCTTTTTCATTTCACCTCTCATTAGTTCTCTGCTTTTAAAGAATGGAAAACAGTGTTCATCTGGGAATAATAGACTGAACTGACATATGATTAAATGAAGAGACTAGAGAGCTGACCTATCAAAGCAGGTGCCTGCCCTCACTTTCATATCTTGGCTACAATTTTTACAGAAGGCATGAATCTACTTAACAGTGATTGCCAGACTAATGTCAGTAATAATCCCTTTAAAGAAAGCAGTAGATGATGATGCTGGTTTGAACAAGCATGCCTGCGGAGATCTAAGGGTACAAGACTTTGGCAAAGCCACAGTTCTATCATTTTAAAATGGCACAGTCCCAAGAAACAGAGTATATAGTATGCAGAGAAACCACAAATACTGAAAACATCATTTTAAATATATCCAGTATCACAGCCCAATCTTGTATAATTGAAAATAATTGTTAATAAGCACAAGACAAGCAGAAATTTTTATATAGCAATAGGCAATAAAAGGTCAAGTCTTAAAGTTTCTTCCCTTCAGTATGAGTCAAGTCTAAAGCACATGACTTGGCTCAACAGTTCTTCGAGTTCTCAGACAGACACTGAAATAAAGAACCACCCAACACAACACTTTAGAATCAAATCTCTCAGATCGCAAGAGAGCAAGCCAAAAAAAGCTGGCTTGAAAGACACTGTGAATTGTGAATCAACATTAGAAACCTGACTGAACTCACAAACTGCAGTTGTTTGAGGGAGGATCTGGGGCCAGTATCATCAAACATTGCAGCAGGTGAATGCAGAGACAAGAGGAGAAAGCCACATAGTTGTTTTATCAGTATTTCAGAAAGCAAAAAAGGTTTTGAGGTAGGGGAAAATTGTTCCTGACCTCACACAGAAACCATAAGAACACATGAAAGTGGTATTATGTAAGACAGATAGCTTTTCTTGTCAAAGACACGTTGTATATGAACAGGTCTGGCAAAGCAGCAATGGAGAAATAGTGCAGTAACTTCGGGGAAGTCTTCTAGGGTAAATTAATTATGTTTTCTTTCCTCTGCAGCATGCCTTTTTTTAAATCTTGTGGCTCAATGAGATAAGTGGAGAACAGTGAAGGTTGGGGGGGGATTAGGAAGATGCATGAGTAAAATCTGTGCAACCCTGCAACAGCATCAGAAGATCACTTGCTTTGCCTGGGACTTCATCATTAAAAAGCAAACCAGTTTGGGTTCTGAGAGCACAAATTAAGACAACGGATTTACTGAGAGCAAACAAACCAACTACTTTAATGACAACACTGTTATAATCAGCAATATGGTTTGTATCAGGAAGCCGTGAGGTGAGGACATAAAGACATCTCAGTAGTAAACACTGCCGAATTGCTAAAGCTATGGTAATCACTTTGGATTCATACAGAGACTTTGTATGAATGTAAATATGTATGGGTGATTAAATTACATATTTAATCACCCATACTCATTTGAACAGAACTTTTTAATACTTAACTTAATTCTCTACATGCTTTCAGAAACCTACATGATTATGAAACTGATGAGTCTTCCCTCTATTACTCACTGGAATGAATTTGATGTGTGGAACAACACAGGATAGCTTCAGAGAACATTCTTAACTGCAAAAATAATGTTTAGATACAATAGAGCTAACCTTAAAAATTCCTTACCTTGAAAGCACCATCATTTTAGCCTTAGTTATTGTAAATCCTGCATTAATAATGATATCAATTAATTCTCCAATCTTGGGCATTGCATCAGGTTTAATCAAAGCCAGTGTTCTGGGGGAAAAAAAAAAAAAAAAAAAAAAGAGTAGAGAGATACAGCCAACACTACTTTCCTTACAGCATTTGGTGTGCATGTTGAGTTCATATTCAGACAAAAAAACATCACATCAAAGAGAGAAATTCTGCCACAGTCAAACATCCTAGTCCCAGTGTCTCATCAATTTCTACGCTGTTCTTGAATGCCTGTGCAAGGCATTATTCTGATAAGAACGAGCTTTGCACGTTACAATTTCCTCGGCTTTCTAACCCAAGTTGGCCCACAGTGTTCCACCAGCAGTCATTATTTACTGGCTTCTCCCTTCACTCTCAGAGCAAACAATTTGACCACTTCTTCCTTAGCTAGTGTATATCTCTACAGCTCCTCACTCATGGCTCTGGGTTAGAATACAACTGATTTGTTAATGTCTCCCTACACTTGCTCAGCTCACTTTTTTCCTAATGTTAATCATTACGTACATAAAAATGAAGCTGTTAAAATTCCCTATTTAAAATACTACTTAAACATGTGCCTCTTCCATAAAACTCAATGTGAAACGATTGTTTTATTATTACTTTTAAAGTATTTGGAGGCTTCAGTGAGAAGAAGGTCCTATTGTGCTTGGTACAGTACAAACACTTCATGGTATACAATTTGCATGCCAAATAGCTGACACTGTTAATAGACACAATAAAAGGTTGGCAGAGGAGGTATTACGTCTCTTATACTGACTGACAGCTACATTCTAAGGGAGACCAACCCAAAAAATCTCTACACTCTCCCCCACATCTTTGTTTCCAAGTACATCCTGTCTTCTCGGTAATTATCTTTTTATACTGTACATCCCCAAGGCCAGGACTGTTTTATTAGTGTGCTTTGCATAGCACCAAGTACACCATCAGCACTAAACATATTATTAATTAAAAGTAACAAGCACAAAAAGAAGGTCTGTAAAATGGCATTTTCTATTTGCATTCATCTTGAGGTGAGTCAGCTTCAAATGTGCTCAGCTTACAAATCAACAGATTTATTCAACCCCGCATCTCAGAAACTCCACGTCTCTAACAATCCTAAAGAGCTCTTTCCATCTTTTACACTGTTCAATAATGAAGGCTACCCAAGATAGATTTATTTTTTTTTATTGCAGTACTTCCCTAAGTGAAAGGCAAATAATTGCAATTTTCTCTTTTTATATACCAGCATAGCATGGAAAGCAGCCTTTAGGTCAGCAGCAATACATTCTAGCCAGGGCAAATACGCTGAGGTTACAGGAGATGGATGAACTTCCACTACATTTACTTTGAACCTTAAGTGACCGCAGATTGACAGGTGCTTTGGGAACAGACAGACTACCTATTTCACAGCAAATCTAAAGGAAGGGAGGTGTTAGGACAGAGGAAGATCTGAACGTACGTGACATTTCATCGGAAATTAAGGGAGAGACATAGATGACCTTCAGAGCTCAGAAACAAAGCGAGATTTTCTCAGGCATCAGGAAGTTCGTATACATGGGCCAGCTTAGGCCCAGATCCTTTGGGAAATATGACACAAAAAGACTGATGGACTAAGGGTGTAGCCAGAAACTGCATGAGACTAGTCAACGAATCCTATGCTTGAGTCCATTGCAGTGCAAACTAAAGTTGGTTTAGCCCTATCTTCAGATCAGGAAAGGCTGACCTCTGGCCAACATTCAACACAGTTTGCCAGCATACTCCGTGCAGCCTACGGCCTGTAGCCTGTTCCCCTCTTCTCCAAGGATTTCACAGCTTCACCTCATTTCGCGGTATTATTTATCACATGACAGGGTGTGCCATGTGCACCGAGGCACATGAGGGGGAGCAGCTGCATGCTTGACCGATGACTCGTACCCACCTGGTCACACAATGCATGCATGACCTGCATCCTGGCATAAGAGGTTCTCAACTCTGTTGTTTACCACGAACAGTAAGGATCAAACCACTGGAATGAGATCTCCAGTGCCGTTTGCATTTCCTTGAGGAATACTTTTGTGAATCTATGTTATTACACAGGCTATTTGAGACAGACTGCTAATGCTAGAAATAAATTGTCCCTTACTTTTCTAATTTCAAGCTTTCTAGTAAAACTGTAATTCCTACCAATATGTAATGAATATTGCATTATGAAGCCATTTACCTAGAAGACATTAATAAAAACTGCAATGAGCAACTCTTACAACATCTTTTCCCCAACACGGATATATAAACTTTAACATTTCAGTGTGAGCTTCTCAGAGGTATGCAGGGTAAGAAAAGTATAATTCAGGATGCTGAAGACTGTTTCTGAGATCGGATTTTGATTCATGTGTCCTATTTTTAGTTTTAATTGGGAATATGTTTCTTGTGGTTTGACATGATGCAGTCTGCAAAGTACAGTTTGAAACAGTTTTATGTCTGGGAACAAAGGAGAAAGAATGAAAATTAAGCTCATTTGCTTACATTTTCAGAGGGATTGTGCAGCAGTACTGCAATGAGTACTGAAACAATAGAAGATGGGAACTGATCAAAAGAATGGTGCACAAAGCATGGTGTGACTATGCTTTTAAGATCTGCTTATTTCTAATAATAGGACTGTTGCATGTACAGTAGCTTATGTTTTGTAGGGGAAGAAACACTGATTATGTCAATGACTAGAAGCCTAAGAATAACATATCTCAATCAAAAAAGAATTCAAATACTTCTGGTTGAGACACAAGCTTTCTAACACCATTTTCAAAAACAGTGACATTAACTGACTCTAGTTTTTGTCTACTTAGACAGGACGCACTAGGCAGACAAATGTTTACCTCAGGTTACAACCACCCAGGATCACAAGTGAAAGACTACAGAAACAGAAGTCCCTGTCCCATGCCAGTGATTCCTCATGTGGTACACTGTAAGTAAGCACATGCTTACTTACCCATTTTAGTCACTGTTTGTGATGGTTTCCTTATGATAACACTGGGAGGGGAGCAGGGAAGAACACCACTCAAATATGGCTGTATTTAAAAATTGACCCAAGACTTAAGAAAAGTAGGTGTAGAAATTGAAACTCCATAGAACTGTCTTAATAATTTTAGCCTAATTCCAGAAAGGGCCTGAGCAAGTCTAGCCTCTTTTTACACACCTGTTTTGTACCTCACGTACCTAGAATCGCATTCACTTGCTTTACGGACAAAAACAAAGGTCCCTAATTCAAAACATTCAAGATTTTTTATATACATTCCTCAGTCCCCCTCAAAGGCCTTTGCTGAGCCTGTCTGCATACATATTCAGTGACCAAAGAACATATTTCCAAAGTCGAACTAAACTGTTGATAGTCCTGTACAGCACAAAGGCAAGAAAAAGATGGGGAAACATTCTGCCTCATACAACATCCTTAAAATTATTAATAGAATTCCAACTACAGATTATTTAGGAATTATCACATATTGCAGAAATCTTACTACATCTAGTTAACTAATTACTGCTGTAAAACCTGCTAGGAACGGGCCAAAAAAGACAAATACCTCATATGCAACTTTTGCCCAAGGACTCTTTTAATATGACTCAGTTTACCCAGTGAAAGCTTCTGTGAAGAAACTGGATTTAAGACCCCTTGCCTGTTTAAGACACCTTTCACTATGTTCCTTTGGGCTATTCTGAATATGTAACACCACTTGCATATCTATGTTATCTTTCAGCCAACATTCCTAAAATGTTTTCCAAACTGCTGACATGTCATAAATTCCCTTCCTTCCTTTTGTAGAGCAGACAAAAATTTACCCCCTCCCAGGACCACTTCATTGACACAACTATAGTTTTGCTGTATAGACGGCAACTTCCCTTACAAGAAGAAAATGTCATTTTATCACACGCTGCCTTTTCTTGGTATAACTGCATCAGCACCAGGGCTTATGCTAGTTTAGGTAGAGCAGGAAATACACAAGTATAAAAAGTTACATTGATATAAAAACCATAAACAAGACAGATGTAATCTACCCAAGGCTCCACTGAGGAACAGAGAGAGTAGCCACATATACAGAAGCCGTCCTCTGGTGTTCTCCACCTCCTTTGCTACTCTTCCACCATGCCCAACCCCAGCTTGGAGAAAAATTAGCAGGAGAACTCCTTCTGGAAATGTATTATGGCAGTCATTTCCATGGCAATGTTTTTGTGAGGTTAAGACAAAGATGTGTGTTAAAACTTGCAACTCTTCCTGTGTGTCTGGTTATGTGCAACTCTCCAAAAAGAGTTCAAAATAAGCCCAGTTAGTGGGAGGGAGCAAGAACGTAGGCAAATAGGGCTCACTGGAACATCATACCTAAGAAAATATTCCGTGTTCTTTTCAAAAAAAGCTGGAGCAAATTATCAAAATTTATTAATTTGCAAATTCAGAGACTACCTGCACTGCAGTCAAACCAGATTTAAAATCCTTGTAAATTAATCGTATTGTCATTTTATTGTCTCTCCTGATATTTTTGTTCTTGGATGGGCTCTTAAAGTCTTTTCCAAAACGAGTCTTTCAACCAAAGAGATGATGAGTCTTATCTTCATCCATTATAAATGAAATTTGTCTTAACAAACAAGCCGATAGGTTTCATTGACATTCTCGCTCTATTCTTCCTGTCCTCATGCACACAGAGTTTAGGAGATGCTGAAAAAATTCTCAGAAAAAATCCTCCATAGTGGGAAAAGCAATGGAGAATGGGAATGGGCCTCTCTCACTCCTGTTCCTACTGTTTTCAGTTACTACTGCTAACACAGAGTAGATCTGATTGGTAAGGCACTAGGCTTCTGCACAGATCCCAGAGAGACAGGTGCTAGTTTCACAAGATTCCAGGCCAGCACACATCAGGGTTACCATATCAATTCTGCCCTGAGAGAATCCACAAATCACAAGAATCCTACTGCTGCCTGCCCCGGGGGAGTAACAAAGTTGAACAGGACCCCCTGTTTTCCTCCTGCCCCTCTTCTCTCCCAAGAGACCTAGAGGAGGCAGCAGTTGACACCACAGAGAAGCTGGCCTTGAAGATTTATCAGGTAACAATGGCAGTCATGGGTTTGCTCACAAGCAGGGGCCGCTTCGCTTCTCTCCAGCTATGAGTATGCCAGATCACTTCAAACTGCACGCAGACTTGTAGCTATCTCCTCCTCTCCCCATAGTACAGAAAACTTATCTCATTTCCAGCAAAGAACAACTACTTTGAAACCCCAACCACAAAGGAAGATTTCAGAAAAACGTGCATTCTTACCTCTCTTTGCGGCTCCCCAGCTTGCGGGCTGTATATTGATCCCCATAGTCCACTAAGGATAGATGACGGGAAAAAACAGTAATTTTGTTGCCCACGAATAAATCCTCAAGGTGTAAGCTCTCATATTTGGTGCGCTTCAGAAAGGTGCGACGGTTCTTCACATCATACTGCAGAGAAAAGAAGATTAAAATCTACCATAGCAAGAGATTTAAAATGTGGGCAAACTCAACATAATTTTTACTCTACTTTCAGAAATTTCCATAATACTGTGGGATTGAATCTGATCACTAAATTGATTTAATTCCTAACCCTTTGAATTTACAGGTGTACCAGGAAAGCTTAGAAGACTAAACCACAATTACAAATTTATTCCATTTAAATAGTCTCAGGCTGACAGCTGTCTTTGCATTTTTTATTTTATCATTTGCTTGTGCTAATTCAAACTGTGATAAATGGTTCAGGTGCCTAGTGGATACCTCTGCCCAGTCTCACCAAGAGTTCCCCCTAGCAGATCTATGCTGTTTCACAGACCAATGGCTCACACCAGGAACGATCAAGATACACACTGTGGCAGGTCTCCTCTTCAGGGCATCGTTCCAGTGATACTATGCTTTATTTGACTGCATAACACTCAGGATTAGAGACGGATGGATGATTGCAACACTAGGTTGAGAGGTTCTCACTGCCTAGAGCTGCAAGCTCAAAAGCCTGTCAAGACAATTCAGCTATATATCATCATTCCAAGCAAGAAGCAAGACGTTAATGTGTAGTTTTCTGGGTGGGCTGGCAAAGCACAAAAGGCAACCTGCTAAACAGTTTCTTCTCTGCACGTAGATATTACGAATGCCTTCAGTTTCCTGGGGAAGTAGAATCCTATGAACGGAAGAGTTTTGTCCTCCTCAGGCCAAACTTGCCCTTCTCTGTCTTGAATTACATGTACTGTCTTCCATTACAATGGTATATAGACTAGAATAGCATTAAAAGAAAGACATCATTCCCACAAATTTTGGAGGAAAAAAAAGTTAAGAGCAAAATTACATACTCCTCCATGTTCTGAAATGTGTGAACACATTTCTCTCCTGTTAGAAGGCTAGAAGAATTGTAAGTTTTTCCAGAATAGCCAAAACTTTGCAGATCAGAGAATATAAATTATTTTGATACTTCCTTCTGCTGAGGCAGGATTATAAGGAAGAATCTTTCCCTGTTGAAATGTCTTTAGCCCCTCATACATGCTCCTACTAAGTGTCCTCTATTCAAGTACAGTAGGGAATGAAATGACAACATGCTGAAAAAAAAAAATCCCTTGAATTCAGCTACTTGCTTTTTCCTGGACTTTGCCAGGAAGCCTATTAACTGTCTTGACCATATTCAAATTCTTCAATATTTTGACTAAAAATCTGAATATTTCCTTGGTTATTTCACTAACAGTTGCTAGAAAGGCACCCCGAGCTGTTTCTCTCTTCTCAAGCAGAAGATAAAGGTGGAGGGAAGGCATCTACCTGTGTTAAAGAATTCTTCTTTAGAGTGGAATTTTGGATCTGTTTAATAGACCTTTTTATAAAGCGACTGATAAGCCACAGCAGAAGAAATGCAAGACTGTTTAGACTGTTCCCCTTCTGCCCATGTACATGTAGAAGTAAACTACCCAAAACAAAATAGTTCTCTGCTAAGAATCTGTCCTTTTTAAAGATTTCTTCTCTCTTTTTAGGAAATCTGTAGAGAGAAAAGTTGTTCAGGCTTTAAGAATTCCCCATGAGAGATATTAACTAAAGAAAATTCAGAGAATGGGGCATCTCTTTGTCAAGAGATCCAATTTGATCGTAAGAGCTGCTTGCTGTCCTTGGACAACAACCTATGCTGTCTTCTAGCAGCTGCAAAGCAAGCTGGAAACTTGTCTCATTATTCCCACTGTCATTTTTCTTCACAGGAACCAAGACATGAAGGGCTGAGAAAGGAAAGGAAAGCTGAGGACTTCACATAACACAAGCCTTCAACAGCTCTGCTCCACCCTCAGCTGAGGTGTATGATAAAGGAGAGCTATCGTCAGGGAGGTGGGAAAGGGGGTGAAACATCTTTCTCATAAGCAGGGAGAAGCTGGCTCATATCCTTTACCTCCCTTCTCCCCAGATATGTCAGAGGTAAGAGCGGGCTGTCATCTCCTCAGGAAGACACCAAAAGATGCAGAATTAGGCAGTAATAAAGAAAGAAAAGAAAGAATCACCAAATTCTGCAGAAATTAAAAAAAAAAAAACCAGAAGAGAATTCTAAATTTTATCTCTGTCCACAAACGCACCCCCAAAAGTGATTTTGAGATATTCTTTCTATAGAAGTGTTACATGCATTTTTTCTTTTTTAACTCCTGTCCTGATCACACACAGTCCATATACACTCGTGACTGTGTACACACCATACTATCTTAACCTAAGAGCACACTAGCAAAATGCAAAAGTCTACCAAGCCATAGGTATTTGATGCTGAATGCATTAAGAAGCTCAAGAACACCTTGAAAGTTCTTGGTTTTGAGACATCTAGGTGAAATGAACAACAATTTTGCCAGCCTACACATGGTTGTGTAGGAAGATTATTACGGCTCCTGACTGATTAGCTAAACTGTCTGTGGGAATTAAAAAATAAAAAAAAAACCTCACATTTTGACAACCGTGCACACACAGACATCATACAAAGAACTAACTTAAAAGGGACAACATCATGATAGAGTTTGTTTAAAGAGACTATCAGTAAAAAGTGCAAAGTACATCTCCTCACACAGGTGGGTACCATGGTTTCAGTGAGCAGTAGTTTGGGTAAGAAAAGGCAGATTCCACTAGCTTTCTTATTTCTGCACTTGATATTTATAGCAGGAAAACTAAAATTTGATAATGAAATTACTAATATCTGTGAATATCCAAATCTAGGCTATTCTCAAGACCCTTAGGTCTTCATTAAAAATCAGAAAAGACTAGTCCAAACCATTCACCCATTCCTAAAAGGAAGCACAAAGCATTGGTTGGTTTCTTAGCATTATCTTTACAGTACATATTACATTTTTATATATATGCCTGCTACTGCAAAATGCTTATTTTAACCTGCTATCAAAAAACAATGGGGATTAGTTGTATGAACCACAAGTCAGAAAGGTCTGTGGCAAGCACCACTGATGGAAAAATTTAGATCCCACTGTCTGAAACCTCCTTCCTTTCATTAAAACCAAATTAAGAGCAATTTACCATTTCCTCTACTTTGAAAAGACTCTTTTACGTTTTACTCTTCAGAGACTTCTGGAATTC
>NW_008824032.1:7654192-7672838 GCF_000699105.1 Pygoscelis adeliae | reverse complement strand
CCTGCTGAAGCTTATTCCCCAGCTTCAATTTATGTTTCTCAAGCAGCAGGTCAGCGTTGCTGAGTTTCAATTCTGAAACCCAAGTAGAGATTGAATGAAAACAGATTTGTGAAAATAAATCTCTCCATGCCAAAGCAAGCTTTAAGAAAAAAAAAATCATAAACATGGAAACTGTTCCACACGCTTCACTGTGACCTTGTATTTTTGCTTTTCTTTTCGTTTTAGAAACAGAGCAAGATACGTCTTACATTATATTTTCCTTACCTGGAAAATTAATAGGTATAGGCAGTGGCTTGCCATTTTACAAACTATTTAATTGGATATTACACGTATGACAATAGATTTTTTTTCTTTTATTCTTACCATTTCAACTGATCCATCTTTTGGATAATACAGAAGTTCATAACGCCGAAAGAGTGAAGCATTTGGGTCATACCATTCAGCAGTGAAAGCAAATCTGTCATCTTGACTCTGGAAAAAGAAAAGGGGGGAAAAGAGCTATTACAGAAAGCATACGTGTTTTATATGTAAAAACACACAAATAAAAAACTTCCTTGCATTTGTTATCAGAAAAGTAAAAAAAAATCACTAGTAAATGCACTTGCACACTCTGCATATAATCTTCTGCTTACCACAGCTGGTGACATCTTTTCACTTGTTAGCTATCATCTTTTAAGTATGATGGAAACAGCACGGTAGTTTTCCAGGCAATCTCAAAACTTATTCTGATTTCATCAGTCATGAAACGTGGACTGTTGTAGAAGTTGTTGTTAGACTTCTTAACTTTGTGAAAGTATTTGATTTACTTTCATTTGTTAAAAAGAACATGTTTGCTCACAACTAAATTATGGAACCTTAACACATTTTCTACACATCCTACAAGAAAACACTTTCTTCTTCCTGAGCAGTCATATCTGAACTCCTGTTAATTATGAGATAAACATATTCAAGTTAAGGACCACATTAGTTTGATTCACTACTTAACTTCCTGAAATTTACATAAGGCATAGATAGCCCGATCTCATTTACAACTCATCTTCTACCCCTAAGGAGTGTGACAAGAAAGCTAGACTGCAATAATTCTAAAACTGTAGCTACATGCGTAGCTTCTCTCCACTCCTCATCCTTCAGATGATAAGTCCCTACAGGAAAGTAAGCACAAAGGTGATGCAAGGCATGTGGACGTGCAGTTCTAACATCTCTTAGTGGTATATGTTTGTTAGCTGTTGATGCTGCAATATCAGTTATTTGATAGCTGTTAGATGGAGCTCTAAATTTTTATTTTCCACACCTCCTCTAAATGTGATTGCTACTCCTGAGGGTAAGCACGGTCTTGTCACAGGCTTCCACTTTTTAGATGTATCTGTACTCTTCTTAGACATCTTAAACATTTAGGTACCACTGGGAGTTCAAGTTGAAGCCACGTAGGCCTTTTTAGTCCTTCAGGTTTTAGAAAACAGCAGCATTTCAGTTGTTTCAAAGACTGCTCGATAAGCAACAGGACAGAAAGGGTTCCCGTGGGTTTCCATGACTATTCTGGAACACCAGCAGGAAAAGAATCATAATAATTTTCCTAGTGAGTGCAGGCCTATAGACATATAGACATTTTAAAAAAACCCTAAACCAAACCAACCAACCAAACAAAAAAACCCACCACAAAACAACAACAGTGATCTTGCTTTTGTTGTCAGTGCATTTTGTCTTTCAGCATCTTCAGCTTAAAACTGATTTAGGACTAAGTGCTTTTGCAGGTTGAAGTCCTAACACAAGCAGCAGCAGGAAAGAATGAGATAATGAAGAACAATTTCAGAATTTTATAATGCGCTGAATACTTGTACCTGTTCATGGCAAGTGCCCCACCCTCCTGCCAGCCCTTATGGTACCCCTACACTGTAAAACGAAGATATAATTGTATCACAAAAAGACTTACGCAGTGGGGGCAGCACAGTGCTCTGTGAAGGATGCAAAGCTCTCATTTCTAACTGTAGAAGTCTGTACAGCACTGGAAGTCTTATTTACATGAGCTACTTTAACTTCTGTGTTATCTCTACACTACAAACTGCAGCCTTTGACAATACAACAAACTCATGTTTCAGGTGCAGCATCCAGCACAAAAACTCCCTAGGGACTTGGCCTGGTTTCTGGCCCTTACTTAAGCTAGACATGCTTGTGTCTTCATTGCTACTGCCGTCGTTCTGGAGATACATAAGCCAGAACAAACTCTTTCTTACGTCAAAACTCACACCTTAATTTTTCTATGTAGGCATGTCATTGGCAATAAGTAATAATAAGGGTTGGCAGACAATAATAAATGACTGATTTCAACCTTGATCTTAAATACACTCATACTGCTGGAAGACAAGACAAAACATTTGATCGATTAATTTGACCATCATCTTGTCAAGGATGGATGTTACAGAGAAGCAGTTCTCTACCAAAGAGATTGTCTAAGAAGAAAAACAGTCCTGTTTGTAGAGTACTACCTCCAGAAGTTGACTAGTGATGTATGAAATAAAAAAAGATGCACCATCCTTAATCAATGCCTCCTCATAACATGAAGACATATATAACTGCATTACTTCATGCTACTTACTTCATACTGTAGCATCACTTTCAAATATATTTTCTAGGTAGCAGTTGCCAGAGAAGCTACTAATTTTCATTTAAGCGAAACTTCCAAAATTTCCAAATGCTTACTTGTCTCGGGGAAGTAATGTATTTAGGTGAACAAGCAAAGAAAACACCATTAGATTTTTCACTTAGTCACCAGTATCAGTTATCAGCACCTTCATGTTTACAGTGAGAAACTACATTTTGTGTCTTGTCTGGTGAGGAATTGGTCACTTTTTTTCTTTTAATACAACCTTGCTTATAAGATCTGTTTGAAATCCATTTTATAAGATCTTACTCAATGTCTGAGCTATTCATATTTGTTATTCAGCAAGCTCTGCTGGCCACTGCTTCTTGTTCAGCTGAATGGCAGAAATGACCATTCTGTATTACCTTCTTTTAGCATTGTAAGCAAAGGCAAGGTAATAAATGCTGCTTAGACTTGAAAAACACTGCAGAGCTAACCCCCAAACGACCAGTAATGTTATCAGTAAGCTGGAAAATTTCAATCGATTATTATTTTACATCTGGAAAATATGGACAGCTAACAGTTTTCTAAAATGACCAAAACAAAATCTGTAAAGCTTCTCCTGGGCCATAACTAGAATTTCCCCTGCTTTATGGACATAAAATTATCACAATAAATATTTCTAAATGCAGAGAACAATATCAGAAGAAAACTTAAGAGCTTATGGGAAACACGGTAAAAATAATTGGAAACGGATTATGTTTGTGAACAGGTAGATTGTTTCAGAGGCATGCACTGCAAAGTGAAGAAATTCAATATTAAAAGCAAACTGAAGACCCTGCCAAACAAGTATAACGTAAAACACAGTAGGACTGCAATTTTACTATTGCAGATTCATGCAGATAGTCTTAAAACAGATAGAAGACAATCCTGAATACAATCATGACATGCAGTAATGTGAACATATTCTGCTGAGCCTTTGCCAGGCATCATTGTAAAACTGCCCCTCCAAGTCATCAAAAACACCAACCAATTTAAAATCATAAGTTTTAAAAAGTGAGTACACATATTAAGCTCATAATACATCTTTTTAAATGAGAACTGAGACTTTTATTTACTTATTTAATGCAGGAGTAGGATTTTGAAAGCAACAACCAAACACAAAAACCTGTCCACTTCCCATCACATATTGTAAGGATTGCAATAAAATTTTAAGTCTTCACAGCCCTGAAATTATCTTTCCTGAATGTTTACTTTCAATCAATTTACTGCTCAATCAACAGAACCGCTACGGCAAACAACTTTCTTACATATCCTTTCACTAGCGTGCCCTAGACTGCAATGTGGGAAGGAGTCTCAAAGATGAGAAAGTACTATGGGAGACAGACTAAGTTTCATCCTTGGCTTCTGTTCATCCTAACAAAGGAAACTCAAAGGGAAAATAATTGTCCAGAGCAGAGTGATTAGAGGCCAGCGATGACCTGTCAGGTGGTATCGTGTTCAATGCACCACACTGCTCCAGACCAACACTGAGTCCTGAAAGGGGGAGATTTCACAGCCCTTGGCCAGAGAGCCCTGGCACCTCATTCCCCCAGGAAATGGCTGAAACACGTTAGTCACTAGCGAAATCACATCACTGTGAACAGCTCGAGTAATAACAAATCAAATGAATCTATTAATACATTATAACTCAGAAAATTCTTGCTTTAAAGCATTAGTTTCCATTCACTTCTGTACTGTGCCCGCATTAAAATCACACATAGCCTCTGCTCTCATGACTATGCAATTAACCAAGCAATACCTAATGAGGGAGAAATAATTTTTCATAACTTTTCACATCGGTGGAAAAATTACCAGCATTAAAAAACCCAGCAGTGACTGTGCACTTTATATTTACATACTGATAGTTTTAGAGTAGCTGTCTTTAGCTCAGTTTTTACAGCCCCTTTCCATGGTAAAATCTAGAGCCCCTGAAATCAATGATGTCGAGAGTTTACCTACTGTGAATATGGAAAGAATAATCTTTTTCTTTTTTCCTCCTTTTACAAGCTGCACAGAAAAACATTTGGATGCCTGTGTAGGTTTTGCTAGCTTATGCTTTTTTGTTTATGTTAGTATGTGTGAATATGCAGTAGGATGGCTCTGTGCACGAGAAACTTTTATTGAAGTACAGCTGAATTAAAAAAATTAAATCTTGTACTTAGTTCTGAAGGTGATGGGAGAATGTGCTGGTTTTGGCTGGGATAGAGTTATGGTGGTGTGGTGGGATAGTTATGGCTGTGGTTCTTAGTTGCCAGCTAGGGTTAAACCACGACAGGGAAGCAGTCATTCTTAGCTAGCATGGGACTAAGTTCTAGAAGCCAAATGCAAGCATTTGTGAAAGAACCGTGCTCACAAAACACTCTGCTGCAGAGGGAAACAGTTTGTCTGGAACATAGCTGCCAAGGAAGCTCATAACCAGAAAGCACAACGCTTAGCAAGCTGGACAGGAAATGATCTCTTGTTCTGTAAACCTTTTAGACTTCCAAAGGGCTTCTGTTCTGCAGTAAAACAAACATAGATCTTCCAAAGGTTTTCATGAGAAGCAACAGTGGTAGAACAGCAGCTCAGGGACTAAGGAACTTGCATGGGAAGGGGGAGAAACAATTTTATCCCTCTGGTCTGAACCATGCAGAACATACAGCTGGATTTGGTTTTCCCAGCTTCAGGATGTCTCCTGACTGCCACACTATTTTACTATTCTGGGTGAGTATTTCTGTCCTCTTCCTCTAGTTTTGACTAGAAATTTCATCCTAGAGTTTCTCTTACAAAGGAGAACATGGGGAATCAGGAGCTACGGAATTTTTTTTCTGCTGGTCATATGCACTCTCAGACTTATCACAGTCTAAGGGAAGGGCAGTTTAGATTATTTCCCTCGCTATTATAGAGGTAACATATTTTTACTAAGATCCTGCCTTTCGCATTACTTTCTTTTTTCCATTATACAGATAATTCTGTCCCATCTGTAAGCTTAGAGTTAGCATTTTTCTGCTGGTTTGTCACTTCATGCTTTTGAGCTGTAATCTCTGTGATCTGTAATTGACTGGAAACAACTACCTGTGCTTAAACTAGTTATCAGCCTGCAATGTATCATAACCCCTTTAACTTATTACTCAAGAAAACTTCACACAAAACAGTATCAAAATATTTCTTAAAATCAGAAAAGCCCTGAGGTATCTAGAAAGTGCATCTTTACATGCTATTAGCAATCTGGTCTCTATGAGTCTTATACACACTATCAGGAACTTCAACATGCATGACATATTTGACACAGGCTCACGGCCTGTTGCCCACATATTTACAAACTTAGGAGTCATGAAGAATATTGCTACGTTTTAAGTGGGCAGCTTCGTGTCTGCAGCTCCTTCGATTTTCTCAGTGACTCAGTGACTCTGAAACTAGACCAGAGAGAAAAAGAATCAAAGGACCTGAATCAACTCCCAACAAAGCAATAAAAAGACTGCACAAACCTCAGTAAAAGCTGAATCAGAGCCAAAAGGGTCCATCTTGATACCTGTATTCTGTATTTTGTAAAACTCTGTGCTGTCACAGGGAAAACCTGCAGTCAAGCACTGATCTTAAGAATAAAACCGTTTCTATGAAAATTACTGGGAACAGGATGGACCAGCAGACAGGAACTATTCTCACATTGAATGGGTATTTCTCCTAATACACAAAAAAAACCCTTTCTAGAAAGATTGCCCTGAAACTTCCTAAAATTCTGGCAATGATTTTAAGAGAAACATTTCTTTCACAACCTGGCCCTCCCAAGCCTCTCAAAAATATTTTGGAAGAGCAAGAATATTTTTATAAAAAAATGAGATGCCATCAAAGAACAAGGATACAAATTATTTTAAAATTTTTCAGATGAAGATATCATGAGGCTGACCGACTCCAACATCAGGTAGTCTGCTTATGCATTAACGTGTACTTACCTTATGCATTTAGAAAAAAAGAGAAAAAAATCACAAACGTATGCGAGTTTGCCGACCACTCTCTTTGGCAAAAAATAGAATTTGTTGAAATGGCCAGTCAACAGGTTATCTTTCTCCTTGTCTTTCCTCTTTGTAGATTCTACAAAAAAATAACTATTGCTGTATGTGTTGGTGCATTCCTTAGACAGACGTCAACCTCATGCTCTTCAGGCAGTGGGCTGAAGTGGGGCACCTGACCAGTGGCCTTCATCAAGAACATTATTCTAAGAATCGGGTCCAGAAAGTATTATTGTAGATGTATGATCAACCTCTAACAGCAGGTACCTAAGTCCTGTTATGAATTATTTGAAACAGTTCCTCAAAGCTCATAAATCACCAACCACTCATCTTGCAGCCCAATCACCACTTCAAATTTAACTCTACTTCCTAGTCCTGAAGAGGACTTCAGCACAAATGAAAAGAAAGTCACTGATAAACTCCTAGTCTGAGGACCAAGAGTCACTAATTTCAGCCAGATCTATTTCCACCTTCCTCAAAGGCAGCTATTCACAGTCTTATACTCCCCCAGCAGGCCACAGATATAAGCACTGCCACAGTATCACCTGCTTTCTTAAGAGCCCCAGAAATACTTTGATTGTTTTAAATGGTTCACTTACTAGCTTTCCTGTTCTCCCATTCTAACAGCCAGCTAGCTTTGCTTTATTTTCAGCTGAATGCTTTTAGGTGCACCTGTCTAGGGAACTGCAGGCCCGACAATATGCCCAGCTTTCCAAGTAGCACCAAGTGCTCGGGAATTCAGAACACCAGTCAAAAAAATGTAACTTCAATTAGCTTTAAGGATGGTCTCAACCAGTGGGTTAGAAGTGCTTTTCTTTCATGTAAGGACATCTTAAATGTGACGGTCTCCTGCAGATAAATCTATAAAGCTGAAAAAGGAAAATCAAAAACCATTTAAAACAATTGGAATCTCTACAAAAATGTTACATAAAAAGACAAGACGTCAAATGGGACATGTAAAGCTCTTCATGGACTTCTGTGCAATCTCAGACAAGTCAACTTAACTTTTTGTGTGTCCTTTTCTCCAGCTGTAACAAAATCCTTATTCTGGGAGGGCTTGCCACTCTGGGCACTAGTAAATAAAAGGGATACTTGTATTATAAAAGCTGTAAAGCAATTCTAGCTAATACAAAACAGACAGTTTAACTTCCTCTTATACAATCTATATGCCTGGTCTGCTACAGTGAGATGCATTTCAGAGAGCAAAGGAATGGTTAGCAAAATGGATGGCGTCACTTCATCACAGTGCAAAGCACTTGGCTTCTTCATCAAACATGTCTATCTTCGTAGTTTCCAGGCACTGTATGCCCTTCAGTCTGACTGAACAAGAAGGAGAGTATGTTTAACTACAATAGGCAACAATCTGAAGCAAATAAACTTCCAAACCACTATTCTCTGCCTTTCTTTAGGACTACTTGTCATTACTGAATGACAAGTACTTCTGCAAGCACAAGAAATAATGAGGCCTGGTTCTCTATACTCATGTTTCTCATCCCTGACTATTTTGACCATAGCCTCTCCAGCTCAGGCATTTAATAAAGGCTCATCCCCACCTGGATTCTCTGATGTCTAACTAGGGTTGAGCTCACACTGAAGTCTTTCTTTAAAGATGCCTTAGAGGGTTTCTTCCCCTTTCCCATTCTTGTGAAACCTGGAGGTTTCATTATCCGTCTGCCAAATCTGACTGAAATCTGCCAGTGAATTTCAAACTTCCCAGGGGGAAACTTAGTGGTCAGATATACACCAACAGACTGCGATCACACAAACTTTGGTTTTCTGAGGCAAACAAGCTGAAAGCAGCTGTATGAAAAATTCTGTTTGCCCACTACAAGTAGTTTTCCATCATCAATAATTCTTTAAAAGAAAAATCTCAACTTGTGAAAGAAAAGGGAAAGGAAAAGAAGTACAGAAGTAGCTAAGCCATTAAATGTTAGCAACAATTTCACAAGACAGAAGCAAGAGGCTTCAGAGATACTGGTGGAATTTAACAAATAACATTCTGAGTGGCAGAAAGTGTTCTCATTTTCAGCATTATAATGCACCTTAAATCCCAAAACGAATCCTCAGCACTCAGCAGTGCATGCTTCTTAAGTTGTGTTATTCAATCCATCTATCTTCACAGTTCCTGTAATACAGGATATTTTCCAGGCAAAACTTAAATCCACAACACTGTGTAGATAGAGCGCTCAATTAGCTCTGTCTCTTAAAACTCATTTTCCTCCTCCTCTTCTATTCATGTTTCTGACACACGAGCTGGTACATTTTTTAGAACTCCAATTTTGCAGCCCCCTCGCTGCTGTTGGACCTCCCACCACTTTCTCAACGGGCTTTTCTTTAGTCAAAAAGTAAAATCAAAAGATCACTTTTCAAATGGAGAAACATCTGGCAACTGCAATTTCCGTGACAATGTCTTGACTACAGATGATTCTCAATCTAAACCTCATATTCAGAAGCTCACTGGTGAATTTTGCAAGCCTATCTCTTTTTATCCTCCCCTTGTAGAAAGCAAATCCTACCTATTGAAAATTTCACACAAATTCTAGACAATTATTGCAAATTAATTAAATATTGGTTAAATTATTAAAATTCTTAATCATCTTTGGAAATCTATTAAGTGAGTCGAACACTCAACTGCATTTACATTTACCCTCCTACAAATAGGTGCTACATCCTTTAGAGCCACGGTTATCTGCCTCCCAATATTACCGGTACCTAGGCTTCTCAGATGCCTTTTGGACTATGTATGTTCATATGGCTATTGCTGCCTGGACCATCTGTTGCCAAGTAACATGGAGATACTTCTGTCTCTCTATTCACTAACCACGTGAATCTTTCTCTTTGACTGGATCTCAGTTCAGTAAATCATCCCCATATGCTCAGGGGTTGTGATGAACACAGCCCTAGAAGGCTGAAGGCCCCGAATTTTCTTCTCGGATTTAGGAATCTGCAATCCAACCTCACATCAGCGAAATTATATTGCTGTTCTGTCAATTTACTACGCAAGAAATCTTCTTTTACTACTAGATTATGTAAATTCTGTAAGCTTCCTATGAAGCACGTAGGCATTAGTGTAACCTATTCTTTTTTTCCCCAGTCTCTCACATAAGAGAATCAAGAATTCAAATCCTCAACCATTAACTCCAATCCTCTGCCATTACATGATATAGTTAAGTACTTAGTGACAGGATTTATGTTATTTTTCTAATTATGGAACACAGCTTCTGTAAAACACATGAAGGATGCCATACTACTGTTCACTGCTCTGTGAAGACAGGTTTAGCTTTAGAAGACCAGCTAAACCTTGTCTTTAGGGGAATATGTCCCCATTTAATGCATGTTTATAAAGCTGCAGATCATAAGTTATATTATTGTACTCTTAATTACATGATCACAGGTAATTCCTCTAAGAGTAGTCAGTAGTGCTCAGTATGTGCCTATCTGCCTCCGCTAACTCAAGAAGAGTCTGACAGTGATTTTAGTGAAAGCAGAGCTGTTTCCTGACTCAGAACAGCATTTATAACACAAGTAATCTCACATAATTACATTTGAGCATAAAGTTAGGTGCTTTGCGCCTAATCAATCAGTAGTGGCAGAACTAACGCTGCCATGGTCAGCTGCTGAATGCTGGGTCTCTGACTTTGAACTACGAGGTTAGTGTCTGCCTGTGATCCCAGAAAGGAAAACAGGGCTACACATACATTGAACCACTTGTGCACCTCGCTTTACAAGATGCAACCTATACCGTACTTACAGGAAAAACATTTTTGAAAGGCTCAAAACTTGGCCCAACATTAAAGTTGATGGCAATACTCAAAGGTAGTCTTCTTTTATAGAGACCATTCCTCTGGCAAACTTTCAGCTTTCAATTTCCAATCTTTTCAGAACTAAAGCTCTTCAGAGGAACACTGAATTTATTTTTTTTTTTTTTATTAGGATTCTGAAATGTTTTCAATTTTTTTTCCCCCACACATTCTTATTCAAGTCTTCCATTAAATTTGCAACCTCCAGTAGAATCTGTCTGGAAAATTTCAAGCAGAATGGTTAAAATTTCAGAAAGTTACAAGCAGCTCAAAGTAGAGGTTTGAAAGGAAACACCTACAAATCCTGAACCAAAGTTGTCAACAGCAATTCAAAGCAGTATAATGCCTACAGCATCTTCAGATTATTTCAGCTCATAATAATCTTCTGGAAAGCATTTTTAACAAGAACCGGTTGGTTGCCTTGGAATCACAGCTAAGGGAGAGAGGGTCCTTCAGCCAGCCGATACCATGAGCATTAGCACCCAGGAGTTTGTGTGAATGCTCTAAAGACCACATATGCTGCATCTACCTTGAACAGTCAGAGCTTATAACAGTCAAGTAACAATTTATGATCCTATGAAGCAGACAAACAACTCTGCCAACACATTTCTTACCCACTACTGTGGGCACTTAAAGCAAGCATTTTGTCTGCACTACTGTTTAACCTAATGTTGATGTTAAAATACTATTTTTTCCTCAGACTGTGTCAAATATTAATTCTAAGGCAGTTGGACTAAATCCAGGTTTCAGCTAGTACAGATGTTGTGTTCATATATCCTTTATTCTGAAGTCAGACTAATGACAAATTACATGTGAACAGAAGTTCTCATGATAAAAGCTGTTCAGCAACTTCCCATCAGTGAAGTTGTCAAAAATTAAAAACTTCTGTGGGGTAGAGGAAGCAAAGTGGGTAAGCATAATCGTGTTCTTAAATTCTGCCAATCCTAACAGGCTTTTACAGGTTCATCTTACAAAGATTTGTTCTACAATTCAAAGATTTATTTCTCTCCCAGAGCATAGGACTTTTGTCATCACAGTTTTGAGCAGACTACGTTATTCCCCAGAGAGGCAAAGGTCTCTGCTGGATGCAGACAGTGACTAAGAGATTCCAATCCCATACACAGTTTTGGTCAAGTTGCTTAGTTCCACTTTCACAACTGCCCCCCTGCATTAGTGCATTTGATGTTCAGCACTTTTTAAAAAAGGAGGCTGTAGTTCCCACTTTATTAATTTGTAAAATGGGAACAATCATCATCATTCCGTTCATGGAAGGATAGCAAGATTTAATAGCTAAAATATCCATACTATTTAGTCATTATGAATCCCCCTTGGTTTTGCCAAAAACATGGCAGAGGCAGCTCAGTTAGTTCATCCTCATTTCCTGCTTCTGCAGACCCTTCACTGCAGCACAGGAACCAGACACCTGTGGAAGAAGTTAAAAAGGGCTGCTAATGCTGCCCAGCCTACTGGCTCTGCAGTTGCCACCAGGAACCGCTGCTAGTCCAGAATGTCAGTAGCTGCAAGGATTGGGTCCAGACCACAGTTCCCCTCCGCCTCCCCAGGGATTTGGGGATGTTCAGACTTGGTTCAGTTATCAAAGAACTGTCTCTCCGTAAGAGAGAACATCAGACAGGGCAAGGACAGCATTGCTATGATGTAACTAGAAAACATACAGCATAATACAGTCCTGCTCCTAGATACTACAGTAAGAGAATGAATACATAGAAGGGATAAAAATAGGAGGGATACTAAGTTTACTGAAGGATCATACTTAAATGTGCATGTGTTCATGTGGAAGAACAGGTACACAGCCTCAAGCATGCATGCCCACATCTCCCCCCTTCCCATGTGTAGAGCTCTCTTATATGTGGCTCTCTTTCCAAGTGTGTTAGAATATTCTGCAGAAGAAGTGTGATTATTTTTTAAATAATTAAGGTAGTTAAAATCATTGAAGAATCCCATGCAAACAAAGAACATGCAACAGGTTCTCTGGAACACATCTCCGGAGAGCACCACCTCTTTGCAAATACAGGAGCACCCTCTGGTGCTCAAAGACAGGTTGAGCACGCACCTTATTTAAACCTCAAGAATTAACTTCTGAAATGATCAGTAAGAAGCCACCTCTGTCTGCTATCTCTTCCTAGTGCACTATGCCTCAAAATTAGTAACCTCGTAAGAGGAGGTAGAAATGACTAAATTATAAAGCACAGATCACCACAGCCTGGGTGATAAAGTCCTTTCACACAGGAAAACTGCTGACACACAGGCACGTGGCCTTCTTCAATACCCAGCCTCCAAAAATGCCAATGCCACATGTTTTAAATGAATATCAGAGCTGTCCACTCCAGGACAACTTGCAAGGGCCACCTCACAGAGTTTATCTCATACTGGGAACATACTTCTCAATTAGGCATTAGCGTGAGAAAAAACAGATTTCTACCTTTTGTATGTGCTCATCTGATCGGGGGGTATTCTTGTTATACATGCAAATACTTCCTAAGCTCTCATTCTTAGTATTAAGCTGCAGCACTGTGTTCCAAAGCCCAGCTATACAAAATTTACTCCCTTTATCAAACCTTACACTGTTTTTTCTTTCCATTTCGTTGGCTGAGAGAGAACTACTGGGTTCCACCCACAAAACACTACTGAGTGACCCTGGCATGTTGCTTAGGCACCAGTGCCTCTGGTTTCCATCTGTGAAAGGACACAAGTGAACACAAAATAGTTTGGGAGGATTAGGCCAAGCACAGTGCTTACTGCCAGGAAATAGTACTTTTGGTCATTATTTCTGGTAGCCACAATTATAGTTAAAGGTCAACGTTCATGGAAAAAGCCCTCTTCAGACTCACAGCAATAGGTGTTCCCTACTACCACTGTTTCTCACCAGCCAGTTAATGATTAACAGAGTATCCCACCTGGATATACTAGATCACTATAATATTTTAGAAACTGACACTAAAATGCTCAACTGAACAGCCAAAAACACTTTTCAGAGGTACACTATTCCCTTGTCTTAAATGAAACAGACACTGTTGGACAGAAAAAGATAAAAGGTTCCATTTTTAGTGTTTAGCCACTGGCCACCAAGACAGTCAGGGGCTGGAGAACACGACACGTGAGCTGAGGCTGGGAGAACCGAGCCTGCTCAGCTTGGAGAAGAGAAGGCTGAGGGTGACACTACTGCTGTCTACAACTACCTAACTGAAAGACACCAAAAAGATGGAGCTAGGCTCCACTCAAAGGTGCACAGTGATAGCAAAAAATGCAAAGGACACAAGTTGAAACATGGGACATTCCAGCTACATGTTAGGAAAAAAAAATTTACCAAGAGGATGGTCAAACACTGGCACAGGCTCCCCAGAGGAGGTGTGCAACCTCCATCTTTGGAGATGTTCAGGACTCTCCTGGACACAGCCTGGAGCAGCCTCGTCTGGTTAGACCTGTTTTGAGCAGGTTGGAGGTTCCTTCCAACCTAAATGATGATTCTACGATTCTTATTATAGCTTGGTGGCTCCTTGCTCAAAGGTAACGTCCATCCTTCCAAGCTTCTCCAGAGCCTACGCAGGTCTGTTGGGTTCATATATTAACAACGGTCTAGATGTGCTTTCAAAAAATTAAGAGCTCTGACACAACATTCCTAAGTATAAATTTTATCCACATCAATCTGCCTGGAACAATTCTCTAAATAACCACTGGCTCTGTCATCAAATCCTATTATTTTTTATTGCCAACCTGAAAGGAAAGTTTGTAACTTTTCTTTATTCCTGGCAATAGTTCACCGAGTAATTCCTGAATTTCTTCAGTTTTTGACATTAGGAAAAAAAAACCCAACATACAATGAGAACAGATGTGTCAAAGCTATTAAGAATAGCACCTACAACCTGAAGGATCCGGAGAGACAACTCTGGGTGATAAAGGGAGATTAATATCGAATTTTTCATTAGGTAATACTAGATAACTTTGACTATCATACTGTCAACTATTTGAGCCACTCCATCTGAATAATCATCAATGCATCTAAAACTACTTTTAGAGAGATGGCAATTTCTGCAAGCCAAAGCCAAGACATGGCTAGAGTAGGAGGCAATTTATCCCATGGATTCTGAACCTGTCAACTTTATATTTGTAGGGTGGTATTTTATATAGCACATAATGTCATAAAGATGGCAGCATCAAACCCAAAATGAGCTCCTGGAACAAAGGAAAGTTACAATTTTTAGCAGTTTTCATTTGGCTGTCAGAGGGCCAAAGATTGTTATTTTATCAGCTACATCTTCTGCAATGTACATAGCCTATCTGCTCAAGAAGTAAATTAGCAGTATTTGGAAACACTAGTTCAAGAAGAAACCATGTCATATTTTTGATGCTCATAGGAAGACTCACCATGCAATAAGCATTTAAAGGCTCCCTGATAGCATTTTGCTTATTTTTTCCTCACGCTGCATACAATGTTTTATTTTTCCCTGTGATGAAATGCTGCAAATGACAGTTAGCCATTAAGTAAGGAAACTTGTATTTGTGGTTGGTTCTGTCATGCAAGCTTACAACTGAAAGGGTCAGGCCACTTTGCAGCTGAAAAAAAAGAAAAAAAATCAATGTAATCACCAGCTGGCACTCTAGTGAAACTGAGTCTTGTTTTAAGACCAAAGAAGCAAATCTTCTCAAGCATTAGGAAAGTGTCTTTTGGGGAGATTTTGCATCTTTTCCTGGAAGGTTAAAAATGCCTTTTTTTTTTTTAACTGCAACTATTTTGCAACAAAAACTACATAATTTGAAAATTATTAAAAGAAAAGTTATTTTATAAATGTGCGCTTGTTCAGGGAAGTCTATTATCAGGAAAGAGTTTTGTCTGTTTATATGATCAGCTCCGAATGACAGCTCTTCACCAAAGTTATCCCATTTTACCAGCTAATCCAGTATGGTTGAGACTACTCGTTCCCAAATGAAACTCCTGTAAACCAAGGTATATTCCACAGCTGTCCCATGAGCTGTATTGCCTTTATAAAGTCTTCAGGTGAAAATCTGATCACACCATGATATGCTGGACCATGAGGAACCCAGGACTCACTGTTGTCAAGTTCTAGAAATGGCTGATTCACTTCCTATTTTCTAAGATCCATTTTCCAAAACATGAAATAAGTCTTTTCCACTGATGAATCAAAGCGTTTTAAAAAATTACTCATTTTTCTTCCCTGTCTAAACTGAGGATTTCCATGTTGATATTCTCTAAGCTGGGGGTTTTACCAATGAACTGATGATAATAACAACAACAATAAACATATAACATACCAGTTGTAAAATTTTCTGCTGAAGTGAGCTAAACTGCTCATCTCCAGATACATTCAAGATTGTGGTCAAAATTACAAGACTGCAAGCTCTGGCAACCTACCCCAGGAGAGCCTACTTCATATATATTTTCCCCCAACTTTGCAAAAAGATCTAAGGTAGTTGGACACTCAAATTCCACTAACCATGTGCTTCTACATCCACAAAATCAAAGCCAGATGGCATCATATTAGACAAGTCACCTGGCTTTTATGTGCCTCGATTTCTTTATGGGCGAGACGGAAATAATATTTGTCTATCCTGTTGTTCAAAGAGTCTTTGTAATGTAGGCTGCAGTTGTCAGATGCGCAGGGATAAGAAAAATTGTTTTAAAGAGTGGAGGGAAAGAAAATCATCCAACTGCACCTATGTACAGCCTCTCCAAGTGCAACAAGGCTCTGTATCTGTGTGACACGCTGCTTGCGTACAGAGGCCATTGTTCTCTGGCAAATGCTGTATTTCTGTATCTGGAACACTTTCAAGTGTCAGAGTGCACCAAACTCATTAATAAAAAGAGACTAATGTTGTTAAGATGATGGTCTGATACATCTCTGCATGTCACTACCTGAAAGGCACCATTAAAGAATAATGCATTCCAGCAGCCAAGTGAGACAGCACATCTGAGATGGAGATAAGCAAGTTTCCCTTTGGGAATTTACTGCTCGCTGTCCACAGCAGCCATGTGTCACACATGTACAATCAAGACGCCAGAATGCATTAAAGCGGATTTGAAATACTGTCATCCGATGACAATGAAAACTGTTTTCCAATGATTAGCAGACCTTCAAGCCAAAGCGCTGTCACAGAAAGACAAATAACTGCAGGATATTTCAGAACATTTCTCCCCTTACCTTAGCTTCCACCACAGTTATGTGCCCAGTTTTACAATACACACAATTACTTCCAGTGCACTGCTTCAATATGACTGAAGTATAGGCTCTAACACAAATACACTCCAAACTGATTCCACTAAAAGTTATTATATTTTTCTTTCTGTGGCCATGATATGACTAGTAACAGTTTTTTTCTGAGTAGATATATATGTTAAAACTAATGCAATCTGTACGACTTACTGGAAGCAGCACACTACTAAAGGTTGGCCAAGCTTTCTAGCAGAAAATTCATTACTTTCAGAATATAATTAGGTTCCTGAGGCTAAAATCCAGCTTGTAGGTCAATATTTGAATCCACCAGAAGGAATCTTTTATTTTTTGGTTCATTGTTCCTGAGAAAAGATGTTTTGAAAATGTTTGAGATGGATCAAGTGTGTAAAGTCATGGTGTCCAACAGTCATATAACTTATCCCTTTCCCAGGATGCTGTGTCCATACCTAATTGGGCAGCACATGTTCCCAAAACATCTATTTTCCCATCGTCTTCCAGCTACCAAATTATTCTTACTGTATTTTAGGAAACTTGGCAGCAGGAAGGGTACATGAGTGGGAAAATTGGTGGCTTTGTAAGTATAAAAGAAACAAGCAGGACTCTCTGTAACACTTGAAAGGCCAGAGAAAATTAAGAGAGAGGTCCCAGGACACTGGAGAAGCGCAAGAGAGCCAGTCAACCTAACTGCTGTCTTTGGGAAGATAATGGAACGAGTTATTAAGCAGTCAGTCGTTGAGCATCTAAGAAGACAATATGATAATAAAAAGCAGATAATGTGAATTTGTCAAGAACAAATCTTTTTCTGACACAGTGAGCAAGGGAGAAGCCACAGATGTGACAAACTTGGCTTTGATTGGGCCTTTAATCTAAGCCACCTGAGAGTGGGACAAGCTGAGTAGGGAATTATGGCCTACACTGAAGAGCAACTATGACTACTATACAAAGAAGTAATTAGGAATACTTCTCTTGCAAACTGGAAGTCAAATGGAGTTCCACAATGATCTGCCATGCACCGAGCTTTATTTCATATTTTCCTTATTACACTGACAATGAAACTGAGAAAGCACACTTTCAGAACGTGGGCTAATAACTAAGGTGGGAAAGATTGCAAGCAGTTTAGCAAACAAAAGCAGAACTCAAAATGATGATCTGAAAATTCTATAGAGACAGACGTAAAGTACTACAATGATGATCAAGAAAACAAATTCAAATACAAGGGGAAAAACTAGCCAGACAACAAAAACACAGGAAAAAAATCTGAAAGTTACAGTGGGTTGCAGTTAGACAGTAAGAGTGAGAGTGCAATGAGGTACAGTGGAAGAAAAAGGATGACAAACTTGGCACTATGAAGGTCTAAGACACAAGAAACAA
This sequence comes from Pygoscelis adeliae, assembly GCF_000699105.1. Lineage (NCBI taxonomy): Eukaryota > Metazoa > Chordata > Aves > Sphenisciformes > Spheniscidae > Pygoscelis > Pygoscelis adeliae. Next base: position 7,654,849 of record NW_008824032.1, on the reverse strand, counting down.
GTATTTTGCTCTGTTCAGCAGCAGTGAAACACACAGCAGTTGGCAAACAATGTACAGATTAAACACCACATTTAGAGAAAACTGCAGATAGAGTGGAAAAAAAATCTAAACTTTAAAAACACATGATCAGTAGGAAAATACTAAGAGAACAAAATTTGTTTAGTATAGAATAATGTGAAAAGAGGAGAGGGCAAAGTTATAATCTTCAAGTTCTTCTGCACGTAAAAGATAAAAATGGAATATCTTTATACCCACCAAGGACAGAACAAGTAATCACTGGCATCACATGCACCACAGAATATATTAGGAAAAAAACTCAGTGAACTATAAAAATCATCATGTAATGGAATTACGTCAACAGATCATGCAGTTCCTGTCACTGAAGGCTTTTCAAAACAAATTGAATAAATTCACCATGAAACGTTTTGTTAGAGGTTGCTGTAAGATTCAACACCGCTTTAATGAATCAGTTAACTTGGGTGTCACCTCAGAAATAAAGGGAGGTGACACATCACACTCATAGTGACAGTCAACTACAGCAAAGTAAACGTTTTACCTAAGTGAACTCACAAAGCAGGACTTCTGCCGACGTGAATAAATTCAACATGGGAACTGAAAATTACAATTTTGCCTGGATTAAACAAAAGACCTGTAACG
>NW_008824032.1:7653496-7654145 GCF_000699105.1 Pygoscelis adeliae | reverse complement strand
GTTTGTGTTCTGAAAGCAAGGTGCAAACAAAGCTGCTACGCAGGCTGGAGGAGCTGGGGCAAATCTGAGCTGCTTGAGGCAAGTATTTAAAGCTGAGCACACTAGCAGGTGCATCGGCCAGGCTTTTATATGTATCTTGCGTATGTGTTTGAGTACAAAATTCGATTCGAAGTTGTTGGTTTTTAATCAGCTTTGCAACACTGGTTTTTGCATACCATCTTCGGTAAAGGGGACTCAGTCAGTTGTTTTATCAGTGCAAATGGTTTTTTCATTAGTGCCCCCGCAACGACATCCCGTCTTCTTCCTTGCATTACTAAACAGAAGATCCAGGCAAGAATAAAGACTGTCGCACCTGAAACGTATTCCCTTCTTACAATTCACCAGCTGCCTTCCCACTGGGTCCCTCACGAGTTTCCAAACTAGCCTGTTCCTAATGCAGGGCAGCTTGGAGGCGCAAACACCTTTACAGTTGGGTATCAACGAGACCTAACGGCAGTTTAAAATTACCCACTTACTTGCGCCTCACAAGATCCCTCAGAAAAGCGCGAGAGGGAGGGCCAGGGCAAACCTCGAGCCAGGGCAACCCTCACCGGCGCCCACCGGGCCGCGCGGGCAGGCGGGGGACAGCGGTGGCACCTCCCCGCCCCGC
>NW_008824032.1:7644874-7652788 GCF_000699105.1 Pygoscelis adeliae | reverse complement strand
AGATCTCTTTTCCAGGGCGGTGGGTAACGTCCAGCTTTCGCTTACCGGCAAGCTGCGGGGCTGAGGTGAGAGCGGGCACCTCCTCGCCCCTGGTCGCCGAGGCGCGGCGGGGGCTGGGTGACCGGGGCTGGATCGATGGTGGTTTTCCGAGGCCCTCGTGGATCGTGACTCAGCCGTGTTAATGCAGGATTTCCTTGCGTTGTTTGTCAGGTGTGGGGTTCTACAGGGCACGACGCTAGCTGAGAGGTGCAGTGGTTAACGATTCAACCAGTGAAGGAGTTTTGCGTATGGGGTGTAATACAAGGGGGGGTGGGGGTTTGCAGAGTCTTACATTGAGACTTTGAAAGTAACAGGACAGAAAGAACAGTATTATAACATGAACAGTGAAGAGGCAGGATCATTAGCAGGTGGTCTCAGATGAAGTGGATAAGACCAAATGCTCATAATCATTTTTTTATTGAGTATTCTTGCCTCTATCTGAGCAGCTACATTTTCATCCTCCTCGTTCTCCTCAAATGAGTAGAGATCCTCAGTCAAAAATGAACGAATAGTAGTGGTGATTAGTGCATCATGGTCTTAAATGAGCAAAAACATAACTCTGGCTGTAGAAGCAACAGATAGCAAGATGTTCCTGTATCTGTATTTGAGAAAACTCAAGGAGGCAAAGTAGTTTCTCTTGTCTTGTAGTCATCACAAAATATAAACCTACCTCTTACAAAGCAAATCATGAGTCTTGAAAGCTAGCAGTAGCGCATTCACTGCTACCATTATCTTTTCAGGGCAGAGAGCTGTAGCAGTGGAAGTCAAAAAGTTGTAGCTAAGCCTTTTCAGTTAGTGGTATAATGAAAGGAAGCAAGGACTTTGGGAGATCTCCCTTGAATAACAGGGAGAACTAAAGCAAAAAAAAAAAACCAAACCAGCAAGATATAGTAATCTCAAACTAACGTAGTTAGTGGCCGACCCTAGAAAAGGGAGGTGAGTGGCCTGGGGAGTTGGGAGCAGATGGACCTGTGGATAGAGGAGGCAATGGTTGACAGAGTTCATGGATAAGGGAGAAAATGGCCAGGATGGCAGTTTGGGCCAAACTGGGGGTAAAGTTTTACTGTTGGCTTAAACTAAGCATGTGCAGCCACTCAGGGCACTGAGTCCTGCTTTGGCTGGGAATTGGCTCTGTTAAAAAAAGTTGTAAAAAAATTGCCATCATTCCCTCCTCACCTCTTGGTCTGCTTTAAGCACAGTGTGGGATTTCCCTTTCTTGTGGTTCTGTGATGATCTTAGGTTATCTGTGCATGGTCATGCAGCTGTAGTCTGGGAGTGTTATAAAGTTTTAAAGGGTAAGATGGAGACTCACTGGAAACAGGAGGGAGACTGGAAAGAGAAATTTGAGGGATGAAAACTGGAACTGGATGAGCAAGAGACGGGAATTGAAGTCTAGCTCTTAGTGAAAAAAGAAACAAGAGCCAGAAGTCTCATAGGCCTTCTCCTTTTAACTCTTTGGGTCCTGGTGTGGTTTTTATCATTTGGGGTTTTTTCCTTTGTTTTGGTGTGGGTTTTTTCACTGTGCTATTGAACTGGAGTTTAGAGGTTGTACTAGAAAATAGGGTAATCCAAGATTAACTGTCACTGTTACCTTGCTAAAGACTTTTTTTTTTTCCCCCTCCTCATTTCCTCCTCAGTCTTATGTAGTTAGGAAGAGCTGACTGCTAAAGAGAAAATGACATCTCTAGAAAAAGGTAGGTGATTCACACGATACCTAAACAGACTGGATTAAAAGTACTTTAACTTGAATTCAAAAGACTGGAGTTACACCGTATGCCAGGCTCCATTCATTTAAACATACACTTTTTATGTAGCTATTAGGAAGTAGTTATGTGACTTCATTATTGCAGCAAAAACCAGAGCTGCCTGGATGGAAGTTAACTGAATGTAGTTTTCTAATCCAGCTTTGTATTGAAAAACAAGTTTGTCACTGGTACTGTCATCTGTCTATACACTTGTCTGTCAGTTCTCCTCCAGTATTTAGAACCTGTTGGTACTGATTCAGCCAACTTGAAAGCAGGGCAATATAATGGTGCTACTACAGCGTTTTTGAAATTCATTATTTGGATAGAGGATGCACACTCATGTTAACTGCCCGCAGTATGAGGATAAAAGCAGTATGTGTAGCTATGTTCTAAGAAACTTTCTTGCCTTCGCCCGTTGTGAGGAAACTACTACAATAATATTTCATTCAGCTGAAAACTTAGTGAACTTAAATAAAATGAATACGTTATCATGCATATTGAGGAATTCAGAGCAGAATGCAGCATTGCTGGGAATACTGGGGTCTGTTGGTTAGAAATGAAGCCGAACTGGCTTGTTGGCTTTTCTTAAACCTTCACTTGGACAACTAAAACACATGGTAGATATTAGTTAAAAGTCTGCTAAACTTCTTAAGGTGTTAGTAGCTATGTAGCAAATAGCAGCTTTTAATTTAATTCTTGCTTTTAAAATGAGACTGCTCCGATTCTGTCAGCTCCCAAAACCTGATTTTGCTTTCAACCTATGAGTAATACTGTCAAGAATTTTCTCCTTACTAGCTCTTCTTCATGTCTGCATCTCATGTTGTATGGCAGCAGGAAATTAAGATTAATACAATTCAAATCAATGTCTGTGTCTTGTACTACTGGTATTAATGAGCAACACACGTTTGAGTAAGGACTTTGCAGCAGCAGCAATTACAAAGCACAAGTTAGAAAAGGACTATTTTACACATGCAGTGTGCAATTAAAATTGGTGACTTTGAAGTACGGAAATTAAGTGAAGAGTTACAGTGAGACTATAACAAAGTGAAAGGTGGTAAACTTTCCCTCCGCTATTTCTAAATTTTAGTTGATGATGCCTCGTCACCCATCCGAGGACCTGGAGATGGCATGGAAACAGAGCAGACAGCTGAATCGGTGGAAGTAATCACTGGAGCCAACACTACGAACCATCACATCCACCACAGCCCACCTAAAAAGGCAGTCTCTTCCCTGAGTCCCGGAGTTCTGCAGCTAGGGAAAGTACATGCTGATAAATCAGTGGAGATTGAAGCTATTCGTATATTAGTCCCCAAAGCAGCTATCACCCATGTTGTTCCAACTAGAAATGCTAAGGTAGCTAAATCAGTGGGACATAAAGGAGACACGTTCCATCAGTCAGATGGAGCTGCAGATCCCAAGAAAGAACAGCTAGAGCTGAAAAATGCAATCGAAAAGCTAAAGAATTCAGAAAAGCGGTTGTTACAGGATAAAGAAGGTCTCTCTAACCAGCTGCGTATACAGACAGAGGTAAGAAATGAAAGGTACTTTCTCTCAAACAGCTGAGCTGCTTTGGTTTATATAAGCAGTTTGTGAATGTGACGAAAGAGAACTACTGTGACACTCTAGCCTTGAAACAGATAGTTTCCCTTTTGAACTTACCAGCTAAGACACAGAGTAGAAGTACATCTAAGTAATCCAGTGCTGCTTCTCTGATAACAGATGAAAGAATCAAAGGCTTGAAGCTGGGAGAAACACATGAGAGGGCTGCAGGGAAATGGATCTTTCACAGGGAAAGATTTTCTCCTCAACCGCTAAGTGAAAAATTTTATGCCATAGAAGGGGTGACTGTAATTTTCTACATAATATAATCTGTGGATGTCTAGTGTAATCCTTTGTTATCTTACTGATTCAGGACTTGAATACTACTGAAACTTTCTTTGTTTCTTGTAGCTGGCTTTCATTCTTCCTCTTTGGTCTCCATTAGAATTTAAACAAGAATGTGTTAAATGTGCATTAGTCTCGAATGTTTATGCTCACTGGAGTGGATTGTGAGGCTTAATATACTCTGCATTGGACTTGTCCCAGTCTAGAAAGAGAAGGGCAATTTATTAGATATTTGCAATAACTTGCACTGCATTCTGGAAGTAGGAGGTGTTTCATTCTATGCTGGTAATTACAAGACAGTCTGGTCTAATTCTAGGTGAATCGGGAGCTGAAGAAATTACTTGTTGCTTCTGTTGGGGATGATCTGGAGTATCACTTTGAACGGATGGCTCGTGAGAAAAATCAGCTAATCCTAGAAAATGAAGTCCTGGGCCGGAATATGTCTCAGTTGTCTGAACAATTAGAGCGCATGTCTATACAATGTGATGTGTGGCGAAGCAAATTCCTAGCGAGCAGGTATTCCCTCCTACAGAACTGTTACAACAGCATTCTCCTTCAGTCTTTTATTACATATGCCCATTGCAATGCCTGGGAATGTGCCTAAATATGCTGAGGACAGCCACAACAGCTATACTAACACTTACTATGAGGTTTGAGTATACAGAAAAGGTACAAAGTAAGCTCCATGTAAAACTGAATAGTTATGTTTTTCAAAGGTAATACAGTGGATCCTAAACCTCTTAAAATCTTAACTACAGTTCTTGTCAACATAGCAAGAGAAGTTCTTAGTTCTGCACACTTCCTAGGCTGTGTGCAGTTTAGGGTTTAAAAATGTCTTCCGGGATACAGCTGTCTTGACTCATCTTAAAGGTAATTACCTTCATTTTCACCCCCACCTCCCAAGTAGGATACAATCATCGATGTGTGAAGAAGTTGATTTGGTTAAGAACTCTGCTTACAGTGATCCAGGGGTCTACTGGGAAGAGCAGCTCAGTATGGAAGAAAGAGTAGGGGCACCTTTTCATTAAACACTGATTGTGTTACTGCTCAGAACCCTATTGTTTCTTGTATAACCATAAAATAATGGGTAGCAAAAGTCAGGAGCAAGTCTTAAGCTGGTCTGAATGTCAGAATCTCATTTGACAATGGATTAGACTTTTAACTTGCTAAGTGTAGTTGTCTTACCAGATATGTAAATAGTGTTCTAGGATTTTTAATCTTTTATTGTACTTGGGTATAACTAACTAAACTTTAATTACGATGCTTAACGCGTATTACAAAAAGGTCTTACTGCTTGAAGGAAATGGTAATAGAATACAATATCCTCCCTTTAATTTGCTCGTCTTATAAGTATTTACATTCACTCAATATGCTGAAACTTCTTAATAGTCCCAGCTAGGCAAGTGTTACTATCCTAATTTAACTTGTTTCTTTAGCATTAATAGGAGTTCTGAGATCAGGGGTGCAAGTCCCTTCTAGAAATGACAGTGTGGTGATGTGCTTAGAGTAATACCCTTTGATATTGTAATGTTCTGGTTTGTTGAGATCTCAGATTTCTAACTGGTTGTTTAAATGTCATTCTGGCTTTTTGCATTTGCAGTATCGCAGGCATTTGAAACACCTGCCTGAGGGGTCCATGCCAAGTCTCACGGCATAGCAAAATATGACAATGGTCGTCTCATTTGTAGCTCTTAAATGCTTGTATCTGGCACGTGTAACATCTAGTTATTGCCCCTGAGAAAGGCAAAGAGGTGAATGAATGCAGTCTGTAGCCATAGCTGTCATCTTTAGAGATGAGTATGAAAAGACATGATTACAGCATACTTGTGAGAACTGTGTTAGTAAAACAAAGTGAGTTTAGCTTTATCTGTCAGGATGCTTGTCCGCCATGTTCATGTACTCAAGGTGTTTTAAAATGTCTGTTACTAGATTTGTATTAAGTGACATAAGATTGTTTAAACTCAGCAAGTCAAAACATAATCTTGCACTCGTGTTGACTGTAGTTGAACAGAAATTCCTCTTAATACATGTCCTTTCTAATAAGGTTGATATAGGCCCTGCATGGGGGAGGGGGGTAAGAACAGCAGCTTAATACTTAGTTTGAGCTGACAAACTACGGTCTGTGGTAGAATAAAGGTGACTTTCAAACTGCTCGCTAACACTACTGATTGGAGATTTCTTTTGCAGGGTTATGGCTGATGAGCTAACCAATACCAGAGCAATTCTTCAGCGTCAAACCAGGGATGCACAAAGTGCAATCCGGGACTTGCTGAATGAACGTGATCAGTTCCGTCAAGAGATGATTGATACACAGAAGTATGACTTTTCTAATCCAGACTAACTCTGTGCAAACTTTCATTTCTGTCAGTATATTCTAGGCCAGAGAAGAATCAAATAACTTTCCCCTATTCCAGTGGTATTCAACAAAAATCAATTATGCTGATGGATAGTACGGTCGCTTTTCAGTCTCGGAGCTGAAAAAGCCAAAGTAGCATTAATTCTTTCTTCATCATTCCCTGGAGGTGTTAGGGGTCATATACTGTGGAACTGACATCCCTCATATCCTCAGACTTTCTCTATTCAATCACTTACTGTCTTGACTTTAAGTCTCCTCTGTCTCCTTCCAAAACATACAGTTTCTTCTACCCACATTGGCTTTTTAACGCTTATCCTGCCAGATGTGAAATAAGCTTAACGAGTATTAAAATACTGTGTTGGTGAGGCCTTGCCTGGGAGAATAGCCTATTTGCCTCCTTGTTTTTAAACACTTAAACTTCCTTTTTTGGTTAACATTTGGCTTGTGCAGTGAAGAGACGATTCCTCTGTTACTGTGTGCTGATAGTGGTTTTTGTACTCTATACTATTAGTGCTGTTTTTCCTTTCTGCACAGGCTGCTGGAGGAGCTGATGGTTTCCCTTCAGTGGGGGAGACAACAGACATACTATCCTAGTGCCCAACCTTACACCACAACAGAGCTAGCAGCTGTGAATTGTAAGCTAGCCAAAGCTGTAAGCTCGCATCTTCTTGGAAATGTTGGCACTAACAGTCCAAAAAAGACTTCAACAGCTGTGGAGTTTTGCAATACCCCTGCTGAGAAAATGGCTGAAATGGTAAGAACTCTTCATACATCTCAGTCTGTCAGCACAGAGTCTTCTTTCCAGAAAGAAATGCCTTGCCTTGTGTTAACTACTTAATATCTTGCCTTTTTTTAAAAACTATATGCAGGGGAAACATGCTGAATAGAGCTGTCTGTTTCCCTCATTAACAAAAGAAAAGGACACACGCGTCCACACACCCCCAAAGAGAAAAAAAAAAACCCACACAAAACAAACAAACAAACAAATAAAACCCGAAACAAAACTGGAAGAATAAGCAGAACAACATAAATAATATGATACATACTGTTTGCTTCTGTCCGTAGCACCACAAATAACTGGGTCAAAGTTTGTTTAGAGTTAGTGTGTCAGGAGGAAGCCAACTGAAAATACTTGAGTTGAAAAACTGAGTGGGAGAAGAAACCTAGTTCAGGTAGGAATAAGTCATAACACTTAGCAGTAGTTTCTGTTGCCCTAAAAATCAGTTCTGTTGGAAGTGGGTGGAAACACAGAGAGAAGCTATATGATTATCTTTCAAAATAAGGTTCCACTGCAGGAAGCTTGATGTTTAAATACCAAACTAGACTAACAGTTCAGTCTGGAAGCAATTGAGTAGTAGTTGAGCAGCAGGAGGCTCACAAGTGCTTAGTGATTTGTGGTGTTCTTGCCTGATTTTGCTCAACTCTGCTAAAAAGATGAGAATTTTTTTTATTCTCAATAAAATCATACCTTGGATTTCTGACGGATGTTATTAATTTATAAACAGTACTTAGTGTCTTTATATTGAGGGTCTGGATAGATGGATAGGTAGTTTTCAACTTGGAAAAAAATTGAAGAATTACTTTTGAGCAGAAATCCTTCTTAGCTGTTAGAGAAGGATAAAACCCATTAAACTTAATAGATTTTCAGTCTCAATTTTTCCATCCTTAGGTGCTACGTGTACTGGATCCAGCTGCACGTACAGAAACAACAACAGAAGTTTCTTTTTCTGAGACTTCTCCATCCTCCTTCCTTTCCACAAAGAAGAATATCGGAAGGTTTCACCCATATACAAGATACGAAGATGTAACTTTCAATTGTTGCAATCGCTGTCAAGGAGAGCTGATAGCCCTTTAAAAACACAGCCAATGCAACTGCACATGCACTCTTTC
>NW_008824032.1:7634097-7644828 GCF_000699105.1 Pygoscelis adeliae | reverse complement strand
TTTCTTTCCATAATGGGTGGGTTTAACATTGGAAGTTACGCAGTTTCTGCTTCTCTACCTCTTGAAGCTAGGGACTGACAGGATTTCCTTAGCCTCTGGGATACTTGCACTACTTTTCAGTCTGGAAAGCTACTTATTTTCTTCTACAAAGGCAAGACCAAAAATGTTACGCTGGTCCAATTTGTAGAGCATAGAGATGCCCTTGACAATTTAAGGTTCACAGTCTTACCAGCAAATCTCAATGAATTTCTTTAAGGGGAGACAAAAGTGTAACTATACCAAAGTAAATGAAGTGCTCATATGTTATGTTTTTTAAAAAAAAAAAAGCAAAGAAAATGGTCAGCTCCATGCTTTTTTTTTTTTTAATCTTAGCCAAGGTGATGAACTGTCCCCAAGTCTATGTTCAACTTTTTAAATTTAGTAATAAAAAGGAATATGTGCAATGATTCTTCATAGCTGTAAGTTCTGAAAATAAGAGCATATGCAGTGTTACAGCCCTCCTGAAAGGGGAAAAAGCTTGAACAAACTCTAGCTATAATATATAAATAGTAACTGGTTTTAAATGGATTCTGGAAAACTCTGCGGGGTGAGATTATTCTTGTGTTTCCATAAAGCTAAAATAATGGCTTTCCATCTGTTTCAGTTAGAGTGAAGCTGTTACATAGCTCATTCTCAGTAAAGACAGGCTGGTATGCCTCCTTTAGTACATAGTGTTGAATTTTAATGCTAGGTCAGGTTTCAGTCCTTGCCCAAGGTCTTCCTGGGTGTTAGGGGAAGCTGAAGATAAGCACTAAGTTTGCACAGGTACTGGTAAAAAAAAATATATTTTTTTTTTACTTGTATGGTTTTATAATCTTGATGTAGGTTTGAAGAGAACTTTTAGCAGATAATCTGCTAAATCCAAAGAAGCCCATTTAAGTTGCAAATGTAAAGAGGAAAGGTAGGAGGATGCAAATATGCATTTTAATTTCTTAGTTTCACTCCCAAATTTATCATATGTAGCTATCATCTAGTTTGTGGAAAGAGTTTCTGAAATGGTTGCTTTTACCTGGTTTTCCTCTTTAATCTCATACCATGATCAGAATATCTAAGTTATAAATTCTTGCTGTTGCTGGCCATGCTTTGGTTTGCATGAAGAAAGCTGCAATAAACTTTCTTTGCTTGCTTTCAAGTTGCAATTTTGGATTTAATATAGCTGTATTTCTGACCTTGTTTTCTCTGCAGCATAAAAGGAACTATATGGCATTGAACTGTAAAACCCATCACTCTACTGGTCTGGGGTCGCGAACCAAGAAGCACTTCTTTTGTAACTTACTACGGTTAGGGAGATAGTGTGAACCTTTGCAAACCTTCCACCTCCATTTGCTTGCGAGACGCAAGAAGCATTTCTTGCCGTTGGTGTCAGAAGGTACAGGAAGGAGGAAGGCACCTGTTACTCATGTTTCTCAGTAGCATGTGAAACTTTCATTTCACATCCATGCCTTTTATCTATGCCGGTAAAAGCTGCAACACAGCACCCTCTGGCCAAACACCAGTGCGCTCTCACTATGCCTATAACTAACTCCAAAATGGTAAGAGAAAAATACTAATGGCAAATTTGCTTTGCATCTACTACACTTCCTTCTGTTACAGTACTTCCAGAAAACACGCTGAAGTGGAAAAATTTAAGAACAATGCCAGATCATGAAATCTGTTGGACATGTAGCTGGACAGAATGTTCCTCATCTTCCACTAACTTTATGATTTCATGAGTGACCTCAGCACTTTCTCTGACAAAAGTTCACAGTTTAGCTGGGTAAGGTGATGTAGTTTATTATAATTAATTTAGCAAACATGGACACGTATACAAGGAATCCAGCTTCATTGATATTGGTAAAGGTCATAATTCACACAACGTTTTAGTTTCATGGAATAGAAAACTACTGAATATGACTCATGGAAATAAGTTTCAAAAACTGTTGCACATTTGCATACATGTTAGCCTTCAACATCCACTTTCCCTGAACTAAAAGAAAATAGTCCTCCGGTCTAGCCAGAATTAACAGCTGGTCGACAGATCAAAGGACAGTGGTACGAGAAACAGCATTTTCCAACAGCATAACACCTTGTACAGTCTTCATCACAAGCAGGAGCAAACAGCAATATTAATCCAGCAAAAATTCAACATTTTACATAACAGCCTGCATCCAGGAATTCAGGGTAGTGTTGAGTATAAAGTGCCTTTTAAAGACAGGAATGTGTATTTGCCACCCTCACATATAGATCTCGCACTCATTTAATTTGGTCAAACCAAGAAGATTCCCTGAGTTATACATAAAAGCAGGCTTTTCAACAAAATTACAAATAGATAGTAACACATCATGGTCAGTGAAGGTAATTGGTAGATTTGCTTGAAAGCTTTAAAAACACCACAAACAGTAGCTGTAAAGAGCAAAAGCTCAAGCCATAAAAATTTAGAGGGCTGCCACCAAGAACTCTGCGGTTATGTCAAACTTTCAACTGTAATGGTCTGTGAAGCGAAAGGATTTGGGCTCTGAACTAATGCAGCGGATGTTCTGCATCTGTTTTGCTCTTCTGGCTTCTAATCTAAGCTGCCTTGCTCGCTCTTTAGCAGCTAGTTCTTCTGCTCGTTTTTCTTCTCTCTTTCTTTTTAGCCATCTGTGGAGAGAGAAACGGGACTAGAAATACTGACAGTTGCAATTGTAAGTTTTACGTCATCCATTCAAAGACACTTGTCCCCATTTAACTAGAGGCACCTTGTCCTGTAGGATAAAGTTAGGTGTCATGGCTGAGCCAGTCTAAAAGCCTGCCACTCCTAAACATGGGAAGCACTACTCTTCCATCCCAATTCTCCTGCTTCTGCACTCACCTTCACCTCCCCCCTTTTGTTGAGCTGATTCAACTCATAGGCTCGAGCTGGATCCATTTTATTGGATTAACTTTCTGCCTGTTTAATGAACTGAATCAACCCAAGCCTGCTCCAGAACAGGCAAAAAGGGGCAGGGGAGAAGGATCTCCCTTTTTCAGCAGAAGCAATTCACTATTTCAGCTCAGGTTCCGACAAGTAATTTCACAACAGTGAACAAACAACATCAAGGAATTGATGTATTTCTACTAGGGTATAAGTTTCTGAGGGCATATTCATGGGGGGGGGGAGGGACTTCAGCAGTAAAGATGTACCATAAAATAACTACAGTCTTAAGCTGATAGACTATGAAATTTTCAAATATGATTCCCTAGGAATGACCCTACTCACTCTTTAAAGGCTCTGTTGCATTCCTCTGTTCTTGGAAAAAAGGCAATTCCCTCAGCTTGGCGTCTCAAAATTTCTATCTGTTTTTCTTTCATGTGTTCTTGGTGCTTTTTTTTAAGCCATAACTTGAAGGCTTCTTCTGGATTCCTGCTCCTTTCCTATTTAAAAAAAAATACATATACACACAAGGCTTAGCATTAAATGACCTTTATATTAATCATGTTGTAATAATTTTTTGAACTCTGCTGGCATCTCCCATCCACGAAACATACTTTATAAGCAAACTAGAGCATATGCTAATCTGGCATGGAATATATACATGCGCAAGCATTCAAAGCGGTATGTTTTAAAAAAATACTGAATTTAGCTTTTCAAGCCCATCGCTAGAAGGCAGAGGAACTTCAGAACAGAGCATCTGAATCTTCAGGTTTTGGTCAAGTCACACACATGAACTGCTCGCCAACAAGTTCCGATGGTCAGGAATACACTTCAAAGGGTTTTCTGGCTGCTTGTTCACTGCAGGGTTCCATCAAGTCACTCCCCTGATAAGAAGGAGCATTACTGTATCTCCTGTGATTTTATAGCTATTAAGTTCATATATACAGCTTCTACAGTGCAAGCCGTATGTAAATTTTCATATGCTTAGAATTTGGTTTTCCTATCAAACCAGAGCACTATAGATCCCATTCTTACATGAAGGAGACCTTACTTTGCTGTTCATGTCTTCTAGCTCCTTTGCACGACGAATTCGCTTTTCTTCTTGCACTTGTTCTTTCTTCTTCTGTAACCAAGCTTTAAAAACCATCTCATTCTCTCTTTTCTTCTGTTCTTCTTGTTCTCTTTTCCTTTCTTCTTCCTTGAATGGAATGAATGAAGAGTGAATAAACTTAGTTTTTAAGAGAATCGTCTTAATCTGCAAAGGCCTTCATTGTCACAATAGACAATAAATGCCATTTGATATGAGAGAGAGACAAAAATGCTGATGAAACAGGAATACTCAATGACTGCATCATAGTTGATACGACTTTTAGGAAGAAACGAGTTTGAGCGCTTCTGCAGTTCATGTTACATTCAGATACTTTCAGTCTAACCCCTTCTGTGATTACCTCCATTTCCACGATAGATCTCGACTCACAGACATTTCAACAGGTCAAGACTTTAAAATTAAGCCTGCCCAATAGCTCTGATTGATTGGCTTAAAATCAGTTTAAACTGATGCATTTTAAAAATGAATGAAACTCTTAGGCTTGATGGACTACTAAACCCTGAAGGATATTTAACTACCTATGGACTGCAGGCACTACCTTATAAATAAAGATTTTTTCCTGGACGTGAAGTTGTAATGTATTTACTTAAGGAGCATTAATAGCTTCAGACTTTTTTCAAGTTTACAAAATGAACTCATTTTTACAAAATTGAGAAAAGTTTTTTGTAATTATTAATTGCATTTTAGCTAACGACAAGTATCTACAAGGAGGAGAAAGGTTCTCGAACACCACTTCAGAAAGCTGATGAGGACATTTTACCAGGTTTTGATTCTCTTCGACACAAAAGCTACAATCCCCACTCATTTCAACACTCGGAGAAATCTGTTCTTCTTGCGAATAGATGATGTTCCTTGCACCTACACACCACTTTCAGACTATGCTCCAAATTTACAATTTGTAATTTACTGAAATGAAAGAAACCCCACCAAAATGAAGCAGATGGATTCCAGTAATGTCAAGAAATGTTTCATGCCTGTGAAATCCATCACAGAATGAAAGAACTCCATTCAAGAATGAAGAAATAACACATTCTTACCTTTTCATAAGTCAGCCAACAGAGGAAGAGATCTAGCACACACTGTTAGGAAAATGACCGTCCTTACCTCCACCACACTACCTTTTACTTTAAAGACACAGAGTATGATGTCAAGAGATCTAGTCTTGTGTGTACAAAGAAGCATCAGTAACTCTTCACATTTCATACCCCTCGTTACTGAGCTTAAGCCTCAGCAAATTTTTCAAATAAAGCAAGCTAGACCTATTTCCACAGATGGAAAGCAACCTTTGAAGCTACTTAGCCAGCTTACTTAGAACATCACGGCACAGAAAAACGGTAGATGCTTCATGCTCTTTTTATAGAGCAACATACATAGTAAGTTACCTTTTTGTACTTGTATCATCATAATGCAAAGTGAAGAAAAACATCGAAGTTTTTAAAATCTTTGGTAAAGATTTCTGAAGTTCCTGTTACAGCTGTCAGAGGCTGACTCTCTATTAAATTTTTATTTTTCTGGCTAAGGAGCTGAGAAAGAATTAAAAGGGGTTTTTTGCCAGTAATACATAAAGTACTGATTTTATTTTCTAAAATAGATTTTTTTTTTCTTTTGAATTACTGCCCTTTATAGATACAAGAAGAATAACCTCAGTATTGGGAATCTTTTCTTCTTTTAGTCCTCTATGTAATACAGGTATTACCTGTACCCAGGTACAACCAAGTAAGAGGAAAAGTAGGAAAGTAGTATCAATTAATAGAGAAAGGGAAAAAAACCTACTTTGCAACAAACTCATTGAGAAAACTTACTACAACACTCACCCATGCAAAACCTTTACTGGGAAAAAGTATCCAGTTATATTATCGGTCAACGTGACTTCACCTGCATGCATCTTACGCAAGCAGCAAGGCATGCCACTTCTGAAGTCAGCTGTGTCTTCCATACATGTTAAACACACCTCGCTTTGTTCATAGTTCTCACAGTCATTCTCCTGTGTAAACCTTATTTTATGACTGAACACGCTCCCAGATGATAATTGCCTATTACATACTTCATGAGCACCCAAATGTGCACCTGCATTACTGTGGTTAATGTTAACTTCCTGCATTGCAGTGTAATCTGTGGAGATGCGATACCATGTGCTACATTCCAGTAACCAGTGGGCCTGTAATGGAACCTGGGTAGAAAGAGAGTCAATAAGCAAAAGCAGTAAGTACAATACAGCAGAAGGCGGCCTATTTATGAAGGATATATTAAAATAAATACTTGATTTCTCCTGTAAGCAAGGCATGATCCTATGCCACTCTGTGGGGTTTTTTTCTTTTAAGGAAGGTACTTTTGAGAGATTCTGTACAAACTCAGGAGAATTATTATTATTATTATTATTACTATTGTTGTTACTGTTATTGCTGCCTCTTTTATCATGGAAAAATGGAGTAAATGCCCTGAACATGTATATGGCCTCTGTGAAGCAGAGGAACAGGATGGTCACTGTGATCTACTTGTTGCTTCTGTATCTTTACCTCTTTCCTCAGTTTTTCTTTCCTTTGTTCTAACTGCTTCCGCAATTCTTTTTGTCTGGGAGAAAGACAGTAAGTGGAGCTTCTCACGGGCACATTTGCAGACTGCGCTCTCTGCGGAGTCTTCCGTCTTCCCAGACCTCTTGCAGCACTGATAGCAGAATTTGGACGACGCTTAGGGTTAGACGGAGGCTTAGGGAAATAGACACACTCTTCTCCACCAGGAGAAAAAGAATGCGCTCCTGGTCTTACTGCAGGTACTTCCTTCACTCCAGAGACAGTGCCAAAAGGACCGTAGGGTGAAGATTTTGGAGACATATGTTGAGTTTCAATATCAGTAAAAGAAACACTTATAGGGGGCAAAAAGCCCTGGCTTTCAATATCACGTAAACTTAAGAGTTCAAACTTCCCATCTTTTTCCACTAGGATTTTACCATCCTTCTTTTCCTCATCCTTGCCAGCACGTGGTGAAAGTGATGTGTTTTCCTGTCCCATTTCATTAGAAATATGCAACCGAGACAGCCTATTTGAAACATCATCTCCTCTTGCAAGGTCAGTTTTACAAACTTCAGCATCTTCTAGAGGAGGAACTTCAAGATCCACCAACTTATCCTTAAATTTTAATTTCCGTTCTCTGTTCTGATCCACAGGAGCTTGATTCTCCAGCAGTTTGTTGGCTTCTTCAATCTTTTCCAAAATGTAACGCTTTATTTCTTCATCCTCTTCCTCATCCAGTTCCTGCTGGTTTTCCAGCTTGGATTCCTGGATAGAGCTTTCACTATCAGTATCAGATACACGGTCCCCCTGTTTAGTATCAGACCCGGATTCCAAACTCTCTTCATTGGAGGGTCTCACTTTTGCATCTACATCTGCCTCTGAAACCTGATCTGGATTTTCTTCCATTTCCTCATTGTCTTCCTCAAACTTGTCCGCAACTTTAACAATTTGTGCTTCAATATCCTCTTCATTTTTTTCAGGATTCTAAAAAAATTAAAATAAACTAGTCTATTCTCCCAACAAAGAACAGTATCAGAGAAAGAGAAAAGAAATAGCGAGAGAGAAGAGCAGTACTAACTACTCTAATTCTAAAACAGGCTGTCAAATAGTGCATGTCAACTAATAGCTTTTTTTGGCACTAACAACTCTCTTGCAGTTTCTCCATGTTCACATCTGCACAAAGTTGAACTAACCATGGCTTGCACAGTAAAGCGATCAGTGACAGCATAAAACCAGAACGTGTGTTGCACAAACACTTAAAGGAACCCAGAAGTACTTTTGAAACAAACATATTATTTTCGACGAACACTGAATTTTCTGTTTTAAGGCAATTATAACCAAACTAACCAGTTCACTGAATTATTTTTCACTATAATTCCAAATAACCTTCCCTGTCAAAATTCAGTGAATATACCCACACATTTCAAATCATATTGAATTTTGTGCTTATGATTCCAAATATTACTCAGTTTTGTCTTCTAAATGAAGACAAATAGCATTTAATTTAACAAATACCTCTCTTTCACCAACGTTTTCTTCTTCTTCCTCATTAATTAGCCATTCGAGGTCTTTTTCAAAGTCATCCTCATATTCTCCACTTTCTGTTAAATCACCCGTATCTGCTGGATCTCCTTGGTCTTCCTTTTCGCTCATTTTGGTGATGCGTTAGAGCAATACTATAAAAAGGAAAAGAAAAAAATTGTTTTAAAACTCTAGTGACACACAAATATAGAACACTGGTACCTCTTAGGTCACCCAGATCAAGCTTGTGAGCAGTATCAATACAACCACGTCATACAGTGCCACAGCACCTCGGAACTAAGGATCACTAATGGTTTATAAACATGAATGGTTTTGGCATTTCCAACTCTGACTGCTAGGGGAAGATCTGAGTCAAAGCAAACCGAGGTGACTTACTCAATGTCTTGCAGTGAGTCTCTGACAGAGCCAAGACGAGAACTCGTGATCTCTTCAGTGTTAGTGCCATCCTTTAACAAAGAGATTGCTGGTTTATGTTTATTAGAAGTACTACCAGCTTTCATTGCTCCCAGGTGTGTTTTACATTGCTGTTTTATATCTGCCTGGCGGCCCACTTTCCTTTAAAGAAATCTTACTTGTTTAAAGTTACATTGCAAAGATGTGGGATGCACAAGTCCAAGAAGATCCATGCCATGGCTTACAGTAGATCGAATTATCAAAAAGCTTCCCATAATGACGTATTAAAATGAGAAGACATTCATCGCACTCTTGATAGGAACCTTCTGCTAGAGTGACTGAACATTTACAAGCAGCTAGCTTTCAAACCGTATCACCTCCACTAGTATTAGGGGTAAAGAAAGTCACGCAGGCACCAGTTGAGACTGCTGGGAAAAGGATTCCGTTCTGGTTTGAATTTTTGAGGAGGAGAACAATGGGAAATACTCAGTAGCCAGTTAATCAGACTGGATATAGTCATATTCATGACAAAACTGAAGATTAGCCACTATAAAGGTTGAATCTTTTAAACAACCTTTGGACTGCACAGCACACAGGTGCCAACAGCTCCTGATGGACTGCTTAAATGCCAGCGCTTGGGGGTCCAGGCTGACTGCCTGCCACCCCTCAGCTCAGCTCACTCAACTGAAGGCATCTGTCTCCATCTAAAGACACAAAAGGGTTAAAGACACGTGGAGACACACATCAGCCTAGACAGCCGATTCTGCTCTTTTTTACAGCTTTAGCCACCCATCATTCCTTTCCTAACTTGTTTATTACTGTTTGCAAAAGCAGCATTAAAGAAGGAAGTGTTGATTATTCAAAAGTTCCTGTTCTCTTTGCACCCTCTGCTGTAGGCTGGAAGGTGCCACTTCTAAGTGTCTCTCTAGTAGGACAAATCTGTGTCATTTACAACATACTGAAAAGATCCCGGTACGTGCATTAGCATATGGCAACACAATACGGGATGTAAGAGTTAGCTCTGACCTGGGATGGCCCTGGAACAGCAAGACAGC
Organism: Pygoscelis adeliae; assembly: GCF_000699105.1. Lineage (NCBI taxonomy): Eukaryota > Metazoa > Chordata > Aves > Sphenisciformes > Spheniscidae > Pygoscelis > Pygoscelis adeliae. Next base: position 7,635,309 of record NW_008824032.1, on the reverse strand, counting down.
TCTTGCTGTGTGACCATCCTGCCCTTCCAGACAAGAAGGGTTGCACCTGGACTTCCCAATCTAAGCATTTTGTAAAAACCCTTCCATCCAGAAGATGCTGCTTAAATTCCTTCAAGCTTTTGTTTTAAATTCTGATGAGCATCTCGGAGCTCTCTGTTATTTACTCACACGAATACCAGCTCCACTTCTTAAAACTCTGCGTTTCATGCTCGACAGAGTGCTGCTCTTTTAGACCTCAAAATTTAGTCAAGATCTGTTTAAGAGGAAAGAATGGTAATAAAGCTGGGCACTGTTCCAAGCTTGTTTGTATACAAACTTTATAAAAGCTCTTCTTTTTGTTTGATCCATATTTTGTTCAAGAAAATCTGGCATTTTTTTCTTCCAATTCACTTCTTTTTAGCCATCACTTGCCACGAGAATCACTCCAGATTTCTCTGAGTTTAAATTTTCAAACTTGTTCAGATTGTTGTCTTGGCTTTCTGCACCATGTTTATTTCCATCATGTTTTTCCTGCACCTCTTCTCCTACAACATTGAATCCTTTTCACTTGGAAACGCCCCTTTCTTCACAAATATCCTTGGTCTGGGTGGTGACATGTACCTGGGTTCTTAATGGAAGTTACTTTGCTCTAGTACATATTCAGCACAGAAGAACTATTTCTCTTTAACTTCTTCATCATTATGGTAAGTGGACACAAAAGCTACAAAGCTGAATTGTGCCTTTAACAAAACACACCCACGTCAGTCTATGACACTCAACACAAATACTGAAAAATGTTCAATTTATTTAGGATACGTATAATAAAGGGGAGCAGCATAAAAATCAGCCTCTTCTGTTGTAACGTAAAGTAGTCATGGCTGAAGAGATAATTTCAGTTTAATGACCTTGTTTCGGAAAATCCACAATCAGCTCCTATTCTATTTAGGGTCTTATGAGGTAAAGATTAAAGTGCTTCAACTTTAATAGGGACCAAAAATATTCACAAAATCTCTTCATTTTCACCTGCTTCTATTCTAATGGGGGAGGAGAGGGCGGGGTGTGTGCTCTGACTGACTTGTTCAGCAAAGCTTAGTAACACCGCTGCGGGCTTATATTCAGGCACAGTTACAAAAAAAAGAAGGATACAGCGATGGATGTGTTATTTTGCCCCTTTGTACCGAAATATACAACGTTCACATATTCATAAACCCGAACCCAACACAGTTGCGGTGG
>NW_008824032.1:7629399-7633234 GCF_000699105.1 Pygoscelis adeliae | reverse complement strand
ACAGCCAGGGGGGGGCGAGCGGCGCGGCGGGCGGCTTTCCCTGCCCAGCTGAAAGCTTTTTTCATGCCGTTAAATCACAGACTTGTCTGGGAGCAGCCTGAGCCTCGGCAGTTTTTGTATTGTAGTATTCATGCTCGGGCTGGCGACGAGCAATTTCATCAGACCGAAAGCTAGCGGTGTCATTTGAGCTTCCGTTAATAAAGACGACCATCTCCAAAGAGGTGCTCCTCTGCATTAATCACACACCGCTCCCAGAACTTTGAAATGGGAAAAGAGGAGGAAAAAAGCCACCAAAACCACTCCAGGTAAATCCCCTTCTGGAAAAAGCCATCAAACGGCAAGGGGAAGCACCCCACGCTGCCGGCAGCCCTCCGCACTGGAGCCAAGGCTGCTCCCCCTGCCATGCAGGGTTGGGAGAAGTGGAGCTGGGATGTGTAGTTTGAAGCAAGGCTGGTTCTTCCTCGGGGTCTGGGATTTCATCCCTGGTCTTTATGCCACAAAACACAACGGAGGCCATTAACTTACCTCCGGTGACGCTGGAAAGGCGGAGGGAGCGGCCACCGGGTGACCGAGGCTCATGCAGCGCCACGTGGTGCTTCCCAGCACCACATTTTGGGGGATGACCCTCCTCAGCTCTCCTGCCGGCACATGGGCCTGGGCCGTGGCAGCACAGCCCCACCGGGGTGGAGGGAAGGAGTTGTCCTTGCTGGCAGCACTGACATGGCGCCCATCACACTGTCCCCCACACAGCCGTGGCCCCCAGTTTTGAATACAGTGGCCCAGCAAAGTGAAGGATGGCAGTCTACAAATGCACCAGAAGGCCACGCACCCCAGAGAGCAGCACACACCCTGCACTAAAGGATTAATGTTAATGAAAGAAAATACAGTCAGAAAACAGCTGTGAATAAATTTAGCCAGGGCATTGATAACTCTCAGAGTAATGCAGGTAGAGTTGCACTTTCACTCAAAGTAACGCGGGGCAGAAAGCTAAACCCCTTCAAGGTGGGGTTCAGGAGGTCTCTGAAGACAGCTGTCATCATAGGCCACACATCACAGGAGGAGGTTGGGCTCCACGACCTTGGGGTTTCCGCTAATCCCACACCATACAGCCAGAAAGAGATACGGGGTTTGACATTGGTTTTGGTGCGTTGGAAGGGCTCCCTGATATTTACCTGAGATAACACTCAGGTACCTGCTCAGCAATGGTTCCCACTGTACCTGGAAAAACTTCAACCACCGACCTCACCCAGGGTCACACAGTTATCCTGTGCTTGAAGACAATACACTGAACTTCTGATTTTCCACATTTCACAGACAGGTGGCTTCGACAAGTTCACAGCAGACTAAAACAAAGAGAACTGGGCACAGTATCAAAGCTTCATGCTCTGCTTTTATCATAAGACTACCCTTCATCTTAACAAGTCAGTGCTACCTCTTTCATTCACAAGAGATGCTTTATTCGACTAATTACAAATCCGTGTGATTGTAAGAAAAGGATTAGACCCCATTGGTAGAAGATCGAGCGGTGATGCTTGATAATGATAATGTAATGGTATCTTAAGGTCAATCCAAATTCATGCATGCATTCATTAACCCATATGTCATTAAATTTAGGTTTTCAGATGTTCCCATCTGTGAGGGAGCTACAGAACACGGTCATGAAAAATCGCAACTAGCCAAGCAGTACAGGGCTCCAAGGACAGGCCCTGACATGTTGGTTGCTCTTTTCTACGTCACTAATGCATCAGACACTGTGTTTAGGGAACACTGATTTACGCGGAGCAAGTACATTTGACAGAGAAAGGCTGCGTAACACCTCCAGAGCAATGTTAAACAAGCACCTTAACACCTTTTATATGTTGTGTAGGAAACAGTTGGCGCTGTCAAGAGTTGCTGGGAACAGGTTCCAGAGCTCCCAGTCTCCTGCCCCTTCCATAACCAAAGTCCCTCTTTCCTTCCCAGTACTTGGCTACAGTCACACCGATAGAGAAGAAAACGTAATTGCTTCCACACAGAGCCCTTCCCTTTCTCCGAGAGCACTGCCAGAGCAGCCGGCTGTTTCACACACGCGCGCAGCCACAGCGTGGTTGAGTAACCCTGCCATGCCTTGGTGGGCTGTAACAGCCAGTGCTAGCCCAGGGGGACAGCAGTAGGTACTGCTCCTGAAACAGCAGCCTCTGGCAGACCTTACTATTCCTAACCTTTTGGACAGAACAAGCCCAGCACCTGGCCTCTCCCCCTAACAGCGATCCTAAAGCCCAGGAACTGTGCCACATCTTACCAGCATCATAGCAAGCCCAGGGCAGGATACACAGATTCAGTGGTAACACTCACCGCCAGCAGCCCCCGGCACCAACTGGAACAAAGAACCAGCCACAGCGTCCCAGGGAGACACCCCAGCCGTGCGTAGTATTTATCTCATCTCCATCAAACTGCACCGTGTGCTGTTTCGCAAATGCAGGAATTCAGCTCCTTGACAGTAGCTGGGCGTCCCTTTTCAGTGCTCTCAGCTGTACACAGCGTGGCAGGATGTGATGGGAGGAGCAAAGAGGATTGCTACAGTTCACGTGGACCTGCTTTGCTTGCAGGCAAGAGCAGCTTCAGGATTCTTGTCACAGCACCAGAGATGTGAAACACTCGAATCCACCTTAAAGGGTAATGCTATACCTGTATGAGCTACTAGTTACCTTCCTGCCCTACGCAAGCAGAGATTTTAAACCCCCGCACTGTCAAGCTCATCCCTGCACAGCTGACTCCTGTATTCACCCAGACAAGGCAGATGAATGAAATTCAGTGAGCCTGACATGCTGACAGTTCTATCACTCCTGCCTCAGCAAGAAAGCTCTCAAGGCACCACCTGTAAAAATGGCAGTTTTTCCTAGACCTCCCTTTCCCCCCAGACTACCCATTTTCCTCTTGGTTTTGGTGCTGTGCAAAGGGCTTGTCGGGCTACTACCACAGTCACACCGATAGAGAAGAAAACGTAATTGCTTCCACACAGAGCCCTTCCAAACTACATCAAACTGGCAGCAGATATTCAGAGAGCACTTTCCCCTCCAGCCCACCCTGTACTATCAGGTACAAGCCATCTCTCCTAGAAGCACAAGTCAGGCAGAGCTTTCCAAGGCAGTCAAATGTGAGTGTGCCAAGATGGGGAGTTTACAGCATTTCTTCCTTAAGGCCTCAATTTTGTTACTAGGTTGATGTGAATAGAAAGGTCCTCCTGCGTGGCAAACCTGCACCTGCTTTCCCTTACAGTCACCCTCAGTGAGACTGATGCTTCCTGACCAGGGTTCCCCTGCACCAATGAGCAAGTGATCTTCTCCCCACTAGACCAGTCTGCACTGGAACTATAGAGTGGTATTTCTGAACTGCTCAGTAATTAAGGTTCCTCAGTGCAAGGTCCAATACACTTGCACAGAATTCTGAAAACCTTAAAGATGATAGTTGACTGTTTTGTGTAGGTTTGGTTTGTCCTGTTGTCCTGGTTTCAGCAGGGATAGAGTTAATTTCCTTCCTAGTAGCTGGTACAGTGCTGTGTTTTGGATTTAGGGGGAGAACAATGTTGATAACACATTGATGTTTTTAGTTGTTGCTAGGTAGTGTTTATACTAGTCAAGGACTTTCCAACTTCCCATGCTCTACCAACTGAGAAGGCTGGAGGAACACAAGAAGCTGGGAGGGGGCACAGCCAGGACAGCTGACCCAAACTGGCCAATGGGATATCCCATACCATGTGACATTCCATACCATGTGACATCATGCTCAGTATATAAAAGCTGGGGGAAGAAGAAGGAAGGGGGGAATGTTTGGAGTGGTGCTGTTTGTCTCCCCA
>NW_008824032.1:7613405-7625201 GCF_000699105.1 Pygoscelis adeliae | reverse complement strand
CTGAGGAGGCCCCAATGTATAATGAACTATCAGAAAATGAGAAACAGTATGCTCTGTTCACTGATGGGTCCTGTCGTATTGTGGGAAAGCATCAGAGGTGGAAAGCTGCTGTATGGAGTCCCATGCGACAAGTTGTAGAAACTGCTGAAGGAGAAGGTGAATCAAGCCAATTTGCGGAAGTAAAGGCCATCCAGCTGGCTTTAGACATTGCTGACCGAGAAAAGTGGCCAGTGCTCTGTCTCTATACTGCCTCATGGATGATGGCAAATGCCCTGTGGGGGTGGTTGCAGCAATGGAAGCAGAGCAGTTGGCAGCGCAGAGGCAAACCCATCTGGGCTGCCGCACTGTGGCAAGATATTGCTGCCCCGGTGGAGAATCCAAAACCCAGCACTGTACCAGCTACTAGGAAGGAAATTAACTCTATCCCTGCTGAAACCAGGACACCTGTATTCCCCCCCTCCTTTGTAACAAAGATGCTCAGAACAACCTGCATTAGTCGACTGCAGCAGCAGTGCTATGGATTAGCAAGGTATCAAAATACAAAACAAACACTGGCCACACACAGGATAACTCAGAGTATTTTTATTTAACAAAAATAGCTATTCAATTAGAAACCAACAATGTCAACACATTTACATAATTTCATAGGCATCAGTAACTCTGCGTACAGCTCCAGCCAGGCTCTACAGTCACCACAGCAACAGCACAGCATAGGAACCTGAACAACATCCAGGTGTGGCTTCCATACATTAATAGGCCTGAAGACGTACGCAGTGTAGCATGCCTCTCTATTGCAGTTGCCGCAGTTTCATTATTTTGGTAGAAAAATCATTGTTATTACTGTAATTCTTTAGTTAATTTTTGACTTGCTTTTAAATAACTGGGTTGTTCCCCATCAAAGATTTGTTCTCTATGAAGAGTGTGATTAAAATTGAGCTGCTTCTTTCAGTCACTTGACACGAGTACTGTACACCCACTCCTTGCGCCTTGCTGCAAATGCCATCAGACCAAGGAACCCAAAGGACAGGATATGCAGGATGTGCACATACTATCCCTTTCACAGGACAGCTCGTCAGCTAGCATTTCATGGCTTCAGAATTTATTTTTTTAAAAACAAAAAACAGCAAAGAAAGGAATATATACATGGGTGGCTTCAAGATTCCATTTCAGGATAAGGCAGTTAAGTTTACAGGTGTAAATGCCAGTACAGCTGAGCTCCTACATTTAGGGGGATGTTTTAGGAGGCAGGCTGCCAACACAGAGAAGCTTTGGGGAGTGGGTTCCCCTGAGCAGCCAGCCTGGAAGGGCTACCCAGACCCCAAGCAGCACATCCCAAACACAGCAATCATTCACCTTACATGGTAAAGGCTGAGGCTCATAGAAGTGATGAGAAAGGCCCTACCTGTCCCAGCCAGGGGAGAGAAGCCTTCCCAACCCCAATGCTGTGAAGTCTCCTTGGCACTAAAAGCAAGCAATGAACCAAAGCTGCTTCTTCAGGCTCTGACTGGAAGAAGCTCTAACCAGCACGCAGATAGAAGGTATGGAGGGAAGCACACTGCATTGCATCTTCTCCCTTGACAGTTCTCCTGTACACTTAAACTCACCACAATCTGCACAGCAACAGGGACAGTCCATAGGCCATTTCCACAGTATACTACAGATATCTGTTGCTGTACTGGTCATGGTGTCTGAGTATCCAGGTGCCCAAGCCCAGGACAACTCTGTGCAACTCCTTCCCAGTGCTGAAGCAATTTGGAAAAAATAAATTATTTTTAAAAACCAGGTATGAGGCAAATCCCAAATTGCTTAGACTGGACAAAATGAAAGAGCTGCCCACTCCAAACATTCATTGTCTTGCTTAGGTGGAAAGAAGACGTAGAACTAGTGGACAGAGACCCAACAGAAGCATAAAGGCATTCTAAAAAAAGGGGAAAAACTGACAGACCAGAAATCAGCATTTTGCAAAGCCTCAGGCAGTCATCCTGCTAACTACCATAACTGAAGGTGTCTATTTAGTCACCAGAGTCACGATTCTCCAAGGTCAGAAAGAATAGCTTAAAATCCTGCAAGTCACTTTCCTTCTCAGTGCTATACTAACATCCACCATCCCACTGAAATAGCCCAGCCCCCAGGATTATGAGGCAGCGACTCCCGTAATCACAGGAATCTGCAGTCCTAAAGGGCAAAGGCAAGGATGACCGAGGGTCCCTCTACTCAAACTCCCTCTAAGCTTCCCCTCTAGCTTTACAGACCCTTGGGCACAGGCCTTCATGGCAAAAGGAGCACTGCTAGCCAATTCACCAGCGTCACAAATTGCCCCAGGCCACAGTTAAGTTTTTGGGAAAGCACCATGATCAGCTATGGTGAAAACGCTGGCAGCAGGGGTGACAGACAGGAATAGCAGAAACAGTACAAGCAACTCAAGGAAGCATGTGCATGTGCAGAAACGGAATTGTACTAGTCCTCAAAATGGAGCATCCAGCATCACAGGGCAGGCACAGGAGAGCCACGCTGCAGAGCACAGGCCTAAGGCCACCTCCTGTCCCAGGCCTGGGGCTCTCCACAGAGAGGCCTCTTAGTGTGCCCTCACTTCTGCCCTGCAGCAGCATCTCAGTGACAGAGAGTAGCGGTTGACTAGACAATCATGAAGCTGCCGTTTCAATGGCAGCCTCCAGATGCACAGTTTTAGACTAAAACCTCCCAAGGCTTTCATTCTTTAAGAAAACTTGCTGTTCTTTGCTGCACATCCCATATATGCAACAGAAGAACAAAAGGCATTTTAGAAAGAAGGTATTTGTTCTTACTTACGTAAGAGCTAATACGTTTACCTTCTAAAATGTGCTACTAATATAGTATAAATATGGATCAAATACCATTAAGGTGACTGCCTTGGGAAGAAAAGGCAGAGATTAAAAAAAAACCAGACCTCTATCTTCGTATGTAGCCACTGAGTCTTCACTTGGTGCACTACTGGCTTTCAGGAGATCTGCTTTGCATCTGCTCTTGCCTTCTGTAAGCTCTCATAATACTGTATATGCCACTGCCCAAGAACACCAGCGAGATGGCCGCAAAGTAAGAAGCATAAATCATGAACTGCAGAAAAGGGGAAAGAAAAAAAAAAGTGGTTAAACCAAGCAGTTACCAAATTTGCAAGAAGGTTAATACACGAGCTCCCTTCCTCTTATAAAATGCCAGGAATCGGTGATTATTTCTCTGTCAGCAAACCTTTGACTCAGAAACAGGTAGCTGAAAAGCTATACAGCCTGGTTTACCTTACTCCCTCCCGTCAGTAAAGCTAAAAGAGCCTATCATACCTGGGTGAAGATGTCCAACCCAAGCCCCCTGGCATCCACAACAATCAAAGTTAGTAGAGTCTGAAGTGCTAAGGCAATGAAAGTATTGACGCCAAACACCAGGGCATACCGCTCCACGCTGAGATTTGTAGCGATGTGGAACCTGGAAAGAAAGGGATGTCCAGAAACGTAAGGATAGGGGAAAAAGCAAGGCAATGCAAAAATAGGAGGAACATCTCTGGACAAGAAGACTATGCAACCTGAAGAGTTACATAGACTGGTCCAGTACTTTCCACAGCTAAATTACCTCACACTGACAGTGTACTTCTCTAAATAGGATCACGACAGACTACCATGGAGGCTAGAAGAGACCCACAGAGACATCTAAAAGGCGAAAAAAACCTTTGGGAGCTCTGTGGGTTTCAGTCTTGCTGAAGGAGTGCTCCTGTCCAATGCAGCTAAAGGGCCTTGTCACACAGAGAAGACACAGCACTCTTTGATCCCAGAGACCTGTCGGCAATCTCAAAGCATCAGCCTACTGCCCTGTGGTCCATAACCTCCCACATCCTTCTGACCAGAACTCCTTTTGCAGTTATCAGTTTCAGCATCTCCCCTCATATTGTGCTTGTGCTGTGTTATAGTGATTATGTATGTGTGGTTCAACAATAGCTGTGTTTTCCTCCCCAAAGTGACAAATAACATCGAAGAAGTTTTCCTCTTTACAGGTTAGGGAAAATTGACACTTCAACACAGGCAAAGCCTTGTCCTCTCCTCATCTGTTAACACTTCACTCCAGCCCTGTTTACGAAAAACATTCCCTTGGAAAGCAGCACTATCTAGTATTTAGAAATAGTCGCTTCAGTGTCATTAGACTTTTGAGCCTGGGCAGGCTGCCAGCCAAATATAGCTCTGTGCCTCAGTTTCCAACCTGAATCACAACACAAACCCTTGCAACAGATTTCCAAATTCCTGGTAGGCAAGACCCTAGTTACATGGAAAATATGCCAGCTTTCACACTAGCTGTAACCTTGAGAACAATTTACATTAAAAAGTTACTCACGTTGCTATTGTGATTAGCAGCATGTAGATAATTCTGAAGACAACATACGATGCATAGCACACCCAGATGTTACAAACAGTGTCCATGATATATACAGCAGCAGCGATAAGAAAGGAGAACAGGGCAAGTGCCACCTCACCCCACATTGCCCAGGATGTTTTTATGTGACCCACCACAAACACTGCAACGGCTCCTGTGAAGGGAAGGAAAGCATAACTGTTACTTATAACAATTAGAGCAATTTGAAGACTGTGTATTAGAAGCTGCACAGCCCCTAATAGCCAAACATGATTGAAGCAGAGGACACTAACGTGCTAAGGACACCTTAGCAACTCTCCTTCCTGACCTCTCCCTAACGTGGAAACCTGCTGTAAACTCCCATTCACTTTTACAGGAACAGGAAAAAAAAAAGTTAATGCTGACTGCCTCTAAAGTCTCCCCCCCTGGCTTCAGAAGCACAACAGCCCCAGGACTCAGACCACTGCCACTCAGTCCTCTGCACCTGACCATAGCAGTGTTGTCAATTGGGCTACAGAGAAATGCGAACCCTGGTTCTCAAAAGCACTCAGCTAATAATTTTGTGGTGCTTTAGGGGGTCAGGAGGGAGGAAGACACTATCCACTTTGATACACGGCTGTTAGAGATCTCTCCCTGGAGGCAGAAAAACCTACATCTACTGTCATCTTCATGTTGGGCTGTAACAGTAAGTAAGAACAGGAGTCCAAATCCACGTCTCCCAAGATGCAACCTAATCACAAGCTGCAATCATGTGTTGTTGATTGTGCAAGAACAATCCTTTACAGCCAGAACAGGTTTGTAACTCATGCTGGATTTTACGAAGGGAGGATGGGGAGAGAAGACAGATCACAAAACAGAAAGCGTGTGATATTTCATGCAAGTCAACAAGCAGACGAGGTGTGTTTCATGCCCTATCACAGCTGTAACTACTGAGAAGCCCAAATACATATTATATTACAAGAAAATTCCCATTTGAAGTAGGCCTTGTTCTGCAAACAAGTCAAATAGCAACCAACAGCATAACGATGCTGCTGTACACAGCAAACTAGACAAACAGCATACTGACAAAGGGAGTTTTACTGGAGGTCTCTGAAAAACAGGATTGTATTCAGCATTTGACCACTGTACAGAAGCGCTACAGTGCAACATCTAAGCTCTTTGTAGCCCTCAGCTGGCCTGCCATCGTAGAAATCCTTCAAGCACATGAAGACTCCTTATGTACCACCAATGTGTACAAGCCTGCAACCCTGTCAGACCTCACATCAACCTTGCAGACTAGGGAAGAAGGTAGCTATGCCAAGGAAAAGGAATTTATTTCCCCCCACTAAACTCTTTCCAGTGCCTGCTGTGACACTGCCTGACTGACATTTTGCTCTTTGAAAGCCTGGCTCCCCCAGTAGCAAAACCCTGAGATGCAAAAAGAATCTAAGTCCTAGAACCTTCTTTCTACTGTCTCAGCAATTCTGAAATTTGGGAACAGACGTCACTCTCTGGGGATCTCATGGCAACTCATGAAGTTGTATTCCCCCCATGTCTCAAGGTTATAGCAGCCCGACACCTAATTATGACAAGATATACAATCTGTGTCCCGCAATTAGACACCTACAGCTGATTCAGTGGTTTCACATCCCAACCTGACAAAGGATCGCCACATTCCCAGGAAGGTGCAGGGATGCAGCTTAACAGTCAGTTGACCTCACTAGAAGGAATACTATTTATCTTGCCTGGGACAGGAAGCTGTCACCACATTAGTCACCGCGCTCTATACTCAAACCCTTCTGCAGGGCAGCACCGGTACAGGCAGGGATGGCAACAGCATCTTACAGGAAGGTTGCCAAACATTGCTCCTAACTGAGCACAGAACGACTAAGAGCCATGATGATGGCAAATCAGATCTGGGATGCACCAGGAAAGGTATTTCTAGTAAAGGGAGAAAAGTGAAGAGTGTTCATGTTCGTCTACAAGTCTGAGGCCTCACTGAATAAAGCTGAGCGCAGCTCTGGTCATCAGTCTTCAAAAAGAATGCAACTCAAACCAGGTTTGGTAGAAAGAGAGGCTAGGAAGATGACAAAGTGAACAAAGAGCTTAACTTTACCAAAGAACAACTAGAAAAGCTTGGCTTCTTTGGCCCAAAGCAAAGAACAGGTATCTACAGATAGGCCAGAATGAGACAATTTTGTGCTAAAAATACAGCCTTGGCATGAAGTCAGAGATAAATAAACTGCTCATTAATAAATTCAAACTGGAAATCAGAAGTAGAGCATTTGCACTAGTGCCTAGGAAGTCGGGTCACTGGATGCTCATCCTTAACAAGTCCCTTCCAGTCTTGTTATACACTTCAAACTTTAAGTTGAGATTATTACTTCACTAAACTTCACTTGTTCCAAGCAACGAATCTGTGTCAACCAGAAGGGTTTTTTGTTCAGGGACAGAGGCTAATTCGCTTTCAGAAAACACCGCCCAAAATCATTCAACCATTTATAAAAATGATACTAGAGGAAAAAATCAAAATGGGAAACTAAAAACTTCGGTTTTGCATGAGTTTAGTGCCAACCACCTTTTCTTCCAATAGGTCCATTGTTCACAGGCCTTTGAAACAAACAAAAAAAAGGACCTTGATATCAAAGATGTTCATAATAAGGTTTGAAGAATACTCCTCCTTTTTCTTTTTTCTTTTTAAATCTGCCCACATTTGGCCATGCTATGGATCTTCCTTCCCTTGATACTGATTCTTCTCCTTCCTGGGACCAAGGCAGGGTGGTAGAGGAAGCCAAACCAAACAAGAAATAAGCATCACAGTATCGTGCTAGAGTGGAGGAACAGTATATGACTGCATACTATTGAAGTGCAGGTTTAGCACACCAAAGACAGTTTAATAGCCAAAGCTTTCAGAATCAAGTTGCTGGCAGTTTCAAACCCAACTAACAATGGGTGGTAGACCAGCTTTCAGAACTATAAAACAGCCACGGCTTCCCACTGAACTCCAAGAGGGGGCTGAGGATGCCCAAGAAAGTACTAAGCCTTCCTTGTTTGTGTACCTTGGTTTCTTTTGCCCCCAGGCAGGTGATGTCCACAGCAGATGGTGGAATGATGACTCCATCAAAAAGGAACATACTGCAGCAACACCTAGAAAGCCTCTGCAAGGGTTTAGCTATATTAAAAAGGTATTGTCCTAGTTCTGGTAATGGAACAGTATTAAACAACTTAATAAACAAATGTTTGTGTTGACTGACCTACACGGCCCTTTCAAGTCAAGCAACTTCTTTCATCTTAATAGCTTTTCTGCTTAAGAGTGCTGAAATGACTAAATGTGGCTCACTGCATGCTGTGCGTGTACAGGAAACCTTCATATGTTCCCTACGCTGCCAGAGGAACAAAAAGCAATAAACCCATAGGACCCTTAGCTTGACCTTGAGCAGTTAAAACAAGCGTAACCCCACTGCCATAGTGACAGCCAAGAACACACAGTCAGCCACATGCCTTGAGCCTTCTGCCAAATATTTCAGAATGAAGATTGATTTGGGAGGCTCCTTTAAACACCTAAGCACCGCCTTACAAGAATCAGGACTGCATGCACCAACGAACTCATCACTGAGTACCGTACCCGTGCATGTCACTGAAGACTCACCTCTATGCCGAGGTTGCCTGTCCTGCATGCATGGGGGAACGCAAAACACTTCCCAGCTGTGCTCTGGTGACCTTGAGGGACCTAAGGCATTTCTCACAGCAGAGTGGGAGCTATGCCAGCAGCTTACCTAGCAGTGTCGAGGCTGCCTCCACGGCACCATTGTAGATCTCCGTGCTGTGAGAAGGCAACACCATCTCCCACAGACCCTGAGCATAGTTGATGACCTGGAAGTAGCCGCAGGTGGACAGCGCCCACCACACGGACCAGCAGAGCATGGTCTGGGAGGAGTAGCACTGCAGGAAGTCCCGCCAGAGATCTTTGAGCACCTTTACAATGTCTACTTTCCGCTCCCGCACAGACTGGAGAAGGAAGGGGAGAGAAATGTTAGTCTCTGTTTACAAATATTCATACTGCTCCACAAAATTGCCCCTTTCAAGTGGTCTGATCACCGGCAAGTGACAGTACCACTCTTGGACACAAATCTCCACAGAGTAATGAATAAAAAGCTTCCCCACGCCACAGTCCCAGCAGCTAGCCTCTGCCCTAACCAGGGCCATCCCCTCAGGTGCAGAAGAATGGTTCAGTCCCAGGCACCCTCTCGATCTCTGTCTGTCTCAAGCAGAGAGCAGTAACTGCTAGATGTTAGAAGTACTTTGTGAGCAACTGAAGGGTACCAGAGAGAAGAGACACAAGAGAAGAGGACACGATATCCACTTCGATGAGACAGGATCAGAAACCAGTCATTGAAATCATAAAGGCAAAAGCATCAATGACACTTTTAAGCCCTGATCCAAATTCAGCCAAATTTGGTAGCACAGGGAACATGGAAGCCACCAGATGAGTATATTTCCCCACAAATAAGTTGATTTTCTTTAGTAGTAGGGATTACAAATATTCAAAGAAGCAATATCATTATGCTGCTCTCTACCCCTGTTAATGTTCGCCAAGGCTTTGAGAAGGTGAGAGACGTTGCCTGGGGATCTGAAGAGAAACAGAAGCTACTTCCACCAGACACTGCTATCACAAATGGCAGCTCCTGTATGTACAAGTGCTCTCATAAATGGCATGAGATAAAAGTGAAGCTTTCCCCTCCAAATCTTTCTAGAAAGTGCACGAAAGAGGGCAGACCCATGAAGTGGTTTGAAAAAAATTTGAAAATAGATCAGTTCTAGCAACAGGTGATGACGACAAAAATTGCTTTTTACATACAGGCTGTTACAGCCCTGTTCCTAACCACTTTATGCCAACAGCAGCAGAGGAAACAAGTATGTCTTTACTTTGTAGACAGAGTTGCTGATGACATTTGCTGCATGCACACGTGTACAGAGTCTCTGTAGACAGGCGAGACCCTTCTTCTGTAAGTCAGAACAGCAGTTACTTCATGTGAGACTGGGCAGAGCCCCTGAGGCCCACCCAGCACCTCCAGCCCCCAGGAACTTGGATTCCCTGCAGGAAAACATACAGCACTGTCACAGGACTGAGCTATTGCACATTGTGTCATCACACGTCCAGTTTCGGAGTGGTTTCCAGTCAGCAGCAGCAACTTAGGCTCTTGGCAGCATGCCCTTTCCCTGGGGGAATCATGCAGTATGTGCCTGAGAAAGACTATTCTCCATGAGCAATAACATTGACACACCAATACTCCTCAGTTTTTAGCACCTGGTATAACTGAACTCTGGATACTTATGCAAGTGTACTTGCTCCTTTTTTAAAATATTCACCATTAGTTTGGAACCACCCCTCCTATCATAGGATGGGAGTAAGATAAAAAGGGACAGATAAGTGATATTAATGCCTTAGTCATTATTGGCACAGAATTTGTCTTAAATACCCTTCAGCATGGAAGTATAACATAGTTAAAAATACTTTTGCTCATACAAGACTGTGCTGGATGGGGCAGGATTAGGTCCCTGGAATGTTAATACCTTTAATTCCCAGTTGTAGCTGAAAGAAGCTGAAAGCTGCCCCGGACGCTGCCTCCCCCGACCCAGCTAACTGGGGCTTACTTGCTAAGTGAAATACCCATTAGCTGACTAAACCAACAGCGCGCTTACCTTCTGGCTTGTTCTCAGAACGAGCACAACCTCCTCATGACTGAGGAGCAAGGCTGACCTCTCCCCAGGGCCTTGAATCCCCCTGCCACGACAGGCTCTCCGTACGCGTGCATTACCTGGAGCAGCGTGGCAGACACCTGCACAGCAGGCAACTGCACACACGCATCGGGCCTCAGAACTGGAGGCTGCCTGCTCGGCACCTCGTGGGACCCAACACGTCCCGCCACCGAACAAGGGCACCTGCACGCTTGTTTCCATACGAGTGTCTTTGTTAGAGGTTACGTAGCTGACAAAAGCCACAAGTTGGGGCACTACCTTGGCGCTCTTGTGGGCTGCATTAAGCTGTTATTATGCAAAGGTGTTTCCTGCGATTTATCCATATTCGGTCCTTCTGTAATTAATCAACGACAGCCTGTCAGTGCTCTCAAGGGCTACTGAAGTTTCCTTCCAGGATCATAAGATAAAACCCAATTACTACACAGCCTATTACTGCACAACTTGCACAACAGTTGAAGTAACAAGTGTTTTCAAAACATGAGTGCAGGAAGAATTGCCCCTTTTCTGCAAGTCACAGGGTCCATCCAGAAGCACACACAGAATTTGGACATATACACAGGTTTTAGCGCCCCAGAGATGTCCCTTGCTTTGTACTGTTGAATGGCAATTTGATGCCCAGAGAATTTTAATCACAGCTTTGTGAGACATGCAGAACAACTTCAGAAAAACTAGGGAGCCGCCTACCATGCTCAATCAGCAAAAGGAAGCCAGGAATAAATTTTCCTGTGCCATAAATAAGGAAGCAGGATAAGCAGAGGGATACTTTCCGCTGTCGCATATTACATCTCTGCTGCTGTGTACATATATGCACATGTGCATGCATATATACACATATGTATGCATGACAACCACATCAGTATTGCACCTTCTACTTACGTAAACCCAGGGCACAACTCACCTGTTTCTCTGCTGAATGACCCTCCCCGTTTAAGGGAACTTTTGTCTCATCCTCCCAGCCGGGTGCCCTCTGCACGTTGGGATGATCTTGGACAGCTGATCCATTTTTACAGTCCATGACCTTCATTTCCCAACTGAGCTGCTGACTTGAGACGTGATGAAAGAAAAGGCTTTTTTGTGGCATTGGCAGGAACCACGCTGTGCCAAAGGCAATGGATACGCTGGTTAAGGAGATAACATTCAGGCTGAAGAGGGACCATCCTGCCACCGACACAAGGACCTGCCCGGACACCGAGCCCACCGTGTAGCCCACCAGGGTGGCGCTCCGGCAGTAGCTGGTGACCTTCTGGTACAGGTTGACATCGACGACGCTGTAGATGTAGGAGTAATAGGCAACGTCGGTGGCAGTTCCTATTCCGTAGAAGAACTCAAGGAACTGGACGGCCCGCAGTCCCTGGGCGTACAGCAGCATGAACCAGGTGACGATGAGGCTGAGGCCCTGCAGCAGGACCACGGGCTTGTACCGCAGGTAGTCTGTGGCCAGGAACACCGGGAACAGCAGTGCCAGGTAGGAATAAGTCCACACCGGGTAAATCTCGTTGAACACCTGGGGGGGGGGAAAAGACCGTGGTAAACCCCAGCACCTGCGTACTGCAAGGAAAACACAAATACAGACACCCAGGCGCGGGTGCGAGGTGCCCCGGGCCCGCAGTACCTGGGTCTTGGAGAGGTTTTTGTGCGGCCCCAGCAGGTAGCGGGTGAGGAAGGGCTCCGAGGGCCGCACGCTGC
>NW_008824032.1:7599080-7612999 GCF_000699105.1 Pygoscelis adeliae | reverse complement strand
CCGCCCCGCCGGCGTCGCGGGCGTCTGAGGGACACCTGGAAATGGGCTCCTCCCTTGAGTTTGAGCGCTGCCTTCCTTACCTGAACGGGGTAGGCGCGGAGCCCCTCAAAGGGAGGGACAGCGTGTTTTATGGGTTATGATACACGTTCAAAGCTAACCGCGGGGAGCAAGATCGACACCCCTCTTGTGTGCGCGCAGAAGGAAAGCACAACACGGCGTGGCGGAGCTCCAGTCACTGCTGAGGTCCCCCCACAGGCTGCTCTCCCCTCAGAATTCCCCACCTCCCCCTTCCCCCGAGGGACAGGGACAAGGACAAGCCTTTCCTGAAAACCACCTCGACAAAGAGATCCTCTGCCTGCTGTGCTGTGCTTGTTCTTTCTTTCCCGGCCCAAATGCATTCAGCTGCTGACCTCTGCCACTTTCTTCCCTTTAGCAAGGTAAGAGCTGGAACCACTTCTGTGGGGTTTAATAAAAGCTGCACCTTGCTGTGCAGCCAGAAGAAATATCAGACGAGAGGAGAAAATAGACCTATTACATTCAAAGTACTTATGTAAAGCTTTGCCCAGGACTACTATTCTTAAAGCTTTGCCAATCCTTCTCTAAACGGTTTGCTGTTCTGCTACTCCATCTATTCCACATTGCCTTTCTCTCTACCTGCTTTGCCTTTCCCTGTGCTCCGCTCCCTTCATCTCCACCACATTGCTACCACTGCTAAGGCTTCCTACTCTATACCTACAGTTTGTTCTCCAAATTGGCTGATGCCACAGAAAGTTCACACCAGGGGTCAGGCCTCCCACCTGTGCAATTGCATATCCTGCCTCCTAGCTGGGGTCAATGCTTGAGGAAGCAAAATAAAAGCCCTCAGAAGGCATCTGGCTATACACAGTTGGGTGGGCAAGAACAGGTTCCTCTCAGCCCCAGAACAGATAACCTGAACTGCAGAATTTTCTCCATCGTCATAGCTTAATAAGCATAGCTACAAAAGGGTTTAGGGCCACAAGGTTACTCAGCTCCCTGTAAAACACAGCTAAACACTCTGGTCCTGTATCATCTGGCATCAGTAGTTTGCTGCTTTCTGGCTATCTTCTGGGTCTAGCAAAATGTCCTTTCAGTTGTTCTCAGACCGTTGCTCCTCAGCGTCCCCATGTTCTCTTTCATTTGTAGGTTTATTAGAAAAAAAGAAGAGGAAAAGATGATAATTGCCATTTCACCACACTTTAGCTTGAAGCAAAACTCTAAATAGAAAGACTCAGCTCCTGTTAATACTGGCATCTATCTCAATCATTTGCGAGGAACTGCTGATCTCTTAAAATAGCATGGTTAGAGCGAAATGAGCCGAAACAATGACTGATAAACAAGTTGCCATGGGGAAGTGAACAGAAACACACAAGTTCCCTCTCGCTTAGCTCTTAGCAGCCCCTCTGTTCTGCTGGCATGTGGCTCAGTAGCAGGTCATAAAAGGATCTGGCCTGTTAGAATGAGGTGTAATGCATCTTCTTACCGATCCGGGTCATCGCTTCACACCAAGCAGAGGCGGGAGGAAAGAATAACACCTTGGCGTGCCCATGGTGCGCCCTGCCTAGGGGCAGCAGTTCCCACAACTTCCAGGCTGCTTACAGGATCTGATGGGTGGCCTTGGTCCTTTCCAAAACAGCAATCCCTAGAGTTGTGCCACTGGAGCTCCACTGCCGTTTCCAGAGGATTGGCTGAGGTAGAAGGAGTTGTGTCAGCTCAGGCTGTTTCCTTGAAGCGATACATGGTCAACCAGTCAGTCAACCTCCAAAGTCAGTCAGTCACAGTCAGTCAGTCCTCCAAAAATTGCATAAGAAAAAGAACCTGCAACATTTTTATTTAAGTACTCCAGTTTTTCTTAGGGTTTCTTTTGTTCTCGGAAGAACTCACCTTATTTTGTTTTCATGGAATATTTTCAGCCTTTGGAAACAAGACAAAAAATTTTATTCCCTGAATTTTTACTTCTGTATTTCCTTCTCTAGGCTTCCTCCCCATTTTCTCTCTCCGTCTCGCCACTCTACTAGAAAAAGTAAGGTCAGGTTAAGGGTGTTTGATAGTAAAGAAAAACCTCAAAACTTCCAGTATTTTTTTTGAAGATGGAAGACATAAGCTGTGAAAAGTAGGGTTTCTCACACTTTCTTCCCTTAATCTTACCTGCTCCCTACCTCTCTCAACAAGCACACGCCTTTTGCAGTGGAAAAAAGGAGTAATAGGAAGTTTAAAAAGAAAGAAGAAGGAATAGGGGAAGAATTTCTACCCTTCAACTGTAACTTTTAAATTCCAAAACCAAAATAACCTTACAATTTACGTTAACGTTAAACAAAGATTGGTTTCATCCCGAAGCTACGTGTTTGTTCATTTCTAGCTTCCCAGACGGGTTATGTGAAGAGTGTCTTGAAAATGACTACATTCCACACAGGATGAAACTATTTTCCAGAGAAAATAATTCTCTTACCAGAAAGATTTGACCAATTTGAGTGATTGCTCATATTCTGAACGCTTCCACATAAATAATATTACTTGGAAATAATTATAAAATCTTTCAAGACGATAACAGTCAGTGCAAGTCTGCCAGAGAGGCACCACCTGCATATCTGTGACCTGAACCAAATGAGTGATGGTTGCAGTGTGGACGCAGTGTGTGGCGGCTGCCCTTTACAGACACAACTCTGGCTCGTACAACTCCTGAACATACCCCAGCGAATAACATTTTATACAACGACATAGCTCACGTAGTAGTACTGGACAAAACCCTTCTGTGCTGGGTTACTTGACCACTCGGAACTGCCTTCAGAGCGTATGAGTTTCCTCAGACAACTTCTTTATCAGAAGCCTCACCTTCATACAACTCAGGGCTGTCGTACACTAGAAGGCTATCTTGCTGGCCAGGGGACACGCCGGCTGTGTTTTCCTGCTCCTCTGTTGCACAAGGGAAGCTACAAATCTGTCTGTACTTGCCCAGAACTCTTCAGATTTTCAGATCAATTTCAGAAATTGCTGCTGGCACTTTAGAAGAAAAGGATCCCACCAAGCCCTTCAGCAGGGCGCTGTTGCTGCTTCCCTTAGTGCTCATGACTAAGAATCCCTTTTTGTCTGAATCTAAGGTGGAATCACCCCTAGAGGATGCTTGATTCAGCAGGGGATCTGTCAGCAGGAGATCTGAGCAACTCATCTAAATGCACACTTCAGTCTCAGAGTCAACAACATTTTAAGGTCACATCTTATCCACACCATAAACTGATAGGTTTCACCCAAAAATGCACCAGAGGGGAGTGGTGTTAACCAGTTCTGGCCTGCAGTTTATTGTGGAGGAATTTATAAAATATACGTGCAAGAAAAGTTCTTAAAGTCTTGCCAAGTTGTCTGGAGAAAAGCTTCTGTAAGTTAAAAACTTTCTGCACTCTCGTGAAGCCGTTCTTCAGAGTGCTCTGTCAGTATGTGAGAGCACTCAGATGGTACAAATACCTCAGAAACTCTCCAGAAGGAGGGACTAAACCAGATTTGTCTTTGCTGAGCATGGAAGGAACAAAGGCACATAAATGTGAGAAAAGGCAGCAACTGATTTCTTTGTTTTTATGATTTTGGCCGTCGTAATTCATTTGGGGAAGTAGACTGCATTAACTAGTATATATGTTGAAATGCAACAGAAGTAGTGAGAACAAAAAAAGCCAAATTATTTCTGAAATTAAGCGTGATTGGTTTAGAACAAAGCCTATAGATTGTAGCTATCTGTAAGAACTTTGAAGGTCTGTGTCTTCTAGTTCCCCCCTCTGACTGATCCTTTGATAATTTGGGGGCTTACAAATATTATGCAGCCATGAAGGGTAAATTTAAAAGCTCTGGCATTGATTACTTTATTCAGATAGTATGCCTTCATTTCTGTTACTTCCTGTTCTCCTAGGGTTTG
This sequence comes from Pygoscelis adeliae, assembly GCF_000699105.1. Lineage (NCBI taxonomy): Eukaryota > Metazoa > Chordata > Aves > Sphenisciformes > Spheniscidae > Pygoscelis > Pygoscelis adeliae. Next base: position 7,609,080 of record NW_008824032.1, on the reverse strand, counting down.
TTAGTTCCACACTTTTAAGATGTCACCCGTTGAGTAAATATGAACCCAAATTCGAGAACATTGCCCAGTCCTGCAAGCACAGAGCATGTGTTTCCCTGGCATCAAAACCAACGGAACAAAGTAATTTCACTGGAGGGAAGAATGCAGTGTTTTCCCATATCAGGACCTCAAACAGTAAATTACTGTTTTTAAAAAGGCCTTAAGAAAGACAACAGAATTGACGCAGCTTCTTGATCCCTTCTTAATTCCTTTAAAATTCCTTCCCCTCTTCAAAAAATAAATATGCGTAAATTCTGCTAGGATATTCTTTGAATGCCACAGCTTTTTTGGAGCCATTCTGGAGCCATTCTGGCTTTTTGAGAGCAAGAAAACTCTCAGAGGTACATTGTAATTTCGTATTTTAGAGAGGTGATGGGAGGGACAGCAGTCATTGTGATAAATATATTGCTATAATCCAATCAATTGCCCTTGACCTGTAAGAAAAAGTCCCTTCCTACAAGAATGCAACAGCTCTTCTCTGTAGCATGGACAGAGCATATTTTCTGCTTCTGTTTCACTATACACAATCTGGAAGTCCGAGATATTTTGGTACTCTAGCTCAACACAAATTCATTTTATTTTTCATTTTTCTGAAACTTTGCTGCTTTTTACCTGTAGTTCATGCCTTGATGTCCACACATTCCACCATGTATCTCCTCCAGCACTGCCTTCATCACCTCTAGTTCCATACATGCTAGATCTTGTGTTCAGACTAGTAAACCAAGTATGTCCTGAAAGCTCTGCATGGGGGGGAGAAAAGCAGCACTGCAGTTTACTGGAACACAGCTGATAGAGAAGCCAGTGTAAAATCCAAGCTATCAAGACCTGAAGATGCCTTAGGACAAACAGCAGCCATCTCTCCGAAGTATCGGAGTTGTCAGGAGGCAGGTTGCTATCGAAAGCCTCTGGCAGAGAACTTCCCTTATCCTCCACACACGATAGCAGGCTCTGCATTTGACACAATGCAGGCTGAAGCACACGCTGTTGGGAATAAGGCATTTATGGCTGAATTTGTGGAATCGCTTGCCACAGGATATCAGATTAACTCTTGGTCTAAGATGGATCATGTTGTACAGCATTCTACATTTCCATTATGTACATAACATCTTAAAAATATTTTGCAGTCAGCTACATGGGGAAAAAATGGAAAAGTCACTTAAGTCTGCTACAAATGGAGACACTGGTGGACAAATTTTCAGGGGAAGTGCTGAAAGTACAGTAACAGGTGTTACAAAGAAAAGCAAGCAGTGGATCAAGCAGACTTAGAAGAAACATATGCTGTACTTTAATTAAATGTAGAAGCACATAGGTCGGTCTGAGTTGGTGCTTTTAGAAGTATCTAGGTCACAGTGGGCTTAACACAGTATTGCTCCCATTAGGAACGGTGTTACAGATGCGCCCAGGAACCCTGAGAATGATCCCATGGCCTGTCTTGGAGAGGAGTGCTGTACAAACATTCAAGAAGATGGGGTCCCTACCTGGAGATTATTGTAATTAAAGCGTGATGCAAGTACTGGGTGTAACAAACAAATGGAGAATGGGGCACAGCAATGATAGGGAAGTGTGGGTGGATAAACTGGTTATGACGTACAGCTAGTGTGAATAAATAAAACAAAATATAGGAGCGAGAGCAAGAAGAGGAATATTCAAAGCTGATTAAGTGGAATGACGGACTCATACAAAATGGCAGTTGGTCACCCCAAGGCAGTGTTGCATCTCATTTCCATGGTGCCAAATAGTAACATATTAATAGTCTTCATAGCACATATGTGGCCATGGGCACAGCCTTTACCTTCCTCCTTCAGGTATGTATCCAAAAGATCTTTTCCTGTCATGAAAGATACCTCCCGAGCATCACTCCTGGTGAGGTTGCAAACCCTTTTTGCCCCTTAGCACAGTCCTAAAATTCTGATCAACCCACCAGTGTTCATGGCCATTTCAGGGGGTGCTGGAGGGTGCTCAAAAGGTTGCATATTTGTCTGGAGTCCTGACCAGATTCCCACTCGATGCTTTTTCTGTAGAGTTCTCCCGGCTCTTCACATGGGCATACTTTTGCCATGCATGCTCACTGATGTCTCTAATATGTAAAGTGCTCCAAAGCCCAGATTCACCTTTGCATCTATTTTGATGCACAGCTCAGGAGGTTTCTGAGAGAGCGAGCACAGATACATGATCTGCATTGACTTTAATCCATGGGTAATATACAACTTTATGTCTCCATTACGCTTTGCTGTGCCAGTGGTGCGGAGAGAACCACCCAATTTGCAAACTTCTGGAAACCTTGGTGAAGGTGAGCTGGCTCAGCTTCAATCCATCTACCTCTGCAGTACAGGCATTATGGTCAGAACTGCCAACAGAAAAAACAGCAAAAAGGGAGGTTACATCTAGTCTATAAGCAAGTGGTGTGCCTACTGATTCATATAAGCCTGCCTGAATCAGCCTGAGACTTTGCAGGGCAGTCTGTACAAATACAAACCTGTCTGAATACTGGGCTGATGTGTCAGGGTCTGAAGAAACGACTGCGGTGCTGCTGTCAGTAGCTACTTTAGAGCTGCTCAACTGTCTTTATGTGTACTTCCACCTCGTTTCCAGTCCCAAGTGCAGGCACAACCAGTTTCACGCTTCTGCTTGAAGGAGTACAGCCACACAGTTTCCATCTCTGGAAAGCAAAAGGAAACGCTTAGCGGCAACTAGTGAGAAAAGCATGGGACTTCGTGCACAGCCATCCCTATGCTATTGTCATCTGCAGATGGTCAGCTTTGGGCACCCTGATGCCTCCTGGAAGCTGGAACGAGCGTTAGAGGGCAGCAACTCCATTATAACGCTGCTTGAGTCTAAAAGCAGTTAACTTTGGACCTTTGGATCAAAAGGCCAGCGTGAAGGCATCCAACCCAGATTTGTGAGTGAAGAAATTATTGGCCAGATGTGAACGCTCTGAACTCTGGCACATTTCTCCCTCAGTCTGAAAGAGCTTGTGTTTGCTAACATTCACGCTGCGATACACATCTTTATTCTTTAGTTTGAGAACCGCAGGAACTCTTGCTCCCCTTGTGTATTTTGCAAATAACTTCAGCATACACAGGATTTCATTCCATAGTGTGTAAAAAGTAGCGCAAGACTGACTGTTTTATCTACAAATTTCCAAAAGCCTCGGCAGATTCAATCTAAACTGGTTGCTTCATGAAAATGATAAAAGTCCATGGTTTTCCAATCATCTACAGGCTCACTAAACATAGCTTACCTTCCGTTTGGCAGATCCGGTACAGGTTATGTTTTCACATCTTCTTTGCTGTAAAAATGGACCAAGAATTTGACCCCCCATTTGCATTTGGAAATAGTTTGTGTACTTGGTCTGGCTAGGATGGAGTTCATTTTCTTCATAGCAGCCTGTATAGTGCTGTGCTTTCGATTTGTGACTAAAACAGTCTTGATAACATGCTGATGTTTTAGCTATTGCTGAATGGCGTTTACACAGCACCAAGGCCTTTTCTTTTTCCCACTCTGCCCTGCCAGCGAGCAGGCTGGGGGGTGCATGAGAGTCTGGGAGGGGACACAGCCAGGACAGCTGACCCCAGCTGACCAAAGGGATATCCCATACCATACAACATTGTGCTCAGCGGTAAAAGCTGGGGGAAAGGAGGAGGAGGAAGGGGGGGATGTTCAGAGTTATGGTGTTTGTCTTCCCAGGTAACCCTTACACGTGCCGAGGCCCTGCTTGCCAGGAAGTGGCTGAGCACCTGCCTGCTGACGGGAAGTGGTGAATAAATGCCTTACTTTGCTTTGCTTGCACATGCAGCTTTGCTTCACTTATTAAACTGCCTTTTTTTTTTTTTTTTTTCCCCTCTCTCCTTGTTTTTGCCCTTCCAATTCTCTCCCCCAGCCTGCTAGGGGGGAGCGAGCAAGCGAGTGACTGAGTGGGGGCTTAGCTGCCAGCTGAGGTCAACCCACCACAGTCCTTTCTGGTGCCCAACGTGGGGCAAGAGGACTTAAGAGATAACAGTATCTGATCAGAGTGTGCCAGGTGGAATTTATAGCTATTAATTGGCAGGGTCCCATGCTTGCTTGCCTTACTGTGTATTAGTCTGGTGCTTAGTGGCCATTTTGGACTTCTGCTGTTTATTGTAGCACTTATCATCTTACTCTGCTGTGCCAGGGAACATTTTGTTGACAGCAATGGCCACGTGCCAAGGCATAGGGCCCAGGCACTGCTGCTGTTCCTGTACTGGACATACTGGAACGCCAGTGTTACGGAGTCCATTTTCATCATAGCAGCCCATAGGGTGTTGTGCTTTGGATTTGTGACTAAAACGGTGTTGGCAATACACCGATGTTTTAGCTGTTACTGAACAGTGTTTGCACAGCGTCAAAGCCCTTTCTTTTTCCCACTCTGCCCTGCCCGTGAGAGGATGCAACCAGGACAGCTGACCAAAGTCCTATCCATTAGCAAGTAGAAGCAGAATCTCCAACCTGTAAAACTGATGCAGATGTACTGAGTCATGCTCCTGCAATCAATTTTGCAGTTGCCTACCTTTAGTTTATTATATATAAATATATATGATTCTGTGTAATTACTTATGTAGAACCTTTAAGATCATAAATTGTTTAGTACTTATCGCACAAAATCATGGTTCTGCTGAAATTAGCGAGCATTTATTATCTGTTTTCTAGGGTAAAAACCTGACTCTAAAGTTTACATTTTTTTCTTTTTTTTTTTTTTTGTGAATATGGCTTGTATTGCAATTTCATGGCTGTATCAAACAGAAATAAGTTAAGCACCATTACAAAATATTAAGAAATGATCTTTTAAGATGAAGCAGTTATTCATAGTTTCACCATTTGAAATTAATTCTAATTAGCACTGAAAATTCCCATCAAGCTGAAAATTTTACTTTTGTGATGCAAAATTTCACTAAATATTGCCAAAGAGGTACTACTGTGAAGGCAAATATACAAAATAAAATGTTGATGTTTTTCATGCTACAATATAATCTTTATTTTCCAGTGAAAAGTGACAACAGTTTATGACATAGTAAAAAAAAAAACCCAACAGAAAATATTTGTTCAGTTTTTATACTTTTTTTCACTCCCATTCTATACCTTCATTTTGAAATGCATGGTCCCTAAGATACAGGAATTGAAAAACTACTGAAATAACCTCGATAACACTATACAAGGTTCAAACACAAACTACTTTGAAAAATCCACCCTGCTGAAGGGGACCTAGTGTGGTAAGTGGAAGTTGTGCAATTAAACAATTTACAGGATAGAAGCCAAAGACACTACTGAAAGCTTAGCTAAAAGTCTGCTGGAATAACGAGTTCATGGACTGTGTATGTATTTTCACTAGATGTAGTCATCCTGGGAAAAATCCATGTATGCTCTATGCACAAGAGTAGTTCCATTAATGAAAACACTGTCAGGGCTAAATGGTAAAGAAGATGCATAATTCTTTACCATTCTTTTTGGTAAAGAAAATCTAACCCTCCTCTGCCACCACCAGGTTGCATTCTCACTGAACAGCTATGGTTCTCAATGCTTTCCTATTCAAGAGAGCTCCCCCTCCCCGCGGCCTAAAAGTTTGTATGGGACTGAATGCCAGGAGTTCTGGATTCTCACTTTGGTTCTACTGTTGCTATTCCATGACCTACCATAATCCAGGTTAAATCACTTCCCTCCTCACTTCTGGGAAAGAAAGGTATTGCTGACCCCCCCTCCCCTTGCCAGGGCACTGAAGATGAATTGTTATGTGAAATCCACAGCATTTCAGGTGTGCTGGGTATGCAAGAACCAAATCAATAATGCAAACCCACATTCTCCGAGAAAGGGTTGCATACTCCTCAATGCTGGGATGTGTTCTACCTTTGTCATAGTGTAGATTAAAGACATGTGGAGGCGAGGCCACCCCTACAATCATTTCTTATCGAGGCATTGCTGGAATGCAGCACCACAGCTCCATATCTGCACTGGTGTTCCCTCTCAGCCCTATGTATGGAGAACATCCACCTGCAGCTTTCTATTCTTCCTCAGTGCTGCAGAAGCATTACCAAATGGAGATAATCAGAGCTCAGGATTAAGGCCAGAGTCTCCATCCCCAGGGATTTAGAACTTAAAATTAAGTAAAAATAAGACAGAGTACTGATTAGAATGAAGAAGTGATACACAAATCAGAAGGGACTGCTATTTCTTCCCAGAGAAAAGCAGCTGTTTTCTAAAGTGTGTATTTGTAGGAATGAAACATCTGCCAGAGGAATCTCTCTCAATTCTTGCTGGCAAAACATTAAGGTCCTTTGAGGAAGCACACATCTGAACTACTAAGTGTGACTGTTTTAAGGGTTTTAAAAAAAAAAACCAAACATTGTTGTTCTACATGACGACTGACGAAAGGTTAAGAGCTCCCAGACTCGTCGGTCCTTTTCACAGCCAGACCCCCACCAAAATCACAGCCATAGAGTTCTACCCGAAGGGCAATACCATGATGCCATGTTCCTGGAACGATGCGGATAAACCTGGACAGGATGGGTGGATTAAAGAAATGCTTGACGTGCCCATCACTGTTTTCATTACCCAAGAAAACCTGCAAATACACAAATGCACAATTATTTAAAAGGCAGCACTTCAAAAAACCCTGCTTTTTCTTTTTAAAATGGTTCCAAGCTGTTGCATTAGCCATCCAGGGTAGACAGACTGGCTCATTTCTGATTTTACATAAGATCACATCCAGGCTCTTCCTAAAACGCTGGATCAAAGCTAGTTCAGGCCAGGAATATCTGAGTCTGAATTAAACGGCCTCTGTTTCCATCCGCACCATGAAATTTGCCATTCTAATTTGGATGGACTTGAAAAAAAAGCTTCCCTTTTACCTTTTTACCTCTGCTAATAGCCCTTGTGCGTTAGGTTGGTGTAAGGTGATATGGGCAACAGTATAAAGTACTGTGTCTGCTCTGTGGGTATCTGGAGCTTTCCAGCTCTGTTACAGCAAAACTGCTCACTAACATTAATTTCATGATAAAATCAAAGCAGAAAAAAAAAAAGCTGAAAAGAGGCCCTGGGAAATCCATTGTTCATTCAAATTAAATGTCCTCCTTTACAAATAGCATCAGCTCCTTTTATCACAATGTTGACTGCATTCTCTACAGATTTGGAGTTCTTTCCTTTCATTACTGTTAATTACTATGATCAAAATCAGATGGATATTATGACATTATCGGTGGTAACCCCAGCTCCCTAGCATTTTAAAATCCTCTGAGAATATCTCTTTGGCTGGGTATTCTGCCTTTGGGCTTTGACTGTGCTCAGCATCTAAAACCAAGCAATGATACAATTGTCTGAGCTGAAGATGATACCTTTGCCACTGAGCTTGAATCATCTGTATAGGATTTCCACTCTGAGCCTTGGTCGCTGTATAGGATAACATAGGTTTTCACAAAGTTTTCAGTAGATAGGGATGTGACCCCCTGGGTAGCAATAGCCGTTATCTTCTTAATTGTGAGGAGATCAATTTGCAGCCACTGTTGGTCGTTGTTCAACTACAATTGATAAAAAGGGTTGTCTATTAGCAAACGTGTCTTGTCTTTATTTGCTTAAGTGAAAAATCCTGTTTAAAGATCGTTAAAACTGCATCAAAATGCACCAAAACTGTATCAGAGAAGTATAGAAGAGTAAAGCTGAGGCAAAAGTCACAAGCGCTCTTGGTGGTCCATACAATTAACTTCTTCACTGCAGATGGTGTATTTGGTGTCTTAAGATTTCCACATTAATTTCCAATACATAATGAAATATAACACAGATTTATCTCCAGTATTAAAATGCAATACATAATACTAATACCAAATGCTTATACAAAACAGTAGCTTCCAGCAAATCTCAAGGTGCTTTGTAAAGAAATGCAGCTTCATTTTGAAGACACAGAAGCTCACATGCCTTGCTGAAGGTCTTCCAGCCCCATTATCCATTAAGCTGCACTGCCTATAAACCAACCCAGGAAAGGTTTCTTTAACTCCTTGGAGCCAAATATTCAACTGGTATTCGTCTCCCAAAATTAAAAGGGCTATTTCTGCAGGGGAGTGCTGCAGGCTCTGGCCCAGAGGACACCATCCATCTCTCAAAATACGATTTCATTGATGTTGCCAGAAGTTCAGCAAGTTTTCTACTGGAAGAGTTGAATGGGCTTCTTCCCAAAGGATGGCTAAAGAGCTGTGAAGTAACCCTATCACGCTTGGCACTGGATACAGCATGCAGGAAGCGCATGAGCACATGGGCAGCACAAATTTATTAACAGTAGCTGTCTTGTTGTCGTCCCTATTTTTCACTTGTTACCTTGGCTCGCCAGGCATTCATCTTTCCTTTCTGATTGAGACGAGCGAGTGAAGGGTCCCATGTGTTAAACCAGAATGTCTTAACAGACGAGGCTGTTATCTGGGTATTCTTGATCTCTCCATTTTCCATTCCAAGTGGCAAAGAGCAACCTGTTAAGAGAAGCACCATGTTATCTGCAGTTCATCCAAATAGCCATAGCCTAAGCAACAATGTTGGAATTGAGAACACCCACAATTTTAGCTTCATTTAATGTATTAGGTTAAAAATTTGCCAGAAAGGAAGCACCAGCACACGATCCATTCTTACCATCTACTTCACAGCCCAGGAGCTCCATGCGAAGAGTAGGCCTGTTGTAGGCCTCAGTTGGGTAGACTCTGATGTACCTAGCGATAATAGGGGGATCAATGATGTTCTCTTTTACCCCATAGGCATCGGAATTACCTTCAAAAATCTATTAAAAAAGAAGAAAAAATATCCACACAGAGTTAATTTAATGCAAACACAAGCTTGGATGCTGAAAACCTGCTTTTTAGTGAAAGTAGTCTTTTTTATACCATTAGCCCCCATCCACTGTGATGGAGCACCCTATGCTGCAGGGCAACTTGAAATATTTCATGGTCCCATCTTAGCATATGTGGAAGCGCCTGAAGGCCTCAGTTCAAATAAGCAACCCATTTCTATGCACTGTGTAAGTCTGTAAGAAGACATTAGTAAGGAGGCAAAAGGAGACATAAGAGACAACAGGTTTTCGATTCGGGAGTCGTACCATAGAAACCTCAGGGTTTGCTTCAAGAAGCTGACATGGGCTTAGGAAATAAAAGTAGGGAGAGAGGCTTGTGAGAAAGCCGGACTCTATACAGTCAAGGTCACAGGGCCAATCTAAACTCCAGTCTAGGAGGTTCCTCACCTTATAATTTGTCTTCTGGTCTGAATTTGATTAGATTGGTAATGCCCTTTGGGGCCTCAAGCTGTATTAAGTCTCTGAAGGCCATAATTTTTTCCACTATCTCTTAACATAAAACTGTCACTGCACTGCATCATCCAATGATGCTACCTAGGTTGTCGCAACCCCTATGGCACATACAGACCTTTTGTGCTGGATAGCTGTCTCCTTTGAAGGTGCTCCACTTCCGTTTGTCTTTGCTGTAAAAAATCAAGAACTTCTGGATGTACAAGGACTTTAAAAACTGCTTGGCTCCCTGCGTCTGTATTCCAGTTAACAGAACTTGTCTTTGAAAGTCCACCTAGGAACAGCAAACAGTGTTTATAAAGCCAATAATGCACAGTGAAAACCGTTTCATTCTTTGGCATCTACACAATACCTCTGAGCCCTGCGTTTTAAAACCCACAACACTAACACTCTCAGGAGGAATACAAGCAGATGCCAAAGTCCAAATGAGTGCTGTCTCTCTCATTTCATTTGTGTATTTATTTGTGTGTGCATTTAATTTCAGAGGCCATTTTACAGTGTTCAGCACAGCACCACAAAGACATCTCAAAAATATCTGTCTCCATGCTAGGCAGAACTCTGCTATCCTCATTTTACAGATAGGCAAAAGGAGTATAGAGAAATTCAAGGCCCACATTTTCATAAGCTGCCTCTAGTTTTGGATACCCAGACTGAGAAAAGGCATATGACATTCTG
>NW_008824032.1:7596375-7599025 GCF_000699105.1 Pygoscelis adeliae | reverse complement strand
CAGATCCAAAAACTTAGCACATAAAATCAAACCAGCAATATGTTCCCATCAGCAGTGAAACTCATTTTTCGGGATATGCCCTCCACATCTCTCCATGCTTTACTGCAGTAGCCCCAGCTTCTCACTACCATGTCCCTTATCAAATTCTCTCTCTTCCCAACATTACTTCCAGTTCCACATCAGATCCCCCAACCTTCTCCCCCTACTTCACCTCCACTAACTTGCTAGCATGTCAAATTTAGCAAGCCAAACATAACAGCCACCTGTTGAACTTGCACTGCAACGCTCGTTTGAGTCTTTTGTTTCTCCCAACTGCCAATTTTAATGAGATTTGTAAGAAATCAACTATCTTCCCTAAATTTGGGTGCCAGTTGGGTATCTGGTGCGAAAGTGATTGGGATGGAAGAAAAAGATGGAAGAAGTGAGGCAACTGAATAATATAGTGCTTGAAGCCATAATTATAAACTTAATTTCCCTGTGAAGCCACACAGTACTATGTCAAGCTGGACATAGAAGCATCCAAAACAAACACACACAAAACTATCTGAAGCAATGTTTGAGAGTATTACACTTTAAATGATCACCCAAACATACATAAATAAATATAAATATATACTGTTAGGTAGATGGAGAAAAAAAAAGTAATGGAAAGAATGACTCCATTTGCCTACAAAACAGTTACAGTCCTAATTGTGAGGATAACTGTCCAGTCAATGGGCCTCAACAGCAGTAGAGACTGGGTTACTCCAGGGGACGTGGACAGTTTTTGGTAGCACCAATCAAGCTTGCTGCATCTTTTCAGTTTTCCCCAGCAGTCTTCTCATCAAGAACAAGAGCAGCTTGACCTTTTAAAACAAGTTGCAGGAAAATCACAACACAGGATTGTATGGCCATACCCAGACTCAATGATGGTCAAGCACATGTTGTACCAACCATACCTGGATCCAAGGGGGTTGTTCTTTTTTCATTGTAGTGCTCCAAGCATTGTATGTTCCAGAATTGTTTAATCGGGCTAACTTAGGTTCCCAATAGTCTAGACAGAAAATTTGAATAAAGCAAGAATTTAAAGAGAGGTGCTGAAAAAAAGTGGAGGCTGTAACTAGCTAACAATGTTGAGTGCTTCAGTTCTTTTCCAAACTGTCTTGGGAAAAAACCCCAACCAACAGACTCTAAAACCATGATCTAGGATAATTTGGACGTGGTCAGCAACTGAAAGTCAGCTGTTACCCTGCAGTTTTATACTTGGCAGAATGACTTTAAAAATAACAGCCTTTTATGTAATGTACTGTCTACTGATTTGGAACCAGGGTCTAGAGTTTGCTAAAGAAGTTTTGGCCGCCAGCACCATCAAATACAAAATGTGCTCTACATTCATGGCAGAGAGCTTCCCTCTGCATAAGGAGGTTTCCATGTTAACAACTGATATGAAATATATATGACAACACAGCTTTCAAGCCTTCATAACACTGTGGTGGGAAATGAAGAAAGAAAATTAAATCCACATAAAAATCAGTTTTCCAAAATAAGTAATTTATTTGTTATTTCGAGGGAAAGGATGTGTGTTCCTACATGCACGTGTAACCTGTATACCTTGATTTACCACTGTCCATGTAAAATTCTATCAATTTCTCTATCAAATGATCCCACTTTTAAACCAGGAATAAACTTGATAAATTAAAGACACTGTCATTGCTCTGGATGCCAGGTTCCCAAATCTTTCATAACAGATACACTTTGTCCTTTCACATCTCATACCACATGCGAATCTCAAAAGCTTTTTGAACACCTGCTGTTGATTTTCAAGCAGGGAACCCAAAGGACAAAAAGATAAAGCTGGATATGTTCCAGGTCATCCAGCAGGCCACGGACAGAGGACTCCCTGACTCTCAGGCTTGTGATACTGACAGTAGACCTGTGACACTGTTGAAGTACAACGATGAGGGCTACCTAGGACAGCTCAGTCTCTGCTTGCAGCACTGGAGAGCTTTTTAACCTGACAGTTGATTCACTGCTGAACTGGTCTTGTAAGACGTATCATGAAATGCCAAAAGAATATGGAACTGCAATACTTTGCTGGGGATATTCAGGAGCATGCCTGGACCTTTTCAAGTATGAACTCACCTATATGATGTGAAGCGCTGATTTGCGAATCGAGTATAACTCCACTTGCTAGACCCATTGGGGTCCTGCACTCTAAAGAGAGCACAGTAAGTTTGTTGTTAAAGAAAAGGAGAGCTATTCCAATATATATTCTGGTGGAATCTTCTAAGACATGATTCAGAACAATTCTTAGTAATACGGTAACATCACCACTCTCTTCCCAGAGAAGGCCAAGTTAATCTCTGCAATTTCTCAGCAGATTAATCCACTGGTCACTGTGAGGAAAACTCAAATTCAAAGCTAGTATACTGAAGGAATAAAGGTAGTATGCTAAATAATTCAAAGCTAGTATGCTAGAGGCTAAACATTTTTTCTTCTAGAATAAGTTTACAGTAACTACTCCACCCCCTCCATGAAAGCACAGAGAATCTGCTTTGGGTTTTTGCAGAACAATCTCCCAAATTTATTTTTAGTGATCCTGAAAGGGTAGAGATGACTTTATAGCTTGACTCCCCCAGCCAAAAAACACCTTAGTTCAGTACCTTTCTCT
>NW_008824032.1:7536868-7596345 GCF_000699105.1 Pygoscelis adeliae | reverse complement strand
TCCTGCTTGCTGATATTCCCCCACTTCAGTGTCTAAAAGCCACCAGCCAGGTCTCTGTGGTTTCATTTCAATTGTTCTAAATGAGCCTTGAAAAAAATGGAAAAGAAACATATCAGAAGTGTTAGCATTGTAAGGTTGATGTTAACAAGGCTGGATGTTAAATCAAAGATCATCCTATGACTTAATCCAGAAAAATTAAATAACCTGCTACACATTGCAGAGAGAGCAGTAACTACCACCATCTCAATCATTTTTTTCTTAGCAAGCAAGTTCCAGCTGGAGACTGAGATTGGAATTAAGTGACCAGCTCAAAACCTAACCTTTGCCTCTCGTGCAAAGTACAAAACCTTGGATGCCTGTATGTGACAACAGATATCTCCATATTAAACAGTGCCAAGCCATGTAATGAACAGTGCTATTAAGTTTATTACATAACCTAGGGATGTTAATTCTGCGATGCTGATTATAGTTCTTACTCCTGCTGCTCCAGTGTGTTGTTCAAGTAACGTAAAGGATGGATGTAAAGAATCCGAAAGTAGATGTGAGAGAATCAGATGTGTGGGCCCTCCTCTCACTTTCTGCATGCCCCAGGAGGGCCAAGGATTGAGCAGGAGGCAGATATAGTTTAGGCTGTTCGCTGCACTTCTTAGAAAGCACAGTACATGCTTCATTGTTTTTCTTGTATAAACACTTGTAGCTGGCAATACAGGCTTCATAAGTGCTGTTATTGCACGCTCGCATTGCTGACGGTGATGGGCAAAGGAGTATATCCTGTGGCCTAATGAACGCTTTTAGCCTATTTCCTTTCTCTCTGGACATAAGAATTCTCCTAGGGCTCACATTTGTTCCTTCTCTTCTGTATCACACTCATCTTGATGTTCTAAAAATAAATGCTCACCATACTGAGCCAGATACCAATAGTCTCCCAGCAAACATCAGTGAGTCTTCAGTGGTATTGAAGCCTGGGGACGCATGAACAGGACTGCTGCGCTATTGTACAGGTGTAATTTCACGAGGAATTGGTGGCTGACGCTATCCTACTGACTTCCTTTTTCCGATACTGACCTTTACGGTTGAGCACCTGCCAAAGCCAAGCCCAGCACTATGACCTACTTTGCAGACAGGGGAAAAGAGAGATGCAACAAAGGAGAGAAACCCACTCATGCTCACATACCTGGTGAGTGGAAAGGAAAGCACAAAACAGAAGGTAGTGCTGCAGACCATACCCGCTATTCATTTTCCACACATATCCCTTCTCATCTGAGAGGAAGACATTTGTCCAAGCACTTAAGTTTTGTCTGTAGCTTTACTCATATTTCCAGTTTTAGAGGACAGCAATGTTATCTTTATTTCCCCCCTCCCACAGTGTTAAGTGAGGTGCAAAGTGATGATTTTCCTTCTGACCATCACTGGCAAGTGAACTGTCAGTGCTCTCAAACTCTTTCTTACTGTGCCCAAAGCCAACTTCATCCAGCAGGCCACTTGGTATGATGACAACAGACTGCAATGGTCCCCCCTTAGAACTTATTCTGCTCTGATACTTACCTGGAAGGAGTGTGTATGTACCAAGCTGATGCTTTGGCTCTCCTTGTTCTATGAAGGTCTGTCCATGAAAATGAACAACATGAATATCTTTTGGCCCACCCATATTCAGCAAATGCCATCGGACCAGTTCACCTTCATACATTCTCAAGCCTTGCAAATTGTAGGTAATCCCATTAATGGCTGGGAAAAAAAAAATCGTTAGTAAGGAAAACCGCTCACAAAACAGGTCTCAAAGTGCTAGAATGTAGTTATTAAAATGAGTAAAATATTTAACGAAGTAATGCATTTGGGAAAAACACCACTTCTTCCAATTCAAAATGCTACACACTTTATAGTCTATGTGCATCAATTCAGAAAATCCAGGGACCTTACCAGAGGATTTAGGCACAGTTTGCTTGCAACACATGGCAGCCAGGAGAACAAGGAGGTGTGAGAAATTAAATGCCAGATGGGAACATCAGGCCCAAAAGAAAGGGCAGCTATCCAACACATGTTCTGCAGCTTAGATTTCCACAGCTGTACAGTCACAACTGACACCTTCGATTAACAACTGATTTTACAGACCACATTTTCAAAAGGCAGATTCCACTTCTTAACATGCCTTTTTCAAACACGATCACACTTACAGCACACAAGCATCAGATTTTCAAAGACAGAAACAGAGTTTCATTACTGACCATTATTTTAAAGAGAAAAAAGGGTTACCTTTGAACAGTCAGCCACTTACTTAACTCTACATGACTAAAATCTCTGTATTCGCAGAGAGGTATATGAAGGGCTATCCTACAGCTGCTTCCAATTCCTCAGTAGAACTAGTTGATTCGTCAAATTATTACAGTATTTTTAAATTTCTTGCAAAAAGTTTTCAGGATATTAGCTTCTTACTGAAAAGAGTGGGTTTTGGGTTTCTTTTTTCTTTTTGTTTTAAATGTGGGGGGTAGATGTCTGTGAGTGTGAGAGAAGTCTTCAGTTGAAAGTTTCAGTCTAACGTCCTTTCTTCATTTTAATAACAAATTTCCAGTCAATGCTAATCCTTACATATAAAACTATGACTATTATGGGTACAATGGAGAACAACAACAACAAAACATTCACATAAACAACATGTAGGATTTATGCACGTTCAAAGGCACTGTGAGCTGAGATACCTCCCCCAACACCTTTCCTTCTACCCCAATAAACTGAATACTTGGCAAAGTGAAATAAGTACCATAGAATTTGTGGCATTGCTGCATTTCTTGGGTCTTCTCAGTACAAGGACTTCTAGAATGTTTGTCAAAGTACCAGCTTTTCTCTTCATCAAAGACCATAAAAAGCAAGAAAAAGTCTCGGGTCGATGTTCTGCTGTTTCTTGACTTGCTGAAGGTTCCTTTTTGACAGATCAGTATTGGCCCAATCAAACCAGAGTGAATATCTTTCTCCTAGAAGGTAATATTAGATGTAGAAGTGGATTTCCCAAAAGATGTCAAAAAACTCATAGTGTTCTATAGAAATGCATCAGGCCCTAAAAATTTAAAGCAGAGGCCGGAATTGCTGTTGCCTTGTATCTTTACTTTCCCCTGCTCAGTCTACCAAAGAGTTCCCCAATTTGAATTCTTCCACAGCTTATATCCTCTTCTAACTGAGTGGAAGAGATTAAATGTCAGATGGGAACATCAGGCCCAAAATAAAGGACAGCTGTCCAAAACGTGTTCTGCAGCTTACATTTCTACAGCCATACAGTAACATCATTTGGAGATATTCAAAACCTGACTGGACATGGTCCTGGACAACCTACTCCAGCTGACCCTGCTTGAGTTGGGGAGTGTGGACGAGATGATCTCTAGTGATCCCTTCCAACATAAATGTTTCTGTGATTCTGTGATCAACCCCAGCAATACTACCACTTCTATTTTGATTTCCTTACCAGATTTAAATCGGAGTAGTAGATCCAGGACTGACAAGCTGCTCCTGCCTGCACAGGTCCCGATCGTCTGTTTGCATACCATACATATATATAACTGTTATTTGGCTGAACTTTGTCATCTTCCTTAAACCAAGCAGTAGATTCATCATCATAAACGCTTCCCTCAGAGGACTTTTCATAAAGGAGTCCATGAGCATGGAGGGAATACGGTCTGGATGCCAGATTCTTAAAATGAACCTAAAAAAAAAAAAGAAATAGTCCGTTCAGCAAATTCAGGCCTAAACCAAAGTCCCCACACAATACATTCCCATGACCTCAAACCAGGGTCAAGATTTGTATCATGATTACAGGCTATGTTGTGCATGGCAAAGCTGTCAGGGATAGCTTTTGACATCTCCATGCAGAGTCACCCTCTTTGATGCAGGTAGTTAATTAAAAAGTAGAAAGCATGAGTCTAACTCTGTCTTCCACTGAGTCTAGGTTCCTAGGACTTTTACTGCTGCCCTTCACACCTGGATCTACTTAGTTACACAGCAAGCAGGGAGATGGGGAGTTTCTACCTCTTACGCTTTGCTGCACAATTCTACTGAAGGGCACAAAATAGTACCACTAGACCTCTGTATGTATCACTTTTACTGAAATCGGTGCTTCTCACTTGTCCCAGAGAAGCATGAGGATAGGGAGATTACATATTTACCTCTCCTTAGAAAGAATGACGCTCCCAAGCTAAAATAGCCTCTTTCTTCTCTTACTCATGTTTTTAAGTGTAGCTCAGTGTTCCTGTTGCGCACTACTGCTGAAATAAGCAAAAAGCAGTGAGATCTACTCTCCCCATCTAAGTCCATCCCTGTGTGTTTGAAGACTGGATGAAGAAGGATGAGAGAAGGGAAAAACTCTATAGCAATGTGCTTCCTAATGCAAACATACCACTGTATCACCAGGGATACAGTTCCTCTCCATCCTTGTAGTTTGTATTAGAACTAACCAACCCATTTGCAGCAAGAGTTTTCAGAGGAAAATACACTACACTTTTTGGACAAATAGATATATATTCATCTTGAATACAAATTTACTAATTTCTTTTAAAAAAAAAATCAAGACGCTCCCTTTACATTAAAAAGTAATATTTTCAGTGCAATCTGGTTTTAAAAACTTAATTTTTTTTTAATGTTAAACTTAAATCTCATTTTACATTAGACTGATAAGCCAGTATTTAATGTCAGGAAGCATAAGAAAGAAAAACAGAAGTGAATTTACCGTGGATAGGAGAGAAAAAGGATGTGTTTCAAAGAAACACATCGCTGTGCTTGTATGTCCACACTGCAATTTCTAGCTTTGAAAACTGTTTCCCCATCATGATCTTTTAAAAATCTGTGGTATTTTTAGACCCACTCTATGTCACACTGTAAGATCGCCTTAAGAATCTTATCCTGCACACATATTCAAAACATTGACCTACTAGGATAACATCGTCCACTTCAGCCCGGATAACTGGCCCGAGGATGCCAAGGTGTTCTTTATATTCGCCTTCATCCTGAAGAGTCGTAAAGGTACTGTCTGTATAGCTTTGGAAAATCACCTTATATATGGTGCCATCTTTACAGTTTTTGTCATTCATCATTGTGCTGAAAGGAAATCTCCAATTAAAAACCCACACAGTGAATCAGAAATAATAGCTTTGATGAAATCTGAGAACTCATACAGCAGAAACATTTTAGAATATAAAGAATAAACACACAAAGAAATGTCAGATGATTCTGAAAAATCACGACTTGCAATGTTTAAGCAATTCTAGTTCTACAGTTGTATACGAGATCCTTCAAAGATTTGGTCAGCTACCACTGAAAAACTCCAACTAGTCTCTGAAAACCCACCTGAGCTCTATTTTCCTTTTTTACCATTAGCCTTAATAATCTGAATTAGAGCTTAGCTCAGAGTGTAGTAAGCCTACCACCTATACCCTACTATTTCACAGATGTACCTTCTCTGGAAAGCTTAACAGAGACACGTTTTACATTTGATTATATCTGCATTTTGCAACACAGAGCTGGTGTAAAAAAACCAACCAAACAAACAAAAAAAAGGTTTTAGGCATTCAAACTATTCTTCAGATCTTAAATAGAAGCACCAAAATGCTATTATCCTGATAAAACATATTATCATTCCCTATAAACCTTGCCTCATTATCAATTCTGCAAAAAATAGAAACTTAACCGAAGTCATCTAGTAGGAAGAAAGGCTGGTTTTCAGCTCTTCAACACACTGAGACACTGTATGCCATGGGCTCTGTTAATTTCACTGGAATTACGCACCTCACACCAGCTGAGGATGAACCTCACTGAGGAGATCTATGTAGAGCTCTGAGCATAAGTATTTCTTTATTTTGCAGGCGCGCAGAGAAACTGTCTATAGTTTCTGCCATTTTTGCAAGTGCCATGTATATGGACTGAGATGAGGCAGGACTAAACCTCGAGAATACTGAAACAGTAGGGGGGAAAAAATATCAATCAAACAAAATGGAAATTCAGTTTGAGAAATAATATATGTTTGGAGCTGAATTTTGTATAATGAAAATTTTCTTGCTCCTGTTTTTGCTGCTTTTGATAAAAACCTGAAGTTGTGGCAGTTTTGGTCTTGTTCATTTCACAAAGTTCAGCTTTTTGATGAAAAGTGACTAGGAGTTCTACAGGTTGTAGGGTGAGCACTGATCCTAATTTGTATGAATTAAGATAATGAATTTTTAGTACAAAGTTTCTCTCAAGGTCACATGTACTCTTTGCTGTGGCATAGTGGCCAGTCTTCACTTGTCAAAGTATAAGAAACCTCCTCAATGTTAGGGTTTGTCATCCAGTCACCTTCTGATTTCTCTAAACAGTAGGAACAACAATGCAATAATTCATGCAGCTTTATTTTTAAGTATAAGGCAGTCACCAGTGTGGTTAATCACTTTGCAGCTTTCATACATTTTGCAGTACTGCAGCCTTGTGAAGTTGAAAGTGCTATTCTCCCATTTTACAACAGAGAACTGAGACACCAGAACCACTTCTTGCTAGTGCTAGAAACTGTGATTTCATCCTGCCTATATTAGATCACTCAGTCCATTAAATTCCTGGGAAGACTTTGTACAAGGAGGTCTCTATCCCATCGCTACTGCAGAATCCAAGAACTCAAGGAGGAAGTAAAACAGGTCATTCAAGTATAACAAAACTAATTGGAAGTTTCCCTCTTGACCTTTTACAGTGGGTTTTTCAACTTCTGTTTTACAGAGTGTTTCTAGTGAGTCTACAAAAGGGGGTTAAGAAAAAAAAAAGGAAAAAAAAAAAAGAGTTCTTAGTTGTGTTACTCTTGATTATAGTAATCTCTATGACTTTCTACGGGGGTCCCAGCCTTCCGTGGAAAGTTCTTAGGGTTCTGCCACTGAAATGTTGGAAATCACATTGCACATTACAGATGCTCTTAAATTTATCAGCATGTGAATCAACATTCTGCTAGCATGTATCAGGATGGCGTGCAAAATGAAAGCAAATGATTTAGCCAAACCTTTTTTTATATCCTGCATAGTTCCAGCAGACCTCTTCAGCTGCAATATAGTATCTCCTCTCATTCCCTTTGCTACGCAGGTAATGTTCAGCAATGTTATCTGGGTTACGTTGTTCGCTGATATTCACTTTTGGGTCTGTCATGTATGGGTCATCAAAGCTGACATAATGGTATTCGTATTCACCACCTGATGTTTCCTCACTGTAAGATCCTTCCATAACATATTCGTAGTCTCCATTTTCTTGGGGAAGCCCAATCGTGATCGATGGCCTAAGCTGCCGTGGGGTGAGTGTGTAATTCAGCGACTCTCCATGCCTGGCTCTGCTCAGATCCACTGTATGGTTGGCCTCACTGGGTGCCCCTGTGGTGTTAGGGCAACATGGCAGCGTTGCGTGGTTGGTCTCACCCAGAAACAATGTACGGCCAAACCCTGCCATAGAATTGGTGATGTTTTGGGGCTTTTTACTCCTTGGGCTCAGCAAGTGGGTCATTTTTGGATATTCCTTTTTTTTCCTTCGGATCTTGATGAAGGTTCCAGATGTACTCAAAGTATCATTCTTGTTCCCCTCCTTTCCTTTCAGACTTGGCTGCATGTGGTTCCTTTTCTGTTTTTCTCCCATTAGATGTGAGAACCCTTGATGCTTCTTCATATGCTTCTTATTTATGAATGCTGTACCATTTCTGCCACGATGATTTGACTTACGACTAACAGATTTATCTAAACTTGCCTCTAATCCCAGACTCCCCTTTGCAGACACCAAATTCCATTCCTCATTTGTCATTTTAGATGAATATTTCCCAGCCCCGGGCAATGATGCTTCTAGTAAGTTTTTTACTAGTGCAGGGCTGGAATTAGGGCTTATATTGCCTAACGTATGTTCTAAAGAAAAAGTGTCTGCTTGTTTATCCTTGGGTAGCTTGGGTTCAGAGAGGCTGGACGCATTAGACCCATCTCCTACAATGAGGTCCAAAGCAAGCGTCATGTTAACTGTGCACGTGGCATTTTCCGTCTTGGTTTCCTCCTCTTCCAATTCATCATCATAATCATTTGGAAGCTGTCCAGTTCCCACCATGTCTATACCGGAGATGTTCTCTGCATGATGCACAGAATGAGGTGCACTTGTCTTGTCAGAAAATGAGACATTTTTATTTCGTACATGACTTAGAAGGGCATTCATCTTTTGGACAGAGTAAAACCTAATGGTCAGTGAGTTTCGCCTTTTCCTTTTACTGTTAATGTTATAATTTCCTTTTCCTGTGCTTTCCTCTTGATGCTTTTCTGAAGAAAATTTACTGTCCTCTCCATCAGTTGGAAGCTCTTCTGCAACATTCATTTGGCCTTCCCCATTGCTCAGCAAGTGTTCACCTGCAGACATGTTACCGTGATCTATTTCATAATTGCTTTGGCTTCTATTCTCAAATACCAAGTCAGCCTTTTTGTCACTTGTGCTAGCTAAAAATAAGTCCTCTTCTGCTGTGACTGATGTGTGATTTGACTGGAACGTTTCAGCCTCGACTGGGGGAAGAGGAGTGATACGAGTTTCTAAGAACTTATAGGTGTTTGTGGATTCACTACTATTTATAGCTGTCAGACCTGAGCCAGCCGCCACCTCAGAACTGGCAGCATCAGTGCCTTCATACTGTTCCCAGGCCAGTGCTGTTAAGTTTTGTTTTTCTTCATCATCTGTTGCCTTCCTTGAGCTTCGGATGGAGTAAGAAGCAGCCAGGTAATCCTGATAATCCAAATCCTCCCTATCTCCTTCTTGCACATCATCTTCAGCTAAGGCAGAAACAGCCTTTTTATCAGTCTTAGCGTAAGTGAAATCCACAAATCCAGCAAACGTGTAATCTTCCTCATAGTCACATCTGGCATCTCTGAATCTCAGCCTCATGCCGTAACTCATCTCTGGGGTACCCCAGGATGCTAAAAGCCAAGTACCTGCAATTGAAATAAAAGTGTTTTTCTAATATGCAGGAGTTAAGAGAGTGGACATTGCCTATCAGGTAAGTGGTCAGGGCAAGTTGCTGGGTTTGTTTCTATAGGACCTGATATAGCAGAGTGCTAAGCCTCATCTGGGATTTCCATGAGCTCTCATTGCAATGAAAAATAATAAATGTAAATAAATAATAGCACATATAAATAAATACATCTAAGAGCTGGAGCTCCTTCTCCACAGATTAAGCTGTACCTAGGACCTGAGACCAAAAATAACCCATGAAACAGATGGATATGAAAAAGTAAGAAAGAAAGAAGCAATACAAAGGATCCTATGTTTAGATCTGGATCTAAGATTGGGATCTTTTGGGACAAAGTTTTAATGTTGTCTTGTCCTTAGCCATCCCCACACAGATAGAGCATTCTGAACAGAACAAATACATTCTGAGGCAATGTTGACAACATCTAACAAACATAGTATTTTAAAAGCTTTTGAATGCATATAGGATGATCTTTAAAAGAATAAAGTAATTTCAATTTCCAATCTGGACACAAAACATTAAGCTGCCAATCTGAGGCATCTTAGATTAATTTAGTTTTTAATAATTCCTCCAAAACCTAGTCAGAAGATAAGTTCGCCATTTGAAACTAGGATCTGCAGAGAACAAAATACAATCTGTTTCCCTAAACAGCATCAAATCAAGTTCTTTGCTTGTTACAGCTTGCTTTTGGAACTAGCAGAAATGACAGAATAGATGGAATTAACAGAGCTTGAAAAAAACAGCCTTTTTTGTTAAAAAGGTCACATACAGTTTTTCTGTATTTATCAGAGTTTGAAGTGACCTGCATAGCTTTACTTATTTCTAAAGCAGCAAATTTACAAAAGAAAACATGCCCTAGATGGCAAGAACAGATCACATACCAAAATCAAGCAAAAGTACATTTCTGGGGAGGTTTCCATAGAGTCTGATGGAGTTTTAATGATTCCCTAATGTTGAACAATAAAAAACATTTAACATACAATACATTTTTAACTCATAAGGTCTTGATTCTGTGCGATCACTGAAAACAAGCTTTGAGGACATAAAGAATTCGTTATGTAAATAGATAAGAGATAAAAAAAAATATTGGTATTTTAAATAGGATAAGGATACTTAAACCTTGTGGGATTTTAGGATGATCACTAAACACTCACAGCCTTCAAAGAGGAATAATCTTTGTCTTTTTGCAGGTAATTCCATAAGTGTGGTCTACATGGGTTCTAGCGTCACCTTTTCAAGGTATGGTATTAATCCTAGTTAGACATTGAGATGCATACCGATAGACCAGTGATCCGATTCAGTCAGGCAGACTTTACTGCTGCTAAATGACCACAAGCCTAAAGTGAGGTGTAGCCACTTTGCCCAATAATGACTAGCGCATAATTGGACAGTCTTGGCCCATTTTAGCTAACTCAGGATGGACAAGTATGTGGCAAAACTGGGAATCATACAGTGGAGTTGATACTGGATTGCTTCCAAGGACAATCTTAGAATTGCCTTAAAATGATCATTGCTAACCCCAATACTAATTGTGAAGTGAAAAAAAACCTGACAAAAAAACAATAAAAAGAGCCTCAGTATAGCATACAATTATGCTATGTGCTAAGTCTGAGTAGCCAACAAAACTCCATACACATGAGCTGCACTGGGGAACAATTCAACATTTTCCAGCACGGTGTTTATCTGGAAAGCCTTCTTTCCTGTTTAGGTAAGTCCTTATAGACTGGAGATTAAAAAAATGTCTTAGAAGAGCTGTCAAATGCTATAGCTTTACCACTTACCAACATTGTCCATTTCCACTGTGACTGATTCTCCACTCATTGGGAAAAGGTTCAACACATCTTCGTATTTCCCTTGATACAGAAAAGCGTGCCCAGAAAGGCGAATAGAGACAATCTCATCATGAGTGCCAACACTGGAGAAGTGCCACTGAACCACGCTATCTTGGCAAAATCCAAGGATTTCACTGCTGTCAGACACATAGCCATTTATTGCTAAAAGGAAAGCAAAATAAAAGTGGTCTCAATATTTTCAGATTAAGACTTTTAAAACCTCCTGTTCTTTGATGTCAGTCCACTGAACTGGACTCACATTTGCACCTGGAAAGGGACTGGCACAGGGCCGAAACCACAATAGCGTTGATGGAGATTCCAGCTCTGGAAATAGCATCTCTAAGGCAGCAGGGTGCTGCGCCAGAATTAAATAACCCTTGCCTTTGCTTCAGGGTCCAGAGCCAGCCTGGTCCCTAAAATATTGCATATTTCTGTACAGTGCAACCTGGCATGGTTAGAAGTTCACTGACTCTCTAGAGAATTCCCTGATTGCACTACATCTGAGAACAAGCAATCACTGAATGCTCAGGTTCACATGAGCTTTCATAATATTCAGCTTGATATCCCACTCACTGTGCATTATGTTTGAGTTATAGAACTTGGGATCATCCCTTTTAACACTGGCAGGGTTGCTGCAGTAGTCCTTGATGTTTTCCTCTATGTACCAGCTCTTATTTTCATCGAACACAGCAAACATTGCCTGCTGCTCCCCATCTGCCTTTTTCTGAAAGACAAAACACAGCAGTTACATTTTATGAGCAGAGACACGTATTAAGGACTCAGTCCTACTATCTTACTTAGCAATATAAGCTTCACCAGAGTTGTGGTAAGTGTGATCCAAGGGCTAAGTGAAAGGGAGTAGGGGGGTCAAGACTTCAAGGTGACAATCCTACTACTGCAACCAACCTGTGGTGGAGCACTGAGCAAGCCACTAACACTGCTGATACACAGATGGTATACGACTGGGCTCTCTGTAAAAGGACCAGCCTCCTGGTTTGACCTGAGCACAAGCTTTTGACATTTTTTTTTCTCCCAAGTGATGCTCAAGTCTTTGCCAAGCAAGATTTCAACGGATGGCAAAGAGAACCCCTCTCCCAGAACTCTCCCGTGCTGTTTGAGTTGCTCTGGACTCAGCGATGCCCGAGATCGTCAGACCCTGTTGAGTTATATCTGTTACAGAAAGGGACCAGCTCAGATCTGAATGTCTTTAGAGTGTGAAGGTATAATAGCAGCAGGAAAGTTTATTATCAAGTCTAGAAATAGACTTTCAAGTCAGGCTGACCTTTTGTTGAAATGCTGCTCTTGCTAAGAAAATCAGAATATAATTCCTCTACCGCTGTGAACAGTTATAGGACTGTTTCTTCAAGTCATTTCTTCAGGAGCCTATTGGTTTAATTGCTCTCTACATGACAGTTCTCTAAGGGGAGCAAAACCAAATTCACTGTAGATCAGATAGATTTTTCTCAAATAATGTTATCTCTAAGAGGTTGCCAAACATGTTACCTGTATACCCTTCTGTGTCAATGCTTCACTTTTACAAATCAGAAGGGGGCCAATCAGTCCAGAGGCTATATCTCTCTCGGTATCTACAGCACTATGATATAGCCTTGTAATACATTGTGCATCCTGTGCAGTGGGTTGGTCTGTTTTAGCAATTTTCCATTCGTAAGTGTATGTCTTCCCTGGTTCAATTCCTCTGCTCTGGGTGCCATTGCCTAAGGAAAAATAAAGGAGGAGAACAGTAACGATACAAACTTAGAGCCAGATCTTTATATAACCTCAGGCTGCGCCTTTTAGTGAAAATTGGTGCACTTATGCCATTTCAAGCTACCTCTGAGATAACTGAAGTTCAGCATGAACTTTTGTCTCTCTCTAAAATCACGAACAAGAACATAAAACTAAGACACCGAAAAAGGGTACTTGTCTATGCTTTGCAGACAATACCTTGGTTTCTCTATAAGGCAACACAACAGGTCAGCAGAGGCAGAGCATAGAACTGAGGTCTCCCAGTCACGCAGAGTCCTAGCCACAGCATCTCCTTTAAAGCAGTGAAACCCTCCACAGCAGTTAGTAGTATGCAAGATGTAATTCACGAATTTCTTACTTGTGGGACCCAGAGGATAATCAGCTCCTTCTGCATTCTTTGAAAGCGTCACTCCATGGAAGTAAATGCTGTAGGGTCGAGTGGCCTTATTTTTGAATACAACCTATATTGATAGGCAAATGAAAAAAAAAAAAAAAAAGAATTTTGTATTCAGCAAATCCTTGTCTGAATACAGAACAAAGTTTCAACTACTGTAGAATTTGCCTGGTTTCAGCCTGGGAAGTGCTGGAAAGGCAGAGGAATGTCTCAAATGTTGTCTGATAATATAAACCCACAGTCTAAATGCCGCTGGAACCCCGCTGCTGGGCTTTGTAGAGCCCATTCAGTGAAGTTCAGTTTCTTACACCTGGTCTCTGGGAAATCTAAAAAGAACACTTGTTCTTCCAGCTACTAGGCACACACTACCTCAGGGAATATGAAGTTATTGACTAAAGTTCTTAAGAACCTTCAACATGGGAGAAAACAAATGTAAACAGATTTAAAAGCAAATCTTGTCCCAGATTCCAAGACCCAAAGGGGATATGGGAGGAAAAGGCAAAATGTCCTGCCTATTCTTGACGAAATCAGAAAAAAAGAAAAGTGCTAAACTCAAATTCAGTGTCACAGAGTCATTAAATTAAAGGTCATGCAACTAAAGGTCAGCAATTAAAGGTCATGAAACTTTGTGATGCATCATTAAGTGACAACAGAAAGACAAGCGGATGTGACAGCAGCACAAGCTTGTAATGCAAATGCTTTGTAGTTTCATTTCATAACTCCATGAAAGAACATTTAACTATGAAAACTCAGTACCATTGTCTAAAACAGCCAGAAAAAATAACAACATAAGGAATGAGGGGCTCATGAAGTTTGGCCTCACATCTAAATCCCCCCAGAAGTCCACGTAGGTCTAGCTTTTTTCCATTTTGGACCAGCGTCAACATATATATATTTTACAATGAGTGTGAATGAAGTGTGTTTATGTTGTAAAATAAAGCACAATCATGGAAACTATAGAGGGAATGCTGAAAAATTTAAGCTAAACACTGTCACTTGTGATCATATTTTTTAATAGGGCCAATATTAATAACATTAGCTATATTTTTTGACAAAAAACGCAAATTAAACTAGCTCTTTTGTATCTCTGCCCAACAGAAAATTATGCTATAGTATAAATGATCTCTGAATTTATGTTACTTACTTTGACTTTGTCATTGAGCTGAGCTCTGATAATAGGGCCCAAGATTCCAGTTTCCTTAGGACGAGGATTTTCCAGACGTTTAGTGAAGCTGGCATCAGTATATTGTCTAAAAATAGCCTTTTTATACTTTTTACCTATGAGATTTGAGAAGTTGTCCAGGTGCTGCGCTTTATAGTGTCTTAAAAATAAAGGAAAAGACAAATGATCAACAAAACTTGAATAGTGACATCTATTAGAATACAGAATTAGTACTCAAGCAACTGGTAAAAACCTCACTGCTTGAAAAAAAAATCCAACCCTAAACTAACCTAATGCTCTTCACCCCAAATTCTAACCTGAATTAGGTAAGAAGCAGCTTGGAACATTATTTGTGTTTCAGTATCACGTATGACCAATTAGTATCAGAGTTTACATTTAATTTAATAGGGTATACATGCAAGAAAGAAACAAACTGAAGCAGCAGCTACATTTTCAAGGTAAGATAGCAGAAATCACTGTTCTCCTTTTACAAAGACATAGTTGAGCATAGAAAAAATAAACAAACAATTTGCTTACAGTAGCAAAGACTCTAGGAGAGACAGGAACAGATAATCCCACCCAAGCACCATACAATAAATAGTGTTACACTCAGGTTTAAAAACATTAGAATTGTGAATGCTGAGAGCAAAACTAAGATAAATACTGGGAAGTAACACAGAGTAACATGTTTGTCCTGGTCACCAGTGCTTCAAAAAAGGTTACTGAACAGGGTTAAACTCTGTAATTTTGAACAAAGAAGGAAAATCAGAGCACCGAGGCGGTTAAGTAATGCCATGTAACTAGCAGGGAAATATATAAAAGTTCGCTCCATGCAGTCAAGAGCAAATAAAAAGGGAAGCAAACCGCACCAAAGGAGGAATACTTAGAGTTACATGAACGCTATATTGTAAGGAGGTATATGAAACTATAAGCCCATACAGGGTAAGGAATTTGTCTTGTTCTGCTTAAATCCTTAAAGGTTCTTATGAACATCAGCTTGTAAAGTAACTAGTACTCTAGCAGTGGGGAATTGACAGATTGCAAGTTTAACCTTACGGTCCACTGGCAGCATTATGTACTATGACCTCAAGTATGTTACAGAATACCTTCTATTTACCTTAAGTTGAACAAAATAGCCCAATATGATTACTTATTACAACTTTTACTACATCTACATTGGTGCCACACAAAGGCCATTTATAGAGACCTCTCTTTCTCCCATTCCCTAACCACTTTATTGTACTGAACTTTTAAAAACTTTTATTCTCCAGAAAATATTCCCTCTCTCCCTTTTCCTTCCTCTTAAGGATTGTTTGTTTCAGCAGAATTCATGTTGAAAAATAACTTAGAAAATAGGCTTGTATGCTACTTAGGGCATTTTCTAAGTCATCTTTGTATTTTGGGCTCCCCGTTAGAGGCAAAAGGTGGTGTCCATTTTTGGGCTCCTCAGCAAAGAAAGTCATTGACACACTGGTGAGAGGCCAGTGGAGGGCCACCATGGTGATTAGGGAGCTAGAGCACATGACATAGAAGCAAAATCTCAGTTTATTCAGTCGTGCGAAGACACAGCTAAGGAAGCATCTTATTTTTATCTTCAACTATGAAATGGGAGATTATAGAGAAAACAGAACCAGACTCTTCTCAGAGTCGCACAGTGAAGAGATGAGACACAATGGACACAAGGTGCAACATGAGGAGGTCCGATTAGATATAAGGAAAAACTTTTTCACTGTGAGGTTGCAAAGGTGCCCAGAGAAGTTGAGGAGTCCCCATCCTTGGAGACAATGAAACTCAACTGGATAAGGCCCTGTGCAACCGGATCCAACTTTGCCATTGGATCCAACTTTGGTTGGATACTCTAATTCCTTTGTGGTTTTTCTGAGTATCTCCTTTGGAGATGCACAGAGCTGAAAAGGGTTGAAAGCCACTCAAGCTGTTTATCCCCCTGCCCCAGGCAATCCCTGTACCTGGTGTGCTTGTCTGGGGCTACATCGTACCGAGAGATTAATTCAGTTGGTCCTTCACAGGATCCAACTTTGCTGTTGGATCACCATAGGTCCTCTCCAACCTGAATTATTCTGTGGTTTCATGTTAACGTTCCATACTATGTTGACAAAGTATTATTTTACCTATCAAGGCTGTCTGGAATACTTGGGGCATAATCCCAAGTAACTTCTTCTGCAGCAATGAAATATTCCCAGCTTTTGACCATAAGACGTTCTTTAAAGGAGAGACGACTCTTCTTCACCTCTTTGTCCCCACAGTCTCTTATAGTGAGGTAACCGTGCATTCCAGCTAATTGAGAAGAAACAGTACCATAGTGATTTTCCATTTTATGAACCCTTACCCCTTCAACTGCATTTCTCATTTCTTTAGCTAAGGCTGCCAGCAAGCGTTTGTTCATCTGATTGCCATCTTTTCAGGCTTGAAAAGGCTGCATCCATGTAGACTATATATAGGCTGGGAGCCTTCCAAGGAGCCCATATTAATCAAATGGAATACAGAAGCTCTCTCAACTAGCCCTCTTTGAAAATACTAGCTGAACAGATAGAAAGCTATTTTTTTTTCCCTTGGATTTTTTTTTTTTTTTGAAACATGTCTTCCAGCTCTTGTAAGAGAGACATTTCTCTCATTCTTTAAAACAGAATTCTGATCGCTGCTGAGAGAGTGATACCCACTTTCAAATGATGAACAGCAAATATTTTCATCAGATGGAGTGACCCTTAGCTGAAAGTGCTCAGTTTCTCAGGAAACAGGTGGTTCCTTACTCATTTTGTAATGGTGCTTATCTGAACAGCTCACAGAGACTTAGATGCTGGAGTACTAATTCACTGTCGCTCTGTGATGTGCACACAGCAGTAAAGCTGCAGATAAGAACACCTTTTAGTTCATCGTGCACTTCTCATTCCCACAGAATGCCTTGTTTTCCAGTGGTTTCTTAGTGAAATGACAACTATCTGAAACACAGTAACTGTACCATTGCAAAACAGTAGAAGCCATTTGGGACATAAAGAAGAGAAGGACAACTCTACAGTTGCTTAATAAATAGATGTTTCCTTGCCTTGCAGGTGCTTTTGGACAAGAGAAGATATCAGCCACCTTCCTTCCTCACTCACTGTCATGTTTACTGTGGTTGACGCTCCTCCCACTAGGTTGACAGTAGAAACTCGGCGATGTCTTTGCTCCATGGACTGGCCATTGATATGAATGGAGAAAATTTCTGGTTTGGAACTCATTCCTATCAAATGCCAGCTAATGTTGTCATATGCACAAGCCTCTAAATCTGAAAGAGAAATGAGAGTAGGGTTCAGAATACAGGCAAATCATGCAAGTTCCCTATGCACACTAGGTCTGAAGTGAATCTTCGCTCCAAACATTAAAAAAAAAAATATCTCTGACTCCTGTGATCAGTGTTTGCAACAAAAGGAAGTTTCAGAAGCTTGTAAATGGAACAGATACCAAAATCCTGTATGTCAGTGGAAGATAGGTGTTTAAATCTTACATGCAAGTGACAACCTGACTTATAGTGAGCTGGGGAAGAAGGAAGAGAACCAGTAGCCTCTTTTGGAAAGCTGATCTGTCCTTGTCTGGAGCGGGGCAGAAAAAAGCAAGGATCCAAGCTAAAGAATGAGGTTGTAGCTAGTGACAGTCACTACCCTATCCAATATTTGTTTAAAAAACCCCACCTAAGAGTCTTTTGTATTTACTCAATGGACTGGACAGAGATATTAAAGTAGTTCCTTAGGAGAACAAGGGGAAAACACTAGCAACAGAATAACCCCATTACCACCTTCCTAGTCTTCCCACTTAATTGTCTAATTTAATGGTAACTGACTTTCCACTTCCAGAAAGTTCTTCACCTAGTATGTTCTATACGCTGTAAAACCAGCAGTTCACTTAACCACATCACTCTCTCCCCATCAGCTGAGTAAAAAATCAGGTATTTCTTATTTTTTAAAGTTAGTAATCCCGTTCCTAGAGCAGAACTCTTCTTAGAAGTAATCTTGTGGTTCTTATCAGCAATATGGCATGACTTCCTTCCAGCAGCATAGTTTCTCTTCTAGAAGTTAGATACAGCCTTTTTTAGGACATGTATCTCATTCCTCCACATTCCTGTTCTCTTCCATAAAAAGCAAACAAAAGTAATATTCAGTCTTCATCAATGTTAATTTCATTTCACAGAAGCCTGAACAATACCTGGTAATGTTCCATCAGTATAGCCATTAATTGTGTACTTGAGCGATGCTGATCTTTGCCAACTCTTGTTTTCATCAAACACACCAAACATTAGTACATACTCCTTGTCGAAAAGTTTCTGTGACCCATCCTCATTTAGGCTTCCTATGAAGAAGAAACAGGTCTTAATTTGAAGCAGAAGTAAAGCAGCTTTCACATCAAGGTAGTGGCATTAATGTGTATTTAATGAGCTTGCTTCACCTGTTAGCATGTACTGGCTGAGCCTGACCAAAACAAGACCTTAAGAACGCTCATAAAGTGATTTTATTTCTGAAAGTACTTTTGGGTTGGGTAACCACAAAATCAAAAGTCTGTAATACTCCAGAGGAGATTAAACAACATGCAGTGAATTGTCTCAGACAATTCTGGCAATGTGTTGTAGGGGTCACCTTAACAAATGGGAGCGCCAAACAGCGTTCTGTCCGCGATCAGACGCTGGCCTCTCTTTTGAGACTGTGAGGCAAGGAGAAGAATGATGGCAGAATCACTTGCAGTGTGAACACTGCCTTTTCAAGCACTGTACTGAGGTCATCAGACCCTTTAAAACGCATAAAACTGATGACTCAGCACACAACCTTTACATACAAAAGACTTTGACAAATACTGCTGAATTGGATTGGTTATAAGAAACCATCTCATTGAGTTTGTGATACAGGTGTGATTTCTATCAACAAGTAGAATTCATTCTGGACATGCCACACAGAACTGGTGTGGTTTTACTGATTCTTTCTGTAGATTGCTCACATCAAATACTTCCATTTGCTACTTTCAATACATAATCCAGGACTAAAATAGATGTCCCTCTGGACTGCAGAAACTAAAAATTTGGGACCTTGTGGTTATTCTACTTAGGAAGAGACACTGGCAGTGGAAGCAGTTAGCTTTAATGTAGTCCTTTTTATTTATGAGAGGCTACAAAGTCCTGTTTTCCTGCACAAAAGAAGTCTCAGATCAACAGAGGAATTTATCTGCTTGTCACGCAAAGAACATTCAGTCAGCGCTTTAACTCAAAAGTCCACTTTTTATAATCTTCCCAGGTTGTACCAGATATGTGCTGCTCTTAGTGTGTCAGACTGTGGTGGGTTGACCCCAGCCAGCAGCCAAGCACCCACACAGCCACTCCAATGCTTCCCCGCCCCCCAGTAGGACAGGGGAGAGAACAGGAAGAACAAAAGTGAGAAAACTTGTGGGTCGATAAAGATGGTTCAACAGCTGAAGGAAAAAGGGGAACAAACCCAAGCAATACGAAGGAAATCACTCATCATCTCCCACATGCAGACTGATGCCCAGCCAGTCCCTCAGGAACAGCCACCTTGGAAGTCAACAGCCCTCATTCCCCCTGCACTGCTTCTTCTTCCTCTACCTCCAGTTTTTATTGCTGAGAATGACGTTACATGGTAGGAAATATCCCTTTGGCCAATGTGGTTCATCTGTCCAGCTGTGTCCCCTCCCAACCTCTCGCCTACCCCCAGCCTACTAGCTGGGGAGGTCTGAGCAGGAAAGAGAGAAAGCCTTGACACTGTGCAAGCACTGTTCAGCAATAGCTAAAACACGGGTGCATTATCAACATTATTTAGCCACAAATCCAAAACACAGCACTGTATGAGCTGCTGTGAAGAAACTTAACTCCATACCAGCCAGACCAAATACACAGGCATGTTGCACACCTACCACACGCAGTGCCCGGTCAAAGAAACCCTGTTCAGAAATCTTAAGAATTTGAGTATTTAGCCATTTGTCTTTGCTCTAGCTGGAAACACATGCTCAAATTGTCTTGAAGGTAGTGGTCAAACCAATCCATCTCAAACTCATATTCAACTCAAGCCCACAATACATGCATGAATTTGAGAAGCCTGTGAAGGAAGGAAAGCAAGTAATTCCAAAGCATTTGTCCAGATTAACTACACCAGTATGCCATAAAATGCGCGCACACACACAAACACAGAGAAAGAAAACACAAGAAAATTAGGAAAACAACAAGTCCTAGATAATACTAAAAGCACTAATTCTCAAAAAACTTCAGGAGGAACATAATTAATACTAATGCCACTCCTTTGAGGTGACAGTGTGTTCTGCAATTAAATGGGTATCTATCAGTGAGAAGAGTGCCCTTGTACAACCCACGCTGAACCAGTTTTATGTTTACTTTCAGGAAAGCTTCAAGGTCCAAGCCCATGCAGTCTGCAGTCTATACAAAGTGTTTGACTCAAACTGCAGGGAAGAGAATCAAGCTAAATAACTCACAGAGCTTTCACTAAAAGAAGGATATATAACTTGGAATAATTTTGGATTTAAGGGACCAGCAAGTAGTTTAAGTAGCTTACACAGTGGTATGCTGTTTCAAACTTCCCTCAAATCAGTGGCATGTACCTAGCAGTTATTTACAAATCCTACAAGACACCAGTTCGTATTAGTGGAGGTGCAATTCAATGACTCAAACTGCTAAAATCTCAAGTCCCTGATCACATGCAAAGCAATTTTCAAAGACTTATAATCTGTTCAAATTTGGCCATATTTTTAAATGACTAGCGAAAGACACACTGCTCTGAGATTTCAAACCCTTGTTACAGAAGAGAGAGTGCTACAGCCTCTTGATCAGCCAGCCTTTAAAAGGCATGGGTAAAACAATTATTTCCTGCCTTATTCTCTGGAATGGCTGAACCATTTTGAATGAAGCTTTAAACAATATTTATTCTAAGGCAAGAAATTTGAGGTCATATACTTAGCAGTTAAGCAACTGAAAATGCAACCAGTACAGGCAAATATATCTATTTATAGTGTGCTCTGTCCATACAATAATTATAGGATGGATCTGCATGAAAGCTGGCATATAAAAACTTTAACATCTAAGAGAAAGAAGTTGAAAACCACTTACTTTACACTGCCTGTAAAGATGTGAAAAGGAAAAGAATATATATCTTCCCTCATTATCATACAACCTTAACTTTATTAAGAAATGAAACTATATTACCTTATAGCAGTCTTAAAGCATTTAATCACCTTTTTTACAGATAAGCAGTGCTCCAATCAGACCAGAGTTAAAATCCATTGCCATGTTCTTATGAGAATAATACGCATAAGTAAGACAAGGAAGGTCAGCTTCTCTTGGACCAACTTCTTCTGTTATATCCCATACATATGTGTAGACCTGGCCTGGAAGTACAGCATCATCTCGTTTTTCTGCAGATGATGTTCTGTCATCATACAGGGAGCCTGCCAAGAAAAGAGTCAGTAGGGTGGCATGAAGACAAAGAGCAATTAAAGCATCTGGAATGTCCTCCTACAATCAATTCCAAAAGCTTCGTTTGTTTCTTGCCTATACGATACTTCAGCTTCAAAGAGAACTCATGATTCCACTCACATTGTGGAGAGTAGCACAGGGGAGAGTAGCTATTCCACCATCCTGTTTCTCACAGATTAAAGATTTCCTAGAACTGTCATCACTGCCAAAAGGTGGGGCTCTTCATCAGTCTGACTAGGGTTAGGGTGGCATGAAGCTTCAGCCTCTGCTTACTGGTTCTCTGTGGAGGACTACCGCCCACTTTGTCAATGTTCTAATTGTCTCTCATAAAGCCATTGCGCAGGCTAGCATTGCCTTGCTGCCTTAGACCTTTTGTGCACTGCATATCCAGGTGGCAGTAATGGCTCATATCTATGCCTACCGTATCCAACAAATCTGCAGTATGACAAAGGGAAGCCAGAGAATCAAAATCCTAGGTGCAAAAGGCACATTAATAAAGATAGTCAAACTGAACCGCCTATCACTTCCAATAACATGTTTTGTTCAACTCCATGGGATGGGGTTGCAAAACTCTTTGTACCGGCACAACAAACAAAGCCCTGAACAAATTTGCAACCTGCAGGTCAGAGCTCTGGCTCAGCACCCAGGCCAGGGCAATTCAAGAAGCACGGGCAATCAAACTCACCTTGTGCTAGTGCAGACATTTAACTGTCAATTGGTCACAGTTCATGATCTCTTTTTGCAAGTCTCATGAGGGTTGCAGGAGCAAACCACCACAAAGCTGAGCATGAAATGCTGAGTATCAGAACAACATGATCAGCACTGTCAAGTGCCTTTACCAATAACGCCTTGATGTACACAATTGCAAGGGATTTGGAAAAGTTGTGTTGGGTTTGGTGGTGGTTTTCTTTGGTTTTTTTTTTTGTTTGTTTGTTTGTTTGTTTTTTTTAAGACCTGCATTTAAGAGTTTACATGTCCTGAAATAGAATATTTTGCAAGTACATGGGGGTTGGACCAGGTGACCTCCAGAGGTGCCTTCCAACCTCAACCACTCTGTGATTCTGAAAGACACAGACAGCTGGTCAGGAGACGGTGCGTGTCAGATGACACTCATATTCCTAGTGTTACACTGATGAACAAGAAAGGAGCTAACAACGGCTGTGAAGTTTTAATCCAGGATCAACAGATATTTGTGTTACACATATCCTCAAACATTGGTCTGGGCCCCTCTCAATATTTCATGCAGTAGTCTACAAGTAAATGAACAAAGCATGGAGTTTTTATAGTATTTACCTTCTGCATTTTTGTTGTAAACTATGCCTTGGGGATGAATACTAACTGGCTTGTCAGCCATATTCTTAAGGTGAACTACTAAAGTATCTCCCACTTCAGCACGCAGAGTTGGTCCCAGAAGTCCTGTAGTTATTCAAGATAAAGAGAGAGGAAAATGTGAGCAAAACACTATGTTTAGTGAAACAGAGAGTTCTCTCCCCCCATTAGGGAACGTGAACTCTCAAGCTACAAGTTGCAAAATTAATACAGGCAGAGAATATAATACCACTGCAACGAAGATTTACCTGTAAAAAGGCACATGGGGATTTAAAACCTGCAGCTTGTAGTCAGGAATGTTATAAATTGTATAACTGGCAACTAGCACTTAAAAATCACAGGAAAATGGTAGAATTGGGAAAAAAAGGTATTTCCAGATGCAGAAAATTTATCAAAAGGTTCATGTTGAGGTTCATTGGGAATTTCGAGGAATCCTTCACATACAATTTAAACAAACAGTTTTAGGAAGGCAGATGTTTTATAGTTTAAGAGTTTCGAGAAAGGCATTCAAGCACATTTCTTTGAGTAGCACTCTCAATGCCAGAAGTCACAGAACAAAAAGACCTTTCAATCCCAAAATGTTATCTAAAGAAATAATCAGTTCCATGTTGCAAATTTCTTGAGGCATAGCCTGCATAAGGTTTCAAGAGGGGCTTGTATCCCTATTCCCCATGTTGCAAAAATAAGCAATGGAAGAAACCTGCTAAGACAATGTTTGGCTTGTTAGTCTCTTTCCTTGTAAACTGTTTTGTAAATTTCTTTCTCTGAAAATAAAGAAGCCGTTTCAGAAAACACAGGAGAACAAACAAAACTGGAAGGAATCAGATCATAGACTAGACCTTTCAGGGCAACTTGTAACAATTCCGTATCACCAACCTCACACACATTTACTTTGAAATCTAAATCTGAACACCTAGCATCTGAAGTTATTTTGTCTACTAATATGAAGCACAGACAGACTATACAAGTACTCCGCATAAGTATCAGAACACAAGTACCATACTTACGTATGGCGTAAGTACGAGAACTTGCCTGCATCCATTTAAAGCATCTTCAAGCAGTAACAGACACAAAAGCAAGGGGACATCTTTCATACCCAACCTCATAGTTTTCTTTTCCTTTCCACTGATCTATCCGAAACATATTTAGCGTCAGCCCTTAGGCTCCTTCCATGTGTATTTATAGTGTCACCACTGTGACTGTGCCATATAAGTCTAAATGTGTATGGGAAGTCTCATCAGATGCTGAAAACAAAGGGACAACTTTGTACCGTGCAATTAATTTGCAGATAGTGCTGAGCCCCAGCCTCTGAAAATCCAACCTCTCTATCGCCTTTGAAAGCCTAGTGCCCTGTAGAGACCTCATCCCCTGTGCCCATTTGGTTTATGTGCAAAACAATGGACACAAAAATACAAGCTTGCTTAGCTTGTTACTGGCTTTATAACAAGCAACAAACAAAAATACTCAGAACATTTCCTTCCTGTTTACCTGCAAATATATTTGCTGGCTTTTCTTTTTTAAAATCCACTTCATATTCTCTGTAAGAAATTTTCTTAAACACAGGATCTGAATGTTCCAATCTGAAACCAAAAGAGGTAGTTACAAAAAAAATTAAAAGGACAAAGATTCCCAGAGATGCCATTGCTGTTTAATGGATATCTCAGAAAGTGAATCCTGGAATTACATTTAATCACTTGCACATTTTGCTGAAGGCAAGGCACACAGTCCAACTCTGTTGTGTCTTCCTCTCTCCCTCTTACTCCATTGAATCTGGGACATTCCTGAGCTAGGCCATTTCATATCAGACATTCAATTACTGTACCTAGCACAGTTTACCCCTGATTTTGCTGGTGATTTCTATAGATCCTTTTGATTCTGCGATGAAGATGTCTGTTTGTCCATTTAAGACACAGAGGAAGTTGTCTTGTCCATGCTTAACCTAGAAAGCATCTGACAAAACACAGTGACAGAAACCTGAATTTCTCTACTCAGCCCCATGCTTGAACTTTAAGACTCACCACAAGGATTCCACAACAGCATTAACAGCAAGCTCCTGCAGCAGCAATGACCCTGGAGTCAAGCACAAAACTGTTCCCTGACAACAACTAAGGATCTCACAGGAAGTCAGAAAATTGCTTTCTGAGAAACACTGCAAGTGTCCTTAGTCTTGTTACGTAAATGAATCAGGCACCCAGTAGACCACACAATGTTTTCTTAGAAAATATTTAGGCAAGCAGAAGGAAACCAGCACACAACACTTCCGGAACGGAACTAGTGATGAGAAGAAGGCTGGAGGGATAATAGCCTGTATTTAGTTTCACATTTATTGGTTGATTTCTTATAGTATGTATGATGACTGGATCCAACAGTAATTCCACTTGCTTTTTTCGTAATGCCCTTTCAGGCACATTTGATAGTGGGGAGCCGATGGGCTACTCAAGCATAGATAGGCTGTGCAGAGATAACTCAGCGAGCTCGCTTCAGGGACACCCAGGGTCCATAAGAGGGAAATCTCTTTTTGTAGAGATCTTTTGTAAATCCCTCTGCGACACACTCTCACAACAGAAGACTTGGGCAGAAGCAGTTCATGTTTCAATTCATTCCCCTCGCTCTAAAGTCACTGGTAAAATTTTGTTTCACTCTTTAAGGAGACGGACCCGATCCATAACCTCCATTGACAAGTGCCGCCCTAATGTGGCAACGTTCAACAGAATATGCACATAAGACTATGGGGGGGAAGAGGAAATTTATCAACGCCAATTGTATAGCTAGAAGGAACAACATACGTAGCTTTCTATCACTTCAGAAATCTCAGACTACGCAGGCAGGGTCTAGTTACACAACTTTCAGGAATGGCAGCAGCCACGCTGCATGCACAGATGATACGTCTTCACTTTGCTCCAAAGTGTCTTACAAATATCACTTGTACATGGTAACAAATAAACCTCTATGACGATAAGACGACTGACACTCAGAGAAGCCAAGCATCCTTTTCTAGCCTGTATGATTGGAAAATTAAGGAAATAGTTCAGGAAGAACCCATTTTCTTTTCAGCCTCTCTTCAGTTATTTAGAACCCAAAGCAGAAAAAATATCAGATTCTTACACTGGATTTAGACATTCAGCTTCTACTGAAATCAGAGCAAGTTACATACCCAAATGCCTTTGGGATCCAAGCCATTAGCTCTTCCTTAGTGAGTATCTTTGTGGGTGGGGTTTGTTTTGTTTTGTTTTGGGGTTTTTTAGTTAAAATTCTATAAGCTGTACAGAGTTCATCAGACCCATTTGGGATGTGACTCGTTCTAAATACTTATGCGAGATATCTCAATAGGCACTGTGTATGAAAAACCCCTGGCTAATCACAGAGTATTTCAACTGAGGTTTGAGGCAGTCTGTGGGTCCCTACTGCATGAAAACTATCCATCAACAGTGTGACGTTTAACAAAACAGCAGTTGATACTTATATTGATGCAGCCAGTGCAGATGACAATGAAGTTCTAACTACTAAATTCACATGCCCGGGTCAATACTTAAATGGCATTTGGCTTCATATTGCTACATTTAAATCCTGTTTTCTTCTGTCTTGCCAGTTTGACATTACGCTTATACCAGTTGTATCAAACTTCCAAGGAGAGTTTTAGAAATAATAGAAACTTCAATTAGTCTTGAAAACAAGATTAGTTAGAACATCTAAATCAGATCTGGAAATGTCCTTTCCATAACATCCAGAAATGCAATATAATTTAAAAAAAAAAAAATCACAAGCTAAACAAAAAAAGAAAACCAGCGATCCACCAATATAAAAAAATGCAGTAGTATCCAAATATCCCCTTGAATGTAGGAGTAATTTGTACCATTTCATGCCACTTCATGAACAAATAAAAGCTGTGTATGGTGACTGTAGTGAACATAGCATAAGAATTCTAAATTACATCCAAGTTTTGTCATCTGTAGCATTGCGCTTGCAGTGTTTATAATCCCAAGGATAACAGTGGTAATACAAAGAAGGTATTTGATATGCTTGATTGCTGTATGCATGTAGGCTGGCCATTCTGCAATGCTATCTGAAAAAAACCTGAAATTAGTATTTTCACTTAATAAAGTATAGCAATGCTTGATCCTACAACCTTTACTTGGCAGAACTCAGGATGGACATTTCACAAAACTACTGAACAACTCAGAAACAACATGGCTAGTTCCAAAGTTCATCAGGCTCTGATTTAAGTGAAAGTGATACTATCCAAATTGGAATATATTTATTCCTTCAGCAAATTCTAAAGTCCAGAAGTTTCTGAAATCTTACCAAACCATGGCTCAACTTAACATTGCTCAAAATCCATATACCTAAAACAATTACATTAGAAACAAACAAACAGCAAACATCAACTCACACAGAAGATGATAAAAGCAAGCCCTGGAACACATTTAACAAAAGTGCTCTGAAAACATAAAAATAATTCTATCCACTAATGAAGTAAACAAAAAGGAGCTTTTAATACTTCACTGGCTCCAGTTCAGATCACGCTGTTTAAAGTCACACAAGTTCCTCTGAAGTCAACAGATCAGGCTCTAAAGTCCTCCTGGGCTCTAAAATTCCACAGGAGACAGGAGACATAAAACACTCGGTCACAAGAGAGGACTAGTTTCATCCTTCTTATCCTGTACTTCGTTACCTGGACTTTTCCTCAGATTCCGGTTTGTAGGTCCAGCTGGTGATCTGAGCAGCTATATAGTGCTCCCTGACCTTCATAGCTCCCACCACATGCTTCTCTGAGTCTGGCCACCATGAACCAAGGAGAAGCAAGAGAAGAAGACGCATGTAGTGGAGTGTCATGCTACAGATGCCTGCTGATGCTGCTTTGGAAGACGAGGCAGAAACTGCTGCTTTTATTGCTGTTGCTGCTTCTAACTTCCCCTCAGAAATGAAATAATTGTGATGCAAGAGGGTAACAGCATTTGCTACGCTCAGGTCATTGCTCTTCACCTCCTCCTCCCCTTACTGACAGGGATCCAATAGAGATAAAAAACTGTTTAAACTACCTTCCTTCCCCTCCTCCATACCATCTTCAGCGGGAGACAAGCACCAAGGAGAAGCAGCTTTTCAGCCCCACTACAGAGTGTGGTTGGGTCATTGTCTCCTGAAGCAGCAGGATATCAGAGGCAGAAAACAATTACTCAGATTACTTACAATTACAGGATGTTTGATTTGCATGGTTGGGAAGAAGGGGGGCATATTGTCTATCTTCCCAGAAAACAGAAACCCAGCACACAGCTGGCACTGATGGAAATTTCCTAGTTAGATGCTACATCTCCTAAGAAATCATTCCCAGTTAGA
The DNA here is from genome assembly GCF_000699105.1 of Pygoscelis adeliae. NCBI lineage: Eukaryota > Metazoa > Chordata > Aves > Sphenisciformes > Spheniscidae > Pygoscelis > Pygoscelis adeliae. The sequence continues at coordinate 7,568,103 of NW_008824032.1, read as the reverse complement.
AGGCAAATTGCTGAGGGATTAGGTGTGGGGACTAGAAGTGGATGCAGAGCTAAATCTAGTTCAGATCACCATATACTGCGCACTCATAATAGATAGTAACCTTTCAAAACATGTTGTCAGCTTCAGTTTGGTTCCCACTACACTCTCAAGTATCTCAGGTAATGGATAACGAACGGGCTTCTCAGTGGCAGCCAACAGGTCAGCCTGAAGGCTTGCCCGTAGTCAGAATCCTTCTATCTAGTCTTGATTAGGATCTGTTGACATTTATCTAAAGAGAAATGATTAGGAAAATACCTTTTGATAAGCTAATTATCAGTGACAACTATATCACCAAAAATATTTCCCTGCTTTTGCCAGTGCTGAGAAGTTTGTCAAAACAACAAGAAAATTGCTGAGTGTGTTTCCCGTACACTGGGATTACTGGAAAAAGAAAAATTCCTACCTATTTTTTTATGGATAGAAGATCACAACAATTTTCAATAATGTTTTGCTAATTTTTTCATGAAAAAATTACCTAAAACCCCAAATCAAAATAATTCCACTCCAGATCCAGACAAAAATAAGGACAACATTTCCCCAGACTACTTCAAAAGAAAACCTGATCAATTCTAGGTTTGATACATTGTTCAACAGCAGAATGGTCAAACCGGCAGCTTGGTTAATTCTATCCAAACTATGTGGTACCATATGGCCTTAGAAGAGATAGAGAAGATGGTTGGAAAAAAAAAAATTGATGAAGACCAATAGCTAAATGCTCCCTACCAAACTTCAGGATAGTTTGGTGCCTAAACCTGAAAACAACCATGATCGCTTGGACAGCATAAGACATCGTGGAACAGTTTCAAGGCAGCAAAGTGAACTTAAATTACCTCCTACTGCATCTGCATGGAGTTAATCACTTGTTCCCATGAGCTGCTTTGACACATACATTATGTATGAAAAGGATTCAAAACGCAGAACCCTGGAACAATTAAGTTGGACCAGAATGCATGCACTGATATTGAAGAGAAAATCTTAGGTAAACACAGTCCAATAGTATTTCATTACTAATTAATTATTGCTTTGATTAAAGAACTCACCATAATCCTTGGTAAACTACTTCAATAATTTTTAAGTAAAAAGTTATAATATGTGTCTCATTTCTACTCTGGTCCTGATCTCATCTCTGGCTCAGGATCTATTTCAATGCTGGTGCTTAAGAGTTTCATAGTTGGTGTGAAAATGCCTATCGTTTAGATGTTATGAAAAAAATCTCTGGGCAGATGGACAGTTCCTTCCTTCGATCCAGAACTGATGGGAAGCAGCTGGTGCTGAAGTGCCTGGCACATTCTGTTAAACCTAAACCATCTTCACTTTTAAATTAGCTTGTCTCATCTCCAGGTCTTCAACATTCATACAGAAGCATACGGAAAATATCAGGTATCTTTATCAGAACAGAAACGGATTCATGTTTGTGTCCAATCACCACCCATGGGGCTTTACAACGCTGTTCCTAAAGCTCCGTCCCATACAGGGATTCGAAGACCTTCTTATATTCTTACATGACTGGCTGAGGAGATGAAACTAAAATACACTTTAAACAAGTCTTCCTGTAATTCTGTTTAATGAACTAAGTGATTGAATTTGAATTTTCCATTATAGATTTCTAATACTTAATTCTTCCCTGTAATAAAAGCTAAAATATTGCAGGCTAAGAATTAATACCCAGAATACCTGCTTAAAACCCCTTGTTTTGTGACTGTAAGCTGGCAATCATCAAAGCTGACATCAATTAGTTACTTCTCTTTTATCCGTTTTGATGAATTTGGGGGTTGTATTTTTCAAATTTCTTAGCCAATGAATCGTACAATACCAATCAAATAGTAAAAGGAATTAAAAATGCCTTACATCAGTGAAATTACTTTTACAAGGGTGGCTGATAATACTGATAGTTTTAAAGAAGAGTATCAAATTAGACCAGATATACTTTCCATTAAGCTACACTGATTAGCAGGTGTTACCCTTCTTTAATTCTTTAAGAACAAAAAGTCCAATATTGGCTACTCCCTTATTTTCTCCTCTTCCCGCACCTCTTAGGATCAATGTAAGACTGAGCTGCCTGAAATTATCTGGGTCAGCCTGGGTTTTTTTCCTTTTTTCTTTTCTTTAAGCTATTGCATCACATTGTCTCTTTTAGGCTTTGGGAAGTTTCACAGTGTTCTGAAAATTATTATTAATAATCCAAAGATCTTGTTCCCTTTCACCTGACCATTAATTTCTAATACTGCAAGTACACCCTCTGTCTGACATGGTGAAAGTCCAATACATACACATAATTTTTTTAGTTAGCATTGGTTGCCTGCAAGCTATTACTATTAGTCACATGACAAGTGACTACAGAATACAGTCTTCAGGCTGAAGTCTTCCAAGACAATGCAACTTTATTGTCTATTCATATACATAGCCATAATCTTGGCTTCTTCTACTTTACAACACTGCACATGCAGCAAACTTCATATTTTATCCTCATTATTTACCTACATGTTCAAGTATAATTTACATTTGGTCACCAGCAACGTCAAAAGAACAGATAACTCTTTAGAAGAGCTGTAAAGTGGTAAAGTGGTGATTTGCAACTTTCTGCAAATTATAGATTAAGACCCGCCATAAACTTGGTTCTACTTCATCACAAGCGCTATCCTAAATGCTAGCAGGCGGCCATATCCTGATGGCTGCCATCAGTTTTAACAACTGTAGTACAGTGACTGAGAGGGAGCTAGTATAGAGAAGAAAAAGTTGTAAAACAATAATTGAATTGGTTGCTAATAATGCCCTAACATAGATCTCTCTCTCTCTCTCTCAAACACACAAATCGATGCACAATGGTCCAGCAAGCATACTTTGTTTAGTGCAGGGTGAAAGGATTTCATGGGCAAACAAGGAGTTAATTATTGATCAGCAGTGAACACATGGTTCTGAATGTAGGTAAAAGACAAGAGGGGGCACTTACCAAATCTGCCTGGCACAACTCGGAACAGTAGCCATCAGATAAATATTTTCACTTCTGGAAGAAGGCACTAAAGCCAAGAAAGGTTAATCTGTGAAATGACTCATTTTTAGAAGTTTAAAGTAGGTGTACTATGTCAAAAACCACACGAGCAGGCAAAAAGAAAAGATGACAGAGAAACTTAAGCTTTCTTTCAGACAACAACGTATTCAAAAGGAATATGTATATGCGTTTTGTACTTGATGGCAGCTCATGTAAGAGCACATTCTGCATAACTGTTAAAGGGAGGCAGGCCATGTAACTTGGGTGGTCATACACGCACTACAAGGCAGTAAGAAAGTAGAACAGCATTTCAGACTGGTCTGGTGCTAAAGGCTTCAGAAGATACATCGTCATGTTGATTTAAACCTAAATACATTCACATGTTTTAAACCCATATTTTTCCTTAGGAGAAAAGCAAGTGTCCTTGATTAGAATTGGGTGTTTCTCCAGTCAATGTGTTTGCCAAAACCAATTATTTAGCAGGACCCAAAACTATTTGCACAGAAACGCTAAATTCAATAAACAGTTTCAGAGAAAAAGAAATATGTGAATTTTCTAAACATTGTCAAATCTAATTTCAGTGCTTTCACAAATTTGTCTAAGACCACTGGCTTTTGGTCTGAAAAAAATCATTTTAAGGAACAAAAAGAGAGGAGGATATACTAGCTTCCCCTCTTCAAAAACTACTAGTAATGTCTGACGCAAAATTTTGGCCTGACCCAAAGGAAGCCTTTTTTTTTCCCCCCCCGTGTGTTTAATTTTTTGCCAGAAAATTTTCAGTTTGGCTCCACAAAGAATTTTGCTCCTACTCTAAGCCATGTTTGTTTAGAGTGTGTTCCAGTTTGTCTTTACTAAGAGATTTCTTTATTTGCCCAGGCTTACTACAGATATGCCGAATCAGACCAGCTGCCCTCATGCTAAGGCAGCCCAGCAGCATGTTCAGCTTGGTGATCTTTCTGTAAAGAATAAAAGTAGTGAGAATACCAGTGCCCACAACATGATGTTAACCAGGTGATATAGGATTGCAGGAGTTTGCAACTAGGAAGATTTGCATCTTTTTATCACAAATCCTTGTTGGAACTCAAAGTGAATTATCAAAAATGAGAGCCTTATCAAGTTGTATACATACCTACTTCCAGCAACAGGTATGATACTTTGGATGAATTAACTTTTTCTTCTTTCATATGGTTGCATTTGCTACATCCAGGTATCTTTTTTTTTTTTTTTTTTTTTAAAAGTAGAACAATTCTCACCAGTTACTAGCAGAGAAGGTGATTTTCCAATAGGAAAGCAGATAGGTATGTTTCAGTAAGCTTTTAGTATAAGACGACACTAAATTACTTCTGTCCCTATGGACTTTACAACACCCAAATTCAAGGAATTCTAGTTCTCTAGCAATGGATCAGGCTGTTTGTTAGCAAGCTGGTTAAACAAGCTCCACTTTCCCACACCTAAGAATGCAGCCACAGAAGGACAAAGTTGAAATTGCCCTCATTCTTTAACACTATTCCACCCTTCATTATTTATAGTTTAGACTTTGATTAGACTTTAAGACTAAATACAGAAGTGCACTTCCCACGTATTGCTTGGAAGTTACTGCTTTGATTTTTTTCTTCTGTTTCTTTTTTATTGGAAGCAAGTCTTTTTTGTATTTTAAAAGTATTTCATGTAAGTTGAGGACTAGGTATCTTAAGTTTGACAATAGAGCTTGTGGTGGTCATTATTTTAAATCTCTGTAAGGCTATTCCCTTTGCATCATAACCCATTCCCTGTGCATAACTTTGATTCAGACTCAGTGGAATCAAAATTTCACCCACATCTTCACTGCATGCAGCAGCTGTAAACTAGAATGTACTCAAAGACCAAGATCAAGAGCTAGAGATCTAGGAGGCAAGCAAAGAGCCACAAGAACTGTAAGATGTCAAGTAGGAAAGGGGCTCCAGCAGAGCAGAACTTCTCAGGAGCTATTCTGATGTAGAGGGAAAATTCAGACAAATAGTGACCCATATAGGATTTGCCGGAAGCTATAACTGAGGTTACTATGTTTGCCTATGTTTAAAGCAGTTCCTACCAACAGCAATCTTCACTTCTAACAGGAATTTTTAATACTAGTCCCAAACAGAAGAAAAGGATTAACGAACAGTACAACTGCTGCAAGTGTACCCAGGTCAAATTTGTTTGCTCAGGTACAACCACTTTGATATCCAGCCAAGTAGAACACGACATATTAGTCACCAAGCACCAGGTTTTGTGATAGTAGGTATTTCTGTGCTACAAATGCCGTAAGACATTAAATATCATGGTGCTGATGGAAGCCATTGGCAAGTTCTCTTTAGTTCTGGTGCTCCTCTGTTATTTTGCCACAGTCAGAGAAAAAGGCCTTCATCAGTTTATACTTAAAAAAAAAATCATGCCACTTACTTCTGTCAACAGCCTGACAAAGAAGAATGTGTTATTTATTAACTCCGCATACCGGAAACCAGTGAAAGACTAATTCATCTTCCTAAAAGAGGAGAACAGACACCTTCTAGGGAGAGGGGGACATTTCAAAAGATTCCGACAGAGCAAAGAAAAAAAATATACATCACTGCTGGTTATTTTAAGTCATATTCCCACTTTGCTCCCCTCCAACCCCCCCTATTTGCTGGGTGGAGGGCAGCTACTTCCTTTGTTACCAAAAAACCCAAAACATCTTTGAAATTAGTCTGCTAGGGAAAATCCTATGGCATGACTCAGTGGGTGTGGTTAAGTTTTAACAGGTTTCAGCTAGCATTACTCTTCACTTATGCAGATATTGCTTAAGATACTGTCCAAGAAAGAGGAAGTGAAGATAGATATCAAAAGAGGAAAGCCCATTTAAGCATAGTACACAGAACTTGTTTACGAGCTCTCATGTAAGTAACAGCATGGTACAGAGGACAGCCAAGACGAGGACCAGTTGTGCCAAGACAGGGACCCACCTTCCTACCCAACAGTAAATTCAGCCAGTTGCAGACACCCGACTTCAGATTACCTTGCAGAATGCAAGTTGGATGTTTGGGAGACAATGATGCTGTCCCGAAAGCTAAACAGAGTTTAAGTGAACCTAATAAATATATATATATGATGGTGCTTTCCTCCCATTTTCATTAATGAAAACCTTACATTTTCCAGGGCAGAAAGTGGCTGCTAAAGCCTGGATGCGTCTGCAATATTGGAATTCATAAAGAACCCCATGTATATTTACCCCAAAAAGGAAACCATGCTATTAGACTACCAGTTAGTGTAGTTGAGGCGGACAAGTAATCAAGACTGAACCTTCCTCAACCATAGCAATTTTCTCCCTTTACCCCCAAGCTGTAATTTTGTCAGTAAGACTGTTCTTGCCTTTATTACAAGATGAACAGAGTACATACTAATATTCCTCCTCTGTCTCCCAAAAAATTCCATCTCAAAACACTAGTCTTGCCCAAGCGTACATCTAAATGACCTTTCAAAGACTGGTTAGTTACAGCTATTTTAGTTTAAGATGTAGTCAAACTCTCCTAACAAGATGATCACTTATTTTCTTTCAGCTTTCAAAATCCTCCTCCAGCTAGAGGAAACATAACCATTCATAACTAGGAAAAAAACCACACAGCTTTCAAGTGAATTTAAATGGGAGGAAAAAAAAAATTTCACATTTTCAGGAATCAGCAATGAAGCCAAAAGCATTCGGCTTCTACTAAGAAAGCAGATTTTAGCTTCCAATATAGACAAAAATAGTCTTCTGTTGAACGGAAACTGAAGGAATTATGGAGAAAAAAATCCCACCTCTTAGTGCAGTGTCTGTATAGGAATGAAAGTGATTTATTTATATTACACACAAGGATTTTTATTAAAAAGGCTGGTAATGGAACATTTTATTTCAATGCATCAACTTGATAAAAGGTTAGTTACAGAAATTGTGTATAATGTTGTATAAGTCACATGGATGGGTTATTTTAAAAAAGATTTGATAATTAGAGGAGGACATCTCTTATTCTAGTTACATCGTAAAGTGCCTCGTGTAGTCATATTCTATCGTTGGAATGACCGCCTGTACAAATTTCAAGAAAATAAGAAGGTACCTGAGTTTCTTGTTAAGGAAAATGTGCAATAGCTAGAGATCCTGTAAAACAAAGCAGAAGTCACATTGAATGGTCTGTTCAACAGTATTTCTTGCTAATAGGAAAAAACACCTAGCAATTATACAGTTATTAAGAAAATTTTAATTGTGAGGCATTTGATATTGATGTTCAGAACTGTTTCACTAATTTTTCATTACTTTTTTTGTCAGCTGTTTTATCAAGATATTGCTCACATACAGAGTAGAGAATAATGGGACCTCTACACCTTTCAGAAATGAATCTCGGATTCAAATCTAATACAGAAGCTACTGTACCAAGAGGAGTGATTACACTCTGGCCAGAGTCTATGAACCTCCAGCCTCAGCCCCCTACACTGGGATCTCGGTTTCATACTCACAGCTACCTCCTTCACACACCTACAAACAAGGGCTCAATCCTGTCCCTTCAATCCTACCTACTTTCCCCATTGCTCCTGCCACCCTCCCTGTCCTCCCCCCCCAACAACTGATGAACAGAGTTTGTTTGCACAAAGGAGCTCATCCCAGAGCTCTAGTAAGCGCTACCACAAGCGGTTGTTTACTGCTTTCACACACAATTGCATTCCAGTTTAAGAACCTTGAGGTAACGCTCCTTACACTGCAAGAAATCTCTAAGAATACCGTATAGTAACAAAAAAGGATACATGTGAACTCCAAGTTCTCCCCCACCTTCTGCAACAGTCTCGATTATTTTCTTCATCACTTCTGCATGCCTGAAAAACAGATCAGAAAGAGTGAAAATATTTTAAGGAAAAAGTAACTCCCTCTTCATCTCAATAATATTAGGTCTTGTGCAAATCAAAGAGTTTTGGACTGTTGGCTTCAGAAACAGCAAGAGACAGCTTTCAGTTTACTAAGAAAAAAACTCAACAATAACAGAAAGTTTAATATTAAAGTGATGAATGTAACATTATTTGCCAGCTCCTTACATTCACAAAGAAAGAGAAAGATGTTCTATGCTACAGTGTAGACTGAGTGCTATAATGAGAGTCAATACATATTGCTTGTCACTAGTGTAATTGTTAATTGCTAAATGCCACAGAAGCCACCAGGTAAGTCCCCAGACGGTAATCCTCACCAGCAGCAAGCCACCAGAAGTTCCCAGATGACCCCTGAAAAAGATACCTAGAAATTGCTGCAACTTTTTTAGCTGCCTCTGCTGCACTCTTAAATTTGTAGAACTTACGCGATATCAAACACTTAGACAATTCATAATTTCCTAGGAAAGGCAGGCTAAACCAACCCTGCAGAAATTCAGCTCTCAGACTGACTTAGGATATGGAAACTTTATCTGGCTACAGCAGTTAACTTGGGTTCTGTGGCAGATCAACAATTTCCAAGCTGAGATCAACAATTTCTAAGCTAGCTGCTTCTCTCTCATGACCCGTTATTGTAAAGCACTACAGGGGAGGACAAACATTTCCTCAGGTCACTGTGTTTTGACATTAAGCCATCAGTGACATACCAGACCTACTGTGAACCACACAAACATTTGTGTACAAAGCTGATCCTAGGAATATAACATGGAATCACAGAATAGCTAAGGTTGGAAGAGACTGGTCATCATCTAGTCCAACCCTCCTTGCTCAATGAGCAGTAAATCAGAACAGATTGCTCAGGACCTTGCCTGGCCTGGTTTTGCATATCTCCAGTGATGAAGACTTCAAGTCTTTTCACGACCAATTACAATTCAGAAGTAATGGTCTTGTGTTCAGGATAGTTCTTATACCCCATAAACCAGGGGATGAAGAACATATGAAATCAGAGGGGAGAACTACTGTATGTTTTATTTATATATTTTTAACACAAACTCCCAGGTTGTATAACTCTTCTTACTTTTATCTCCACTTCAACTTTGTTTTAAATTCATGATTCTGTAGGCAATCTTTATCAGTGAGGTCACACAGGGCTATGGACATCTATCTACACAACACTGCCAGCTAATTAACAGTAGTAGCTTAAAATACCTGTCCTGAAATGACCTATGTGCCTACCGAGAACAAGGAATAGTGGTAAGCAGAGTTTGCATAACTTTCTGACCATGCTTTGAGACCATTATGCAAATCTTAATAGCTGACCAGTAACTGGCATTTAGTAGTTACCTCCAAGGTTAATCATGCTGCCAACGACTGCAAACACAAGGAAGGAAGCTGTAGCAGTTACCAAGACACATTGCAAACAGGAACATGCAAGTCTGGGGAAATACTAAAGGTCAGCATTTGTCATTTGCTGTGCTGTTGGTCTTTGCAAATCAGCTAACCCTCACAGTTGATTCCAGTTCTGGATCCTCATGATGCCCCTGCAGAACATATTCTATATCAGGTGTCAAGGCCAGTCGCTTCTATATAGGAACGTGGCCACTGTCGAAACCTAAGCTTTGACCTCATCCATAATGGTAGACTATTTTTTGTACTGGCACAGAACACAGGTCACCCTCCAGCTATTAGAAGTCCTTAACAGGACACTGGCTCGGCTTCATGCATCTTAATGAAATTTGTTCTTTTCTGTTTCCAAAGGTCTAGTTAGATATCTGGAATTCCATAATGGCCACAGTAATGGTCATTCTTACTGTCATACAGTTACTCATGAAAAGCTTTGCAGGTGGTTTATAAACTATCAAAAGTTTGTTTCCTGTTTTCAGTTTCCTTCTATAAGAAAATTTTGAGGAATTAATATGAAGTATGTATACCCTTCAATGGAAAGAAGTAAGATAACTTTGGGAGAAATGTCATCTAAAATACCCTTCTATCTAGAAATCTCACGTTGTTTTTTTTTTTTTTTACTTCTGAATAAAAGTCCCCCAGAAGTAACTCTAAACTTAAGATGACTAAATACACTACATGCTCACCAGTGCTTGTTCCAGGACCTGTTTGTAGATCACTTGAGCTATCAAATAGATCAAACATTTAAAACATCTACTAAAGTCACCTAATTTACTTTCCCGTATATCAATCAACTCTTGAGGTGGTTCAAGTAATATATATGAGTTACTATTCATATTCCGAGTCAGAAATACTGCTGCTCCTATTGAAAATAAATTGAGATAGACAGAGTTAAGACCGTACATTAAGGGGTTAAAAATAAGTTGAAAGAAGCTGATTTCTTAGACTGATTAGATGACCCTTTATGCTCTCATCAGGAATGTTCGCTTTCCAGCTGAAGAACCCCTCTCTTTGCAATTGACCAAAGCTGTCAGTCAAAATATTTGTTACTAACTTCACATTGGAATTCAGCACAGCTGACATACTGACATTGTCTGAGTACCAGCTGGAAGGGAAATCTATACCATCAGAAAGTAAAAAAATAAAAGCCTTCCTGACATATGGGGGGAAAAAACCCGACACCAGAAATTATTCATTCCCCCCCTGCCCCTAGCAGTTCATAGAGATAAAAGACCTTCCACAAGGCTTTCTGTGTAGTGGGCAACAACTATAAACTTTAACAACAACTATAAACCATTACAGAGGGTAAAATGCAAGACTTTTTAGGACAGCATACTTTCAAGCAAAAAATTACCTATGAATTTGATTCAGTGGCTGTAACTGCTCACACACAATTAGACAGGTGTAGAAAAACCCACAAACATCATCATTAGGAGAAACATTCAGAATCTGCAAGAGTCAGTTAACCTTAAGATCTACAATTCACTGATCCTTGCAGTTGCCTCTAGTCACTTCCCTGCAAATGTTTAGAGGACATAAGGAAAAAGAGTTCAGAAGCCTGTCACCATTTATTCTGAAATAGAGAAAAATAAGCCCTTGGAATTAGTGCAAGTAATTCAGATTTAACTGTAAATGTGCTTAGTAGTTAACTAGTCTGATAGTCCCTTCATAACACCCACATAAAAAAGTTGAAAATTGTGATTAAACCAGTTTGCAGCAATTAATAAGGAAGTTGACTATGTTCCTCCCAGTACCATAAAAACGCTGACAAGAGATACAACTTACAGCAGAGCTGCAAAATGAACAGTTTCAACTAACTACTCAAAATAGAAGCAATCTCAAGCAGCTGACAGCAGCACCCAACTGCCATTTCTTTCCTTACTCTGACGCTTGACATAGGGATATACACGTCACAAGAAACAGACAAGTAAGTTTAGGACTATGCAAATACCCTACGTTATACAATTCCTGTAACGTGCAGGGAAGTAACAGCAGCAGAGCTAGCTAAACACTGGTACTTCCTAGCCAAATTAAGAACAAAACAACATTTTCAGCTATTATTTTTCACCTCAGAAGCCCAGACCTCGTTAGCTGTTAGCCTTACCAATTTAAGAAAACAGAATAGCTCACCTCAGAGAGTAAAAGAACGTACTTAAAACCTCCATTTTAGATATGCTGTTAGTCTCTTTCTTCACAGCCTCAAGATGATCTTTTCAAACCTTTCTGACATTAAGCAGTTGCCAGTCAACTAGATTGCTTTTTCAGAAGGACTAGACAGTTTCCTCCACATTCAAGACTACCAACAAATCTGTCTCACTGTGGTACCAATCATCTTTTTCATGCTTAAAAGACTAATTGGAACAAGTGCCATGATGCAAACCATTTCTTCGACTGTGGGTGTGGATTACATAACAAAGGCACTGGCACTTCACTGGCTTTAGAGGAAGAAGTGAAAACATGCACACACAGCTCTCATCCATGAAGACTCTCAATCCAAATTCACAGACTAGCATAAAAATCGGTTCTTACTCTGCAAAGTTGTTTGCAAAATGAAGCAGATTACATTGCAGCCACCAGCCTAGTATAAAACCCACAGGTCTACCTAGTCGGTGAGGGCTGTCATGCCCAAATATCTGGTCGTCTTTGCTTCTTCCGAGAGTGTCGTTCCAGCCTACATCCATCAACAAGACCTTCTTCCCAACCAATCTATCAGCAGGGCTTCCAGCAATCACTAAATTAAGCCTTGGCTTCAGCCTTTTTTCCTCCTTTTCTTCTATTAATCATCTTCCTAGTCAGCCTGTTAAGCCTTCCTATATTCATCCCACCTGACACCTCTTCAAAAACACTAGTTGCACAAAAAGATGCATCCATTTTTTTGTCCAAAACCCTGCAGACAGCAAACAATAAGACAGTCAAAGTCACTAACAGGTTGACACATTAAGACTGATACGTCCATATAAGGTACAAGAATACCTTATTAGATCAAACCAAAGGTCTACCTCGTCCTGCTTATTATCTTATACTACATGCTCAAGAAAGAGGCCAGAGCAAGAACCTAGTAATGCTTCCCCCAAAGTACTAGTTTCCAGCAGTATGCAACCCGGGGACTTTCTAATTCTGGAGCATTCTGATAACTTCACTTTCAACAACTCTTGACAAATTTTTCTTTCATTAACCAAAATAGAAGCAAATAAATATTGCTTAAATAAATATTTAATTAGTTGCTGTGTGCAGAGTTCAATCCTTTTTCTGGCTTTGAACATGCCAGCAGTGAGTAGCATTCAATGCCACCAGTTTTACTATTAGAAAAAAACTGAACACCTATTACTTCACCTTCTGTGCCATTCATCCCCCCCCCCCCCCCCCCCCCTGCTGCCATTTCCAAAGCTGAAGGCTCCCAGGTTATTCAATCATTTCTTATGGGAAAGAGCTTCATAACCTCAGTTATTCGGACAACCCCTCTGTACCTTTTCCAGTTTTAGTCTTCCTTCATCTCACAGACTACAGAACAGATGACCAGAGCTGTACTGCAATATTCAACATGTGGGCAGTCCCACAGATTAAGAGGCCTTATGCTGTTTTCCGTTCTTTTTCTAACAGTTTTCCAAGTTCTGCTTCCTCTACTACTCTTGAGCACTGAGACTGACATTTTCACAGGTTTATTGTGTTAGTGTAGACTTAAACCTGAGGATTTAAAGACCAACAATAAACTTCACCACTTCAAATTTTTCTACAAGACAGCTAAACTGGGGGGAAAAAGCTATCTCCCAGTTGTACAATGGCTTCTCTGCTCAATATTGTCCAGATATAAGCCTGACTGCTTGGTGAAAGCAAAGACTGTTGTAAAGCAGTGGTTAAAGAACTATGAACTGGAAGAAACATGAGATACAGATTTACAAAGCCCATGAATATACATCCTCATAATAAGATCAAAAGTAGCCATAAGCTACTTGGTGGAAAGTTCCCTTGCTTTCTCTCTCTAAAGAATGGTATACCCTTCCCAAGACTAATCTTATGATCAAATAATTCCTAAACCAGAAACCAGAATGTTTTGAGTCTGCAAAAACTACAAGCTTGTCAACAACAAGCTGATTATTCGACACCTCAGCTAGTGACATAGATCCCAGAAGTGTTTCTTTAAGACAAAAGAAATTACAAGACTTAAAGGGGCAATCTGGACTTTTTTTTTTTTTTAAACATAGGCAAGACTACAAAGAGTGTATCTTTTTTTAAAATGAGATAAAAGCCTAAACTCGTATCTCTAAGAACTTCATACTATCAAGAAGCTAAGGAGTTATACTGTTTAAGATATTGGCTCTGTATCACTAAGACACCTAAAAGGATGTTAGGGCCTACATCTAAGACAAAAGGCACCTTTCAAAGACCTAGAAAAAAAATATCTGTGCAGCTAGTCGAACTACAGAATCCCTATGTCTTGGGTGAGAAATATGGAAAACGCAACAGAAAAGACCCTAAAAACACAAGTGTGTTTTGCGCTTGTGTTCAACAAATATTTCAGCGTGGTGATTAAAGGACCTCTATTTATCAGTGTAAAATTTCAAGGATTTCTGGGGGAGCAGAAGGTAGTTATTACAAAATAAGAAAGAGTTATTTCCTGTTCAAATAGCTTTTTTTGCTCCCAAAGTATACATTATACTTTTACTCTCCCAAAAAAGCAGCAAATGAAAGTATAAGGAGAACTTTCTTTTATAGAGTTCTAGTAGTCTGCCATCTTCTGGAGTCCATAGGAAAGTGGAGGAAAAGCAAGTTGAGCAGAGAGAAGACAGCTCTAACTGCAGAATACACTTGCGCCAGCGAGCACTGGAATGACTTCAGAGAATCGCTGGGATCTTCCTTTCATACTGCCTCAGAAGCTAACAGACCACTATGGCACCCAACTGTAGAATATGTCCAGAAAACCTGAACCAAATCCCTAACAAGACCAGTGAAGTGTCTTGTATCTGCATGCTGAATCAGACCAGAAACAAAAACTTACCTGCATGGATGAACCGAGCACATGGGAGGTGGAGGAAGATGAGGATGGTTTTCAATGGTCACTGTTTTCTTGACGTGATCTTGACTAATATCTTCGTACATATGCTCTACTGTTAAAGGCTGCCGTTGCTATATGGGGAAAAAGGAACACGAGAATAAAAGCATTACTAACAAAGAATCTTGTGCTCCTCCTCAGCAATTCTAACATCATTAACAGATGAAGCACCATAAATTATAAGCATCTAACATATAACAGTTCCGAAGGTACACTGAAAGAAGCGATAGTGTTAAAATCCACATGGTGTAGAAATAGTACTGCACAAGTTTTTGTTTTTAATATACCAGGTGAATGGTAAAGTCAAGAACACCTAGGTTCCCATCTAGGTATTTGAGCCGTAAGCCCTAACCAACTTTAACTCAAGAAACTTAGTCATTAAAGGGAAGAGTGATTTATATAATCCTCTCCCTCTGAAGATAATGAAAACACACACCTGCTTACATGACTAAGTTTACTGGGGTTATTACTAACTCTACAGAGCTAACAGAAACTCAAATGACAGAGCATGATTTCCTTCCTTCCAAAAGTGCTTGGTTACCAAGTACAATTTTCAGTGAAATTGTTCCTACTTCTTCCTGCAAGTACCGTAAGTCCTGCCTGCAACCCTGACTGTATAATGGCTAGCTCACCATTTTTTCCTTTAAAGTTCTACTGTGAATAAGCAACAAAATAGACTTGCTATTTGACACGGTGAGTCTAATTTCACAGAAGTGGGGAAAAAACGAACATATCTATACCTCATCATATCCAAATAACCAGAGCCTTGGAGTTTGGTAATATTTGTCATAAGTGATGTAGAGGTCATAAGTTCTAGTCTGTAGAATAGCATCTTCCCCTCCAACATCAACTTTAGCTTTGTTAGCTTCTACAATCTGTCTTGTGTCAAGCGTTGCCTGGTTCAAGGTAAAAATGACAACATTAGTATAGTCTTGTTTGGGTGCCCTCGTTTCCCATCCTAAGTAGTTACATAAAGCTGTAAAACCGAAACTAATGTTCTTAAGTGAGCATAAAAAAAAAAAAAAATAGGCTTTTGGGTTTTATCTTTAAATTAGGAGTATCAGTTTTCTCTCCCACCAAGTAGTTTTTTGTTTTATTTTTGGTGGGGTTTTTTGTTTTTTTAAAAAAGGTCCAATTTCTTAAGGAAGCATGCAACTACATTGACACATCCCCCTCCCTTCTTTCACCAATAACTTTTGAACCCAACAGACAATTCCAATGAAGTTCAGAAGGCAGAGGTCTCAGTTTATGCAGGTTCATTAAGGCCTTAGCAGAGTACCACAAATAACAATGCCCTCTGTTTTCTCTCATGACAGTCTGGTGCATCAGTGTAATCTACTGAACCTATAAGCCACTCATCCTCCACACGTAAGCCTCAAGAACGACGACTGCATTTTTTACCTCTTGCAAATACAGCACTGTGTGTAAGCAGAGCGAAAAGGATCAGCAAAAAAAGCAAAATTACTGTCATCAAAATCTTTGAGGACCTAAGAGTTAAGGTTACTTCAGTAGGTTGGCAGGAGACAAATCCATAGGAAACCAGGCTCAGTAATCACAGTGCTCAATAACAAGCTTGTTATGTCAGCCATTTGTTATCATTATTTTCACTTTGCTTGTGCTCATACTGGTGATAAGCGTTATAACAGACAAGATAGAGAACTGTTCACTCACATCATCTGTCTCCAATAGCCCACTTTCTTCATACTCTGAAAAGAAGACCCATAAAATTCTGTGTTCAGCTTGTAGCTAGTCATCATATTTCTCGTTCATAATCAACTCCTTTAAAACAATCTACATGTATCTAAAGATGTTTTATTCAGGCAGACTTCCCAATCCCCAAACCAGACTATACCTTTTTTAATACAAATTTGACGAAGACTACAGTAAGTACATGATAAGCAATCCTTAAGTGGTTTTAAGTAGGCAGATTGAGTTTAAGTGTAGGTATGAAGCAGGAAGGAACTGTGCTAAATCCCTAATTTATACTTGCCTGGATCTGTTCTACTACTCAAATTAATTTCCCAGTCACGTAACATTCATACAGGTTTCGGCACACAAGTTAGAGTAAACATGCACCAATAAGACCATAAAAGAGACGATAAAGAGCATATGCCTGCTGAATTTTTCAGCATGCATTCCAAGAAGAGAGAGTAGTGTTTATTTTAGAGTGTACTGCTTTAGTTAAAGGCCTGAAATAAAGCACGTCCCACCCAATTTAAGGAAATACCTTCCATGTCTGCAGCTTCTCCTTCATCTTCCTCATCATCTTCTTCACAAGATGCTGAACGTTCCGGTATTTTTATATTATCCTTTAGAAGTTAAATTGAAAACACTGCTTTAAAGACTGCTACATCTACACAGCCTAACAGCCCCAGCAAATTTAAGGTGTAAGTCCAGTCAATACATACAGCAAACCAGAAAAATAATTTCTGCAATATTAAGAAGGACAATACTGAATTAAAATATTTGCTTATTAACCAAATGTTAATAGTTTAAGATTTTTAATGTCATACTAGAACCAAAAGTTCTAGTATGACATTAAAAATCTGCTAAAAAGTTCTCCTTTGACTTTGTAATCTGGAATGATTTAATTCCTAAGCAAGGAAGAATAAACACGGTGTTAAACAGCCCATAATTTCTTTTCAAAACCCCCACCTATCTCAAATGAAAGGCAATGACTAAACAGCTATGACTACACATGTAGGTTAAGATTTTGTATGTCCTAACCCACAGCCAACTGTGCAGCAGTTATCATAAAATCATAGAATATCTCAAGCTGGAAGGGACCCATAAGGATGACGGAGTCCAACTCCCTGCTCCTCGCAGGACTACCTAAAACTCAATCATATGACTAAGAGCATCGTCCAGTTCCATAAACTAAGGGCATCCTCCAGTTCCATAATTGTTTTTAAAACAAAAGAGAGTCCTTAAAGATCTCACATTTTGATATCATTGTCTGAGGAAGCAGAGTCCAACAGAAATGAATACGGCACAGGCCCTCAGCCAACTTTTTCTTTTGGGCATTGTGGGCTTACGCATAGCATTTGAACCCAACAGACAACCCCAGTGAAATTCAGAAGAGGGAGGTCTTGATTTACACAGGTTTCATGAAAACTTTAGGAGAATACTCCAAATAATGATTACAATTAGAAGCTGCTCTAATTTTAAGCATCAGGTGGCTGGTTTCCTCATTAAAAAAACCAAAACATCAAAACCAGTAAGAAACTAAGTTGTGAAGTGCTTTGGCAAACAGAACATTAGCAGAAAAAGAATTGTCCTTCTGGATTGGACCTGTGGTCCAAGAAATGAAGTACTGTACAACAAGCACATTTTTCCACATACAATATATTAGAAGTGAAATCCAATTCATAACACACAACAGCAGTTATGAATCACAATAACATTCTGCAAGTATTGTGTTTCACAGAAATAGTGATCACCTCTAGGTATTCCTTAGAGTGTTTCTTCTATCCTTATGTTACTGGCTTGTGAAAAAGCAGTATTTTTACTATGTTCAGCACAATCTCACTTGAAATACATGTATTTCACAGTTCATCACATCAATAGCATTTTGAGCTGTTTACAACTGTGCGGTAGCAGGGAGCAGCCCATTCTCTTTCCCCCTAATTTTTAGAATCCAAAGCTTTGTGCTTGGATTCGCATAGCACACAGACAACTCCGCTTTAACAACCAACTCATCTTTAAAAGCATTTTGTGCCTCTGTGACTTTCTCCATGTTTCTTAAACATGCTAGCTAACACATTTCCATTTCAAGTACTTCCAACTGTTCTCAGTTTCCTGAGGACTTCAAGTTTCAGATTTGGCTCCTGCTGCAGGGCTTTTTGGAAAGAGGTGCAGAAAC
The DNA here is from genome assembly GCF_000699105.1 of Pygoscelis adeliae. Lineage (NCBI taxonomy): Eukaryota > Metazoa > Chordata > Aves > Sphenisciformes > Spheniscidae > Pygoscelis > Pygoscelis adeliae. Next base: position 7,549,875 of record NW_008824032.1, on the reverse strand, counting down.
TGATGACTTTGTAAGACGTATACATTTAAACAGTTTTAGTACTTCTAAACTTGAGAGCAGAAGCCTCAAACAGGACCAAACGTGTTAAAACTCTGCTTGCAGTAGTTAAAGATTATGAAGAAATGGTTTACATCCCTATATTATTTTTCCATATAAAAAATTCTTTACACTGGATCTCCAACCATTAGTTTCTTGAGACACAAAGATGCGGTATCACTGTAAACAGAATTTCATTTTCAGTTTGTAGAAGCCTGGCACAAGAGCACACTGGCTAAAGACATTCCAAAAAGCACACTGCCTCAGTAAACGCATAGTAATAAGGAGATGCACATGCTTAGACTAATATCATGGGCTCTGAAGGTCAATGTATATCTGCAACACACCTAGTGACAAAGTATATTTTTATCTTTCACAGGCAGTACTAGATTGCTGCAGGTAAGACTTCTATTACCTTTAGGTCCTGTAATAAAGCAAGGGGAAAATTTAGAAACAAGTACCTTACTGTCTAGTGTGATCTCCTTAACTGCTTCTGTTGCACCCACTATACCTGTTAATTGAAGAAGAAGTTTGCATTAAAAAAGCTTGTTTATTTGTTGCAGAATAGTATAGAAAAAGGTTGCAAAGATTTCGGAAACAGCATATGATCTTTCCAAGTCACATCTCAACAATTTCGATATTTGCACGGCTGTTTATTTGGTATTGGTAGCATGCTTGGTGCTGGACATCTATAAAGAAACCATACCAGTAACATGGAGCACAACAGCACAGCTCTTGCACATCATACAAATTTTGTTGATGGAACACTGCAAAGTAATTTGGATTTTTATTTTAATGAATTTTTGCATAGAAGTGAGTTCAGGCATTCAAGTCACAATAATGGAACTCAACTTCATGAGGAAGGCATGCATTTATGAATATTTCTGAGCATCCTGAAAGCAAGGTGTTCATGACAAAGCAATAATGTAGCAGAACACTCCATGCTTTTAGCTGAGAGGAAGCAGGGGTAAAAAACATCCCAAATCACAGTACTATCAACTCTTGAGTTCCTCCCCATTAGCTTCCTAGTATTACTGCAGCTCTCACCCAGTACTCTTTGGGATACGTGACAAGATTCTGCTTTGACACAGTACATTTATTTAATTAACGCTTCAGCTGAAAATAAGTTACATAGAATCATAAAGGTTGGAAAAGACCTCTAAGATCATCGAGTCCAACCGTCAACCCAACACCACCATGCCCACTAAACCATGTCCCCAAGCGCCTCATCTACACGTCTTTTAAATACTTCCAGGGACGGGGACTCAACCACTTCCCTGGGCAGCCTGTTCCAATGTTTAACCACTCTTTCAGTAAAGACGTTTTTCCTCACGTCCAATCTAAACCTCCCCTGGTGCAACTTGAGGCCATTTCCTCTCGTCCTATCGCTAGTTACTTGGGAGAAGAGACCAACACCCACCTCGCTACAACCCCCTTTTAGGTATTTGTAGAGCACGATAAGGTCTCCCCTGAGCCTCCTCTTCTCCAGACTAAACAACCCCAGTTCCTTCAGCCGCTCCTCATAAGACTTGTTCTCCAGCCTCGTTGCCCTTCTCTGGACACGCTCCAGCACCTCAACATCCTTCTTGTAGTGAGGGGCCCAAAACTGAACACAGTATTCGAGGTGCAGCCTCACCAGTGCCGAGTACAGGGGCACAATCACTTCCCTGCTCCTGCTGGCCACACTATTTCTGATACAGGCCAGGATGCCGTTGGCCTTCTTGGCTGCCTGGGCACACTGCCGGCTCATGTTCAGCCGGCTGTCAACCAGCACCCCCAGGTCCTTTTCCGCCAGGCAGCTTTCCAGCCACTCTTCCCCAAGCCTGTAGCGCTGCATGGGGTTGTTGTGGCCGACGGGCAGGACCCAGCACTTGGCCTTGTTGAATCTCTTCGGTTGGCCTCGGCCCATCGATCCAGCCTGTCCAGGTCCCTCTGCAGAGCCTTCCTACCCTCGAGCAGATCAACACTCCCGCCCAACTTGGTGTTGTCTGCAAACTTACTGAGGGAGCACTCGATCCCCTCATCCAGATCATTGATAAAGATATTGAACAAGACCGGCCCCAAAACTGAGCCCTGGGGAACACCGCTCGTGACCGGCCGCCAACTGGATTGAACTCCATTCACCACAACTCTCTGGGCCCGGCCGTCCAGCCAGCTTTTTACCCAGTAAGGAGTACACCTGTCTAAGCCGTGAGCCGCCATTCATCATTATGGAGAATGAACCTGGAATCAAGTAACTGCTTAGAAGAAATAACTGTTTAAAGAAAAGGAATGCCAGTTGAATGCTGCTTGGAAACAATGCATTTCTTGAGGCTGTGTGATCATTTTCATTTTTTTCCTACCAGAAAAAGTTGCGTTATAAAGGTCATCTATACAGATGGGTGGAAATAGATTTTTTTTGTCTCCTTTGACAGTGTTTGGAGACCTGGCCAAGTCTAATCAGAGTCTTACAGTTGTGCTACCACAGCATGCTGCCCAAACCAGTCAACCCTAAGAAGAAAAACTTGGCAGAGGAGTCTATCCACAACAGGGATGGAGAATGCATCCTTAATTCAAGATTATGACAAACCTATGTCAAATTATTTCTTTGGTGTGGGGTGTTCAGTTATGAACTGCAACACATTTAAGAATTGCCAGTGATGAAAAATGTACATCTACAGAAACAAAAGGCATCTTCTCCCACCCTTTTTCTCCCCAGCCTGGCTGAACTATTTAGAGAACTTCTTCAGGATTACAGCAAAAAATTTACACCAAAGAAAGTAAAAACTGAGTGGAGTACCTTCTAGGTTTGGAAATGGTGGAGAAAACATAATTGAAAGACAGAATCTTATTAATTCATGATGGAACATGAAGAAACAGACTAAAACTAGTAAAACTGCCAATTCTTAGAAAAGAACAAAAGGATTTATAAGAGGCTGTGCTAGAAAAGCTAATAAGATAGATCCATGTAAGCAGTAATTTTTAGACTTCTTTATAAACACAAGCTCATCTAAGGACTTGGTGTAAAAAAGGATCATCTCCCACACTCATCTCTGTATTTAACAATATTTTCTTTCCTTTTAGTGCTCCCCCGGTTTCCCCCAGTGACCTCAGATAATAGCTATTTTCTAATGATTCCCTCTTTTAACTCAATCCAACAAATCAACAGAATGGGAAACACTGAAATAATTAAGTTAGTCAAGGTCATCCTTAAGATAAAGATCTCAAGGTGCTTCACATGCAATCTTACTAAAAAAAAAAAAGAGAAATTTGTATATTCTTCAAACAAATAATCTAAACCAGCATTCTCTTCACAGGATCTCCTTATGAAGGAATGAGTCACTACACAGCTCATTTTTTTAAAATAACTTCCTAGAACTTTAATAAGAGAATACTGAAATAATTTATTGTTAACACCTCTAAGTAGCCACCTGTTCCAGGCATATACAGGCATACAGTTAAACACCTGAGCAGTCATATACCAATCAACTGGTTAGCTGGCAATGTAATGTATTTCTTCCAGATTAGATACTAGTACACAGCCATCTATATACAAGAAAGATTGTACTTTCTAAGAGTGGAAACTGAAAATCTTTTAGATTACCAAAAGCAAAGTCTGAAGCAAGACTTTGAATACCTGCATTGTGAAAGGTGTCTACCCATCCCCCATCACCATCATCTTCTTCTATAATCGCTTCCTGCTCATCCGAGTACTCCATCTGTTTACATCTTTTGTAGCACGGAACTGCAAAAAATTGCAAAACAAAATGAATGCAGCCATTCCTATACAAAACCTGACTGGAGCAAGAAATTATCCTACAAGGCCTTCTGAAATGTGGTAGTCTCTCATATATCCTTATTTAAGGAATCCTAGAGCTATATTTCAAATGCAAAAGCATGAACTTAAAAAATATGTTGATGTGCTGTACCAGATATTTTATTTCATGTACAGTACAACACTTGCAGTGGCCTTAAAAGTTCATTCTTCTGTTAGCCATTAGAGCACTTTCACACAAACCCATAAGGATTAGAAAAGAATTAACTTCTCATGTCTCAGAGTGCCTATCCATTTGCTAACAACTGGAGACAACATATTAGTTTTCTTCACAATACTAAACAACTTTTAGTCTAAGTACAACTTTGCCTGGATTAGCATCAGTTTACTGAACTTATTTGTCTTTAGAAATCTGCTAAAAGTTTGCATCAGCTATTTATGCAATATGTTAGGTACGTTTAATTATAAATTAACATCTAGAAGTTTAGAAGAGGTTAGAATTAATGCGTTATTTAGAATAACTTCAGTCATATGCATTACAGAGCCATTCAAGTACAGATTTATACAGTTTTCAGAAAACAGTCAAAGAAAGAATGCGGATCTGATTAAGGCAAAACAGACATTTTCCAATACCATAAACAAGGACTACGTAAAAAATGGTCCTTTTCTACTAATGTGGAGAAAACAACTGCTGCATGAAGTGCAGAATTTGTAAATTGCTCTTAGACCTTTCAGAAAGGGAAAAAAGAGGGGCATGAAAGTCATAGTGAAGAGAAGTCCTCCAAAGACTTCCAAAATGAGGTCTGTAGGATGGCTCCCGGCCTCACCCATAGCCCCCAACTTTTACTCAGGTGGTAGGCCAATGTGTCACCATCTTTTTTTGAAACATTATTTTGAAATGTGATCTAGAAGGGTCAGAGCAACGTGGGATCCTGGAAGTGGGGGGAAAAGAGAAACAAAGTAGATCACTTGGCCATCCAGCCATCAAGACCATCTTAGGAAAGTCTGTCCAACACTACTATAAGCATTTTTCCATGATAGCGCACTGCAAGACTCCAAAAGCCAGCAAGTAAAATCAGAGTATAAAATACAACCCAGTGCAGGTAAAAATCTCTTCGGGCTGTTCTTAGTACTGAAGGTTTATCTAACGACATTATGTTTGACACATTTTCATACAAAATCTCTTGAGAAAATTATTTCCCCATGGTTGTTCCAAGACGTTAGCTTTCTTATCCATTAAAAAGCTAGTCACCACACGTATTATATACACACAACGGTGAACCTGATCAGAATTTGATATAAAATTGTATTGTATATTATAGTTATTGAAAGGGATAGCAACATTAGTCACATATCTGAACTAGAAGTATCAGTGTCACCATGAAAGACATTTCAGGAACACTTCAATAGCCCAAGTTTTCCAAAAGAAAGAGGAAAATAAACATATTTTCCTTTAGACACTGAATATGAGCTGAAGGACAGGGGAAAGGAAAGGCAGAAAAGGAAGTTTATAATGTTTAAGCTTCGTTTCTACTTCAGCAAGGCAAGCTGCATTACTAGTATAAAGCCGTACTAACAACTGGTCTAAGGAAAGGATTTTAGATGTGCAGGAAAAACTTTAATATTGCAAAGCCAAAGCATCCAAAGTGCAAGATATTTGCTTCCCCTGTCAATACAGACAATCAGTAGAGTTGATAGCACAGTCAACCATGCTATCAGTCCTAAGAACACTTATATTTAAACTTCAGCCTTACCATTTTTAGTTACCAAAAACTGTTTGTCTGTTGGCAGATAAGCCTTGACTTTTAGTTCTTCTCCTGAAGCCCTGTAAAATGAAGTGCACCATAAAAGGTTGAGAATTTGATGATCTGCAAACAAAAGAACCCTTCTATTTTCAATTTACAGCAGGAACATTTTATATACTCCTCTTGACCTATTCTCAGAATCTGTTTCCTATGACTTTACTTTTGCCTATACAAAGACTTTGATATAGGTATGGGGTCAAAAAGGTTGGCCACCCCTAAACCATGGAGGCTTGGATAAAAACTATTTTCTGCTTCAAAAACTACTTTCACTTTGAGATGGCCAAGCAAAGATGGGTCGACAGAACAATCTAGTCTATATGAAATTTTCTAGGATTGGCAACAACGCAGTCCCAAATGTTTCCAGAAAGCAACTTCAGAAAAAGCAAGAAACAGACCTCTAGAAATATAAAAACTGCCCATAGTCACCAGAGCTCAGGTAATCTTTCCCAAGCTCACGTTACTCAAACATTTGCTTTCACGTTCAGTGTTTTTTGTTTTGGAATAAGAATCTAGCATTCTAAATAGCCTGTTCCAAACTGCTGGCACACAGGCCAGGCTCAGCATCTTGTTTTCTCTGAAGGAGCCAGTAAAAAGGCAAGAAAACAATGATTCAAGCATACTAATTCCTCCTTCAGCTCCTCATGGGCCAGTATAGAGCCAAGAATCTTGATGATACCAACTGCACAGAAACTGCCCATCTAGGCACTGATTAGTTTTATAATGCTAGACACCAGCAAAACACGAGGGAGCACATTATTTGCAGCCTTATTGTACATGAAAGAAGGGATTTGCAAGGGCAAGCACCGCACGAAGTGATCTGTTGTGGGCCAACTTGAACAAATGTAATTAACAAATGCTTGTCTAAAATACCCTGATTACAACTAGTTCTTTGCAATTCCAATTGGACATGGCCTTTGCCTTTCCAATCACCAATACTAAGACAAGCTCAGGGAGACAAACTGCTACTGCAGCTAAGCACTGAAAGCATTCACAGTATGTACCAGCTTATTTCCTCTACAGCCTTAGGAAAACAAAATAATCCCAAAATAAATCCTCATCTCAATTACTGCTACACAGAGCAATAAATAAGTCCCACCTGACTTAAAGAGAGCTTCATCATAAAAACAGCAGAAGCTCTACTGCAAGAGTCCATGTACTATTCTGAAATGAGAAAACTGTATAGTTGCATCCAACGGAAACACATAAAAGCAGATAGGAATGCTAGCTTTCTGTAATTCTTTTGATTTTACTTACCATTGCCAAGTAGGGCAGTGGTGAACTAAGTGATCTCCAGCTGCAACAAACTGTTAAGACAGGAAAAAAGTTGAAGTCCTGTTAAATATAGCATAAGAAAACAATCTCAGATTTGTCTCAACATTAATATTTCAGTTGCACATTCCTTTGATAGATTAACTATTTAACTAATGACTGTTTATATTCAGTTTGATACTTTCTTTTAACTCCATTTCTCAGCGAACCATGAAAACTCAAAGACTAAATCGACTTCACCTGAAGGAAATGCATACTAAGCACAATAGCAAATTCAGATAAAGTTTCAAAAGCTGTGGTATTACCTACCAGTCTTGTAACAGCAAAAAAGTTTCCTAGACCCAGTAACATTGTTTACTTTGTGATGAAGAAACTGTTTTTATTTGCCACTCTTCAAAGTTTTACAAGGACAATGAAGAGCTTAATGCAAAAAAAAAAGTTAATTCTCTTTCAGTGTTCAAAACAATTTTGCAGCAAGAAGTGAGACTGACATCAGTTCATTGAACCAGTGAGAGAACTGCAAGAAAGGAATAAACAGTATACATTTTAAGTTATGACCATCACTGATAGTTCACCACCTATGTAAACCAAATATGGATAACCAAGTACTTAGTACATTAAAAAACCTTATGTATAACTTTGTTCTGAAGAAATAGCTTTTTAAAAAATCTTCATTCTGCTTGTTCCTAGTATCAGAAATAAAGGTTTTCATAAAATCACATCACTATTTCAAAACAATATTGGAAAACCCATGCTAGACTTGTGTATGAACTCAAAATTCACCCAGCGAAGTCCAACCCACTGGGCTTATTTTTTGTACATATAAATTGAGGAAGGCAAGCCTGCATTTAAGAACAGTGGTTTGTGTGGTCTTTGCACCAGTTACTTTTGAAAATGAGGTGCACACCTATTGCTATAGTTGCTTTCTTGTCTTAAAATGCCAGTTTATAACAACATACTTTCTAGTTGACCAGAAGCTTTTGTAGAGTGACACAACAGGCTTGCAGTGTGTCAGCCATTTTCTCTCCGCATCCTCCAAAGTGAGGCATATCAGCGTAGTGGGAAACACAACATGCACTGCGTATGGATTAACAGATTTGATCTCTGCAAAAGTGCTTTCTTTCACCCATTTTCCAACAAAAGTCTCTAGCAAAAATGAAATCTTCACTTTAAAGAAAACAGTAATCCCTCCCAATACACATGAAAGTTTTAAAACTCATTAGCCTTTACATAATAATAAATAAGACATGAAACTCCAGAATTATTTCAAATTCTCTGTTCAAGGAACTGGAACATTGTTTGTGGCACCAATGTTAAAATGTATTATTAAAGATGAAAAAAAAAGTAAAGTGTTCTTTGTGGGTCTAACAGATGCAAAAACCTAAAGCAGTACTTGAAATTTCATTTGCATTTTCTTCAGCTTAGGCAGCAAAATTATCTAGCTGGTTTCACTTTCTATTTCTGAAGCACTAATGCTATCTCATACCTGAATCAATATGGCAAAAGTGGCAAGAGATCAATTTTAGGACAAAATCTTATTTCTACTCCTGGAAAAAATGATTTTTAAGATTTGCCTGTACTTACATATAAAATTAAAACAGGCGTTCTCTTTGAGGTATTAACTAGTAAGAACTCATGACAGGCAAGAATTTGTTGAAATTAAGTCAAGTACACAGGTATATGAAAAGAGGGAGTAGGTATTGAGTTTGATTAATGAGTCATCTTTAGCCTTATGGCTAATTGACTCCTCTTCAGGGGCAAGCCACAGGAACCCCACAAAGTCTATAAAATAGTCAGCGTCTCAGACTAAAATACAGTTAAATTGAGATTCATTACCCAAGAAATCCAAACTCATTCAAAGATAACATCCTAGCATCATTACAGATGACTTCAATTCTTCTTTAGCAATCATTACTATATAAAGACCAAAATCATCAGGAAAAAGGAAAGACTGTCAAAGAGACAATCAGCAGATCCATGCTCCAGTCTTATCTAAATTTAACAAAAAATTAATCTTGCTGTATAACTGCTTCGCTTGACTACTGCTTTGAAGGATCCAATTTATTCATCCTATCAGCATCTAACTTTATACAGAGAATACATACTATTCGCATTCTCTTACTGGTGTTTAAATGCTGCAAACTGTTTAACGTAACATAGTGTGGTTCTTGCTACGTTCCATAGAAGGTACCTTTTCTTTCAGCACTACTGCAAAGTTTTCTCCCATAGGTCACGAAGAGTTTAAGCATGTGTAGAACATTTGTCTAGACTTCCTCTGTAAACAGTTATATTTATTTTACATATAAGATAGATTATAAATATATTATTATATAATATATAAACATTTATATACACACATATATATGTATGGTTATCAGAACAGCAGAACACCATGTTGCTAAGCCTGTTTTTCTGAGCAGTAATCTTCTGGATCATACAAAGCACAAGTGCTTGCTTGCTATGCAACATAGCAGAAAAATGCTAGGTACCAATGTCAGGAAAAATACTTCCTTCCACGTTATTGACCTGCATCAGTCATAATTTGTTCCATCTTTTTCCACCTCATCTTCACATTTGTGCATTCTGTCTCATTTTCCTTTCATTCTACCTAACAGTCTTAACATTGTTTTCTTACACCTCTGTAAAGACAATGTATTTTCAGAACAACAACACTTTGATATGAGAAAAAGCAGAAGGGAAAGTCAAAGTAGCACTGCACAATCAGTGTTTTTACTATTCTAGAAAAAATCCTGTTTGTTTCTCTTTGCAGCAGACTCCTTAAAAAACTAAAACTGCTTGGCAGCAATCCAAGATAAAACCAGCCTGGAGCAGCCCATAGAGAAGGGAAGGGGGGGAAATAAAATCATTGGATATTTGGTGTGGACAAGCATATGTAATGATTTAGCCAGAGCCTTGGAAGGAACCACAAACGAGGAAAGCAAGGACTGTTCCCAAGATACCAGTTCCCCTTTGAGTTGCTTATGGGAAAGACTATTGAAATCAATATATTCCTGTTTCGGTCCTTAACTCCCATGACAAACAGAGCTGTTGACCCAGCATGAGCTTCCTTACAAGCTTTTCACGACATAATACAGGGAAAAAAAGCATCCCCCATTCAGATGTCAAGCACCTAGAGGAATTCTGCTGTTCTTCTACTTCATCTGTAGAGTCAAAAGGCCATTTAGAACTTCCACTTTGTGAAAATTGTTTCAAGAAGCAATAATTGGTTGGAAAGACATGAACTGTTTGAGATGAACACAGTCATTTTGAGTAAAATTTAGCATTACTTTCAAAATACATTTCGATGTTTCTAAATACTTACTTCTTCGGGCGTAATTACTCCAGTTTCTTTAAACTTGGACTCCTGCAATAAAGAAAGTTTAGAAATTTTGAGCTCTGCTGACAAAGCTAAGTACCCCACTTTACTGCTAAAGAAAAGTATCTACTCTACTTGTGCCTTGGAACTAGCTCTGTCCGCAGAGATCTGTGAATCAGCATGGAGGCAACCTCTGCCAGGGCTGATATGCAGCTTACTTCCATACCCTGTAATGTAAGGCCCAACAAAATTACTTGTGGCAGAATGTGGGGTATTATGAAAAAAGACCACACACACAAAGTAATTTTTTTTGCTACAACCGATTATATCAATAATAAAGAAAAGATCCCCAGCACTCAGGATTACATTTGCCAGTAAGAGACAGAAAACCAGTTGGAATCATTTATTCTCACAGTCAGGACTTTCGGACTGTTCCAGGCACTGAACAGCAGTGCAATGCATCAGTATGAGGCTTTACAATTAAGAAAGGTCATGAAATGAAAGACCAAACCAACTTTTCTTTGTGGTAGGAAAAGTTATGTAGAAAGACTTAGTTATTAACTTTTTTTTGCACCCATTTCTGTGCCTTCATTATGCACCCCGTGGAAATGGTTTTGACTTTCTCATATTGACACTTTTTTATGGAGGAGAGAAGAGGTGGCAAGCAGCAACATGATTTAGTTCTGCATGGAGAAATGAAGTACTTTTGCATTAAAGATGACATCTATGAAGTTTAAGGATAGCACATTTTTAGCATATTCATACCTAAAGTGTATTTTGTTTCAGACTTCTGTTTTTTTTCTTCAGAAAAGCCTCAAGCACCAAGGAAACCTACTGTTCCCCAGCATTAGAGCTACCTGAGAATGGCTTTTGAAAAATAATACAGTTTCAACCATGGCACAGCTCACTTTTCAAGTTTTTGCATCATCAATTACCAAATAACTTCCTGCCCTAAAGAACTCAAGATTTTTTTTTCTATCAAGACCAAAAGCAGCAACTGAAAAGTACCTCACTTTTGGCTACAGCTTCACCTTATTCAATCATTAGGAAATCACAAGAGAAAGCCAGCCACTGCTCAACTTGGTTATTCTCGATGCTTCACCCTGGTGCATGCTATCACCTGTGCTACGTACAAGGAAATGAGCACACCTGTTTCATACAATACTGATTACTTCCCTTCTCCCTCATTTCTAGAGACATTTAAGAACAAGATTAAGCAAAACAGCAGTTGTACAAACACCATATCATCACCATATGCTAGTTAACAGAAATCAAAGAAACTCAGACAACCTTAATTTAGCAATCTGGATTGCTGTAAAACTGAGAATTCTCGATAACACATTATGCAACACCACAGTGGAGACAACTCACTATTCAACCTCAAAATAAACAGCAGCAGGCAACATGCACAAACTTGTGTTTCTGGAATTACATACAGAAAATACGTAAAACATCCATCCTCTGTTCCCTGAGGGTAAACAGTTCACTTTTTCATCTCTCTACATTCTGTGGTATGTAAGCTAGTGAGAGACACAGGTCTAGTTTCTTCCCAAAGTTACCAAGTTGGTGTATTTATTGCAACCCCTTGTAAAGGGAACATATACATATAATATTATCACCTCCCATTTGTGGGAGATTCTACTCCTCCCAATAGTACATCTGGACACAAGAATTCCTCCACTATTACACTAGCTGTGCAACAGCACCTGTACAAAGGTAAACAAATCACCACAAATTTCCACACCACAACTTCACTGCAGCCCGTATATGTCACATTGGTGGGCAACTCTAGAAAGGTTGACTATCCAGGCAAGAGCATAGTATATACACCACAGAGGGACAAGTTCAATTAATAATTGAGTATCACTGTCTTCTGCCCAAAGATCTAAGCTGCAGAGTACAAGGCATATAGAAGGTCACACCATAAAACCACAGGTGGAGAGGTTGCTGTCATAAACAATTACAGCAGAAGTATTTTTTCAAAAACATGGAAAAATGTGAAAAACAGTAGCGAAAGAACTGCTGACAAGTTAAGCATTCACACACAAAGTTGGGTTTTACATAAAAAAAAAATTTGTAAATAGAAGGCAGAAGATGGGACGTAGTCTAACAACTGCAGAAAACCACTTAAAATTTGTTTCTACCTAAATAAGCAATAATAGGAATTATAACAGATGTGCTGCCCGCCTTTACAAGCAGACTGTTACAATTCACTCTCAAGAACCAAACAGCCCATTTCTACTATTCGCAGTTACTTTAGCACACAGAGGCACGTATTAGTATAGTAATGCTGATACAGAAATAAGCTATGCTACATAACTTTATACCTGCTCACATGATGAAGACGTGACTAGGGTTTTTTTATGACAGCTGAAGAAGTTGCACTCTTACCCAAAACAACAATTGCAACGCATTCCTGAAACCAGGCTTAAGCCTATCAGTACACGAGCACCTTTGGATTTCCATTCCTGGTCAGACAACCAGTTAAAGTTTAGCCGCTTTAATAGAAAACAGCAACAAATAAGTTATTCCTCGAGCATTAGGACCAGCAACACCTGGTCTTCGAAGGCCTGCACCTCCCAGGCGAATCCTCCCACCCCTAAGGGGATGTGAGCTCCAGCTCAGCCCCCCTCCATCCCCTACGCCCCCCGATGCAGGATGAGGGCCAATGGCTTCGCCACCGCAGGGCTGCCCCCAGCACAACGTCCCCGAGGCGTGAGGGAGCACCGCGCCCTCGGAGACCCTCCGCCGCTTGCGTAAAGCCGCTGCAACGACAGAGTTCCTCGGGCCCGGACGACGAGCGAAGCCGCAGCCGCCGGGCGGCTTC